>NW_024070185.1:96720712-97069093 GCF_014754425.2 Oryx dammah
CCAGTCTATGAAATGAAATCCATGTACATGTTCTTTGAAAACTACTAAGCATTACACAGTCAGCTCTCCAATCATACAGAGGTTGGAAACATATTCACTTATTAAATATAAAGCATATATTTAAGAATTAAATATTAAGTATTAAATTCAGTTATTTGTTCATTATTCCCCATTAATTTAGGAATAAATGCTCCCTAGGGAGACAAAGTAGTACAGTAGTTAAGAACACGGACATATTAAATAGAATAGAATCAAATTCTGGATTTTCACAGAAGTGAACTCATAATTCCTATATCCAACTGTTTATAGTATAGTTTCGGAAACATGCCTCCTGATTTCCAACCCAAGAGCCTCAAAACACAGCAACCGAAAGTTCTGCTGTAGGATGAGCAGAGTAGACACCGTGCAGTCAGCCACAGGCTAACAGCGCATGACTCCCCATCTGTGAAAGCAAAGGTACTCTGCTCCATCACCTTCATTTCCATCTTTCCCGTGGGATTTTCCCCAGAGAAAGCGCCCCAAGCGATGTTGGGGGAATGGTTTCTAAGTCAGCTTAAGACTTGCACTCCATCATCACCTATCAGCATACATGATGTTCAGATAACTGACTTCCCCAACCAAGATGACAAACCAGGGCCCAGGTGTTGCATCTACTTCTTGTTCCATTGAGCAACAAGCACAGGGTAAGACAGTAATAGTTGGCTGAGTTTAGGACAGAGGCTGGCTGCTCCTGTTTCCAGAGGTCCAAGATAACTAAAAACAACCTACTTGTATCTTTTGTCCAGATGAGGCGTTCTAAGGGAAATTTTAAATCCATTTCCACCCACAGCTCCCAGCTTCACTGTTGAGTCTACACTTGGACTATCACCTAGGGGAAAAAAAAGCAAATATTGTCATAGTAAACTACAAACATTTTCCCTGATATTAATGACATGAGGTCCTGCATGTTAAGGGGCTTCTAGAAGGTAATCCACTTCACAAATAAAGTAATCTAGAAAACAACCACATCTCAAACTCTTTCTTAAATTTCTGCACCTTTCAGGCTGAGAATTCAAAACTTATTTGAAAACAAGGTTACCACAGCCATGCGCCAGTATAACTCATGACACAACATAGAATTCACAAATTCCAGGCTTTTCCAGCATATCAGGAAAGCAACCAGAAACAGCAGTGGACTGTGGAAGGACAACTAGATTAGAAACTGAAACACGTAAGTTGAGGTTCTCGCCCCTTTTTGCTCAAGCAAACTTCAAACCCTCCGGCATTCTGTTCCCTCGTCTATAAAACTGGAAAACCCCACCCTGACACAGTTCCTAGGAAAGCTGTGAGAGCAACTGAAAATGTGTGCAATGGCATCGAAAACTGCAAAACATGTTCAGGATATAATGAGACATGATGTTATTTCTAGAGCTGAGTACTATTCTTAAATAACTAACCCTTCAACTTCAATAAAGCAAAAGGAACTGTTCTTCTCAGCCAGAGTAGGATTGAATCCCTGCCCCCCAAAACCCTACAAGTCAATCAAACAGCACGATAATATGATATTAATTATAAACTTCAAAATTTTTGGAAGCCCTAGAGCAAAGGCAACACCAAACCATAATTTGCTTCCGTGTAGGAGGGATGTGATTCAGAACATCCTGATAACAGTTTCTGAACATACCACATTTATAAACAGAAATCTGGTTCCTGGCATCTAGGACAGCGAGGTCGTTACTCTTTTCAGGGCGTGCCGAGAACATGACCTGATTTACAGAGTGTGGGAGCTGCAGCCGGTAGGTGCACAAGGGAGGCGGAACCACACTCTGCCGGAAGACCGTCACCAGCACCCGGTCTGGGAGCGAGAGAGAAGAGGGTTAGATGCATGCATGCTCAAAATGCAAAACAAGGCTATTTTTAAAAGCAACCGTTGCTGTTTTTATAATGAATTAGCTTAAATACCAGAGAAGGCGATGGCACCCCACTCCAGTACTCTTGCCTGGAAAATCACATGGACAGAGGAGCCTGGTAGGCTGCAGTCCATGGGGTCGCTAAGAGTCGGACACGACTAAGCGACTTCATTTTCATGCATTGGAGAAGGAAATGGCTACCCACTCCAGTGCTCTTGCCTGGAGAATCCCAGGGATGGGGGAGCCTGGTGGGCTGCCATCTATGGGGTCGCACAGAGTCGGACATGACTGAAGCGACTTAGCAGCAGCAGCAGCAGCTTAAATACACTGGAGGGGAGAAAAGCAAGTATCTGGGCTCTGTCTGTATCTGGCTATTATCAGACCTTGACGATAGGCCTGGCTACCTCCAGGCCTCGAGCAGTCCCATCTCTGGGCCTGGAGAGTCAGGTGCCAGGGGCTAGGGCAAGCAGGCCAAAAGGTCAGAGTTATAGCTCTAACCCTGGGCCTGCAACCAAGCCAGACTAAACCAAAATCCTTAAAGCACTTCCCTGTGCATGGATCTGGTAACAAGGCATATCTCTTAAGTCCTCTATACAGAACATATGACTGCAAAACCAGTATCGTGACTACTACATAGAACATAAATGGCACACCAACTCACATTACAATCTTAGAAGCAAGCTTTCCTTTATGTCATCAGCAATAAATGAACTGTCTATTCAGGGGATTACGGCTTTCCTGTTTCTTCCCCCTCAGTAAACAAACACCCTCAACCTAATTAAAAAACACCAAACCCATCCTTGAACTACGTAGATGTCCATGACTTGAACTGAACATCCTGGAAAGGTATGTAATTAACGAGCATTTATCAAAAAACAAAGCAACGTAACAGAGTGCTGTGAGGGTCAAGGTAGCTCTATGTCAGGGCATGAAAACAAGGCTGACACAGCAATGCCACAAGCCTACTGCAGTCTTCCTCTTGACCCGGGGTCAGAAATGTCAATGTCTTCAAAGTCCCGACAAGTAAATATATAGAGGTCATGGTTGCAGTACAACAGGGAGTTGGGGGAGGTGGGCGGAGAGGAGAGACTACGGTTCTCAGGGGAGTACACACCTCACCGAAGGGTGTTCCCATTCAAACCAAACCAAAAGCACAAGTGAGAACAAAGCGAACAACCAGAATAATCAACTGAACAAAAATGCCCCAGTGCCAGTCAAACCACCACATCTGCAAGCCCCCAAAGCTCAGGCCCCTCACGGGCCCACAGACACTCTTCAGCTCCTTACTTCCATCGATAACAGCCACATTTGCCATGTCACTCAAATTATCTCCCGAGCTCCGGTCAGTCGTCCAGTGCCAGTCATAGCAGAGGTAATGCCAGCCTTGACAGAGAACGTGCAGCCGGTATGGGCTGACCGGGTCCCACAGCAGAGACACGATCTTGCTCTTCCCACAGGTGTCGAAGGGCAGACTTTGCTTGAGATACCAGTGATAGTTTCCAACAGTCCAGAGCTGAACTGCAGGGGAAAACGAAATGAAGGCCGTCAGAGGCAGAGGGCAAGGGGTCAGACTTCGCACCACTTGCTAGAGAGGGATGGGGAGGCACTTTTCTTTTTCAAATGACCCCTTCTGCGCAGCCTCTTCGTTAAGATAATAATATTAACAATACTTGTTAAAGCAGGACTTCCCTGAAGGCCCCGTGGCTAAGACTCTACGCTTCCAATGCAGGGAGCCTGAGTTTGATGCCTGATCAGAGAATTAGAGTCCACATGCCACAACCAAGACTTGGCAGAGTCAACCAGATAAAAATAAATATTAAAAGACCAGTGAAGTGAACATAAAAAAACTGTGAAAAGCATAGCTTTTCATGATGATAAAATGTTAAGCATCAGTAAGGCCAGAAGCACACACGTTCATTTTTGCCTCTACCTTCACACTTTATGATCATTAGGATGGAAAGCTACCAAAACAGGAGAGGGCCTTAGTGAGCTGTTTTTTCATAAAGACTTAGAAAGAAAATTTGGCCATTAGATTAAAATGCCCAACCCAAGAGCACTAGACTAGCATCATTACGTTGCATTATGCTTAAGATGTTTACTATTTTCTTCTAACTGTTTTGCATGCAGTTAAATCCATGGGAGATTATATGCAATTACCTTTTTCAACATCTCTTAAAAGAACAAGACCTAAACCTGCAGGGTGCAGGAAGCAGGAAGAAGCTGGTCAAAGAGTATAAATCTTCCGTTATAAGTCCCAGGGATCTAATGTATAGTCTGGTGACTACAGTTACTAATACAGTATTGTATACTTGAAAGTTGCTGTAAGAGTAGATTTCAGATGGCCTCACCATAACAACAACAAAAAATGATAATTCTATTAAGTGAAGATTGAGTTAATCAACCTATTGTTGTAAACATTTCACTGTATATGCATGTATCAAATCATCACATTATACCTCCTGAATGTACCAGTTACATGTCAATTAGATCTCAATAAAGCTGGGGGAAAAAAAAAACAAACACCTAATCACATCACAGCCAACTTTTATTAAACAGATGATAGCTATCAAAAATGATGGTTCATCCCCTGGTATGCGGGGATGACCCAGAGAGATGTTGTAGGGAGGGGGGGGCCGGCCGGCGGTTCCAGGTTTGGGAATGCATGTACACCCGTGGTGGATTCATATCAATGTATGGCAAAACCAATACAGAATTGTACAGTAAAATAAAAAATAAATAAATTTTAAAAAAATTAAATTAAAAAAAAAACAAAAAAAACAAAAATGATGGTTCAGTTGGTAAAGAATCTGCCTGCAATGCAGGAGGCCTGGGTTCAGTTCCTCTGTCGGGAAGATCCCCTGGAGAAGGAAATGGAACCCACTCCAGTATTCTGGCCTGGAGAATCCCATGAACAGAGGAGCCTGGCAGGCAACAGTCCATGGGGTCACAAGAGTTGGACATGACTTAGTGACTAAACCACCACCACCACCATACATAAATGAATATTTTAATTGTATTAAGGAATTTCTTTTCTTTAAGAATCTCCCTGATCACTAACTCTTAACTCAGCAATCACAGCAAATCCAACCTAGTTCTTGAACCAGGTTATTATAAATACTTCCACCGAGCTTTGGGTTAAGTTAGACCACACACTCATGTTCTGTAAGGACAGGTATTGTGGCTCTTCTTGTACTAACATTTTCCCTGTGAGCATATCACAGGAGATGAGCCATTAACACCTGGTGAATCAGCAGGTCTCAACTCTGGCTGCACCTTAAAAAAAAAATCACCTGGAAGCTCTTTTTAATAAAATTAAATATCGATGTATATTCTCCACTATAACACACTGAAAGCAACTCTGAGATGAGGTCTGGATAGCATTTTTTTCCCTAAAGTTGCAGCCAGGGTTGAGAACTATTGTGGTGAATGAATGAATCAATGAACCCCCAAATAACATTTCCGCTAAAGTTGTATCGATTAAAAACTGTGAAAGCCACTCAGAAAATAAATGAAAAGACTTATAGAAAAAAATGTTCAGCATACTGCTATTGATGATAGTGAAAAATTACAAAACTTTAAATGCCTAACAAAATAGGATTTAATAAACGGTAACATAAAGCAATATATAGCAATTTAAAATGATACACATATCTGAAATGGAAATAGTTTGAGATATACTGTAAAAGCAAGCTAGAAACCTGTAGGTATCATACCTACATATTTAACAAAAATGAGATTATAGCTATACATAAAACCTAGAAAGACAAGAAAATTTTAATAATGACTATTATTGAGTGATAGAATTATGGAAGAACTTGTTTCTTCCCATCTTTATTTTCTAATGTTTCCACATATTACATATATACTGAATACAATATTTACAATTTAAAATCTATAGAAGATTGTTACTTATATCTAACCTCATTTCTCTTTCACTTCCACAGTATTCCTTTGGCTAGCATTCTGATTTGCTACAGTAATATCATCCATGAAGAAAAAGCACTAATGACTTGGTTATCTGATACATCAACTTGGCTAGGCTATGGTGTCTAGCTGTTTGATTGAATACTAGTCAAGATGTTGCTGGGAAGGTATTCTGCAGATGCGATTATATTTTCAAATCAGCTGACTTTAAGTACAGCAGTTAGCCTCCATAATGTGGACAGATCTCATCCAAAGAGTTTATGACCTTCAGGGCAAAACCTGAGGCTTCCCAGAGAAAAACAAATTTTGCCCCAAGATTGTAACACAGAATCTTGTCCGAGTTTCCAGATTGTGGGCCTGTCTTGTCTCACAGATTCTGGACTCAAGACTGCAACATCAACTCTTCACTAATTTTCCAAACAGTCAGCCTACCCTGATTCTATTTCTCTAGGGAACCCTGCCTGATACATAACTGAAATCATCCCATGAAAAGCTCATCTCATGAAATCATCCCATGAAAATTCCATAACCAGTCCCTCATCTCCACCTCCCTGCTTAGTTGTCTTTGATCCATTACAGGACTAAGCGGAAGGGACAAAGGAAACTCCACAGCCTACTACTTTCAACTACACTCTATGGGGCAGAAGGCTGAGATATCGGTGCTGTCTTACCATAGGTTTTTAGAGATGAATTTTCTTCCCTCTGAAGTTCTTCCAGCCAAACTGCTAGCACAGTGGAATCTGCATTCCAGAAAAGGCCATTAACCTAGGAGGGAAAAAAGACCTGTCACTGGCCTTTAACTGTTTATCTCAAAATCTTTATAAGAGCTAAATTTCCTACCCTCACAAGTCAAATAATTCCACACGTGAGTCGATCCCTAGCTGTAAATTATTAACCTATGGAGTTATTAAATAAATCTGTCATCACATGTAAAGGACATTTAAAAAAAACACAGTTAAATACTTAACCAAATGCAAGGTGATATTTTTAGATAATTAGGGAAATTTGATTACAAACTAGGTATTGGATAATATTAAGAAATCACTACTAATTTTGTAAGGTGTGATAATGGAATTGTGGTTACATAACGAAAAATGTTCTTAACTGTTAGAGAAATGAATATTGACAATATGATTTCTAGAATTAAAATCCTAGGGAAGTTTTACAAAGTGTGTGTCTGTGTATGTATGTAGGCCAGAGAGTAAAGAATAGATGACAATAATTTTGCAAAATGCTGGTATATATCTGATGAAAGTAAGTAATAGGTACATGCGAGTTCATTAAACACTTCTCTCAATCTTTATTATATTTAAAATTTTTTTACATAATTAAAAATAATCATGATTTGTTTCTGATCCCCCAAAGACCCAAATGGTACACAACCTTCTTAAGGATTAAATGTTATAAATGACAAGTATCTTTACCACTGGAAGAATTATGCTTTTGTCAAAATAAACAATAAAAACTAGCAGTTCCATTTCTTTTCTGTGTTTTTATATAGTGTGAGAAAAGAATGCCATTTTTTCCTCTGCAAAACCTCCTTAAGAAAAACAACTTTTGTTCTTCACACACAAAAAAATTCAGTCATAGGTAGCCACTGCTTTTGTTATTATCTATTCCGGGGCTTCTGTTTACACACCCATATCAGATAGAAACTTTCTCTATAGCTGTGGACAGTCCTCTAAATTTGACGGTGAAAGAACTAAGGCACCTACCTTAACCTCATCTTTGAAGAAAGGAAGTGTAAACTGTCCATGGAGAAGTCCATTTTTCTCAAAAAACACAACATCCTGTTGATTGGGTTTATCTTGCGTAGATGCAATCAAACTGCCTGAGGGCCTATAAGTAAACCCAGTGTCAGAACATCCAGAAGCTCACCCAGCTGGCGAAGAACAAGATGAAACTCAAAGAAACAACTTTTTTTCCACAAAAACAAGAAGCCTCCATCCAAGGAAGTTTTAAACTCTGTATTTCCTGGCAATCAGTCACCTTAGTGTGGAACTAAATTTGCCCAGAGGAGGCAGTGCCTTCTCCTGATTTGTCCACCCAAAGATTCTATTTGCCCAAAAGCATCACAGATTTAGACTGCACTTGGCTGACTTTTGAAAAATACCAATAAACTATTTAAACCATTCCCAGTATAATGTCCAATAAAGCCACAACCTACTTCTCCTTCAATTACATGTCTTCAGTAAGTAATACTCCATGTACTCAGTAATAGTTCATGCATTCAGTAATGCTAGGGTAGGTAGTCTTAAAGACTTCTCAATCTACTGAAAATAGCTTGATCGCTGCATCTTGCTTTTATCTGTCTCTAGAATTTTAATTTAAACACATCTCTCTGCTATCATCCAATTGCCACTCAAACACTGGTGGGAAACAGATGTTTAAAACCTAGAGACCTAGGTTTTGCCTATATCAGATGCTTCTGAGACAGAAGCTATTTCTTCTATCTATAATCAGGACAGCCAAGTATGACCAGAAGGTGTGATCTGCAAAAGGGTACTGGGCCAACAGGTGAATTGGGCCCAAATCCAGCCTGCCTGTTCCTCAGCGAACAGGTTCCCTTAGTGTGGGAGCTTGTGCAGAGATTGGAAGTCCCTTTCCTAGTCTTCACCAAAGCTCTGCTGCCCCACTGAACTGTGCAGACTGCAACACTTTCTGTTTTACACAGTGGATTCCTGTAGGCCCTGCCTACAGCTACAAAATGTGTGGGCCTTGCAATGATGAGGTCTGGGAAGCTCAGAATCTACTACTCAAACCACATTCAGACTTCAGAAAACTAAGAAAGATACAGGCTTATAGTTAAATGAGAACAAGTTAAATGAGAACAAATCCTCTTGTGATTTATAAATACCTACATTCAACAGGTACCACCATTCCTAACCTCGTACTCTCTGGGGAGGAAGTTACAAGGCTCCTTCTCCTACTCACTTCCAAGCCAGAGCAGGTCCCAGTCCAGCCACGGGCTCACTGGTTGACTGTAAAGCGAACTCCCGGCTCCACACTCTGACCTTTCGAGCCCCTGTGCGGTAGAAAGAGGGGGAAGAAATGACAACAACAAAACTTGGAGCACTGTGATAAATCTGTCAAGTCAGAACTTCCAAACGTCTTCCTTCTTAATAAAAACTGTCATGGTTTTACAAAGCCAACTAGATTAATCTTGCTAAAAAGTTGTATCTAACATGTAGGAGGCTGGATCAGCCTCAAAGAACTCTTCTAATGCTTAGTTCTTTATGCATTTAGCACCTAAAGCAGCACACTGTTACATCACGTGCAATGAAAGTTAACCCTCGGAGCAAAAGGCAGAAAACTCCCTGAGCTAAGTAAGATTTTTGAAAAGTTTTATTTAACTGCAGCAATTTATTTCCATACCTGTCTCTGGACAAACAACACTAACAGCAAAAAACTGCCCATCGCCACGCCAGGTAACTTGAGGTCTGTGGTCATCCCAGGGCAAAGCAGATTCGTGCTAGAGAGAGGGAAAAACACAGATGTTACGGGGGGCCTTAAATGATCTAGAATCTAACCAGCCTCAGGCTATTAAAATTACATCTTTTATATAGGTTTAAGCTACTTGAAAATGAGTTTCACAGAATCCTCAGGAACCCTATCCTATGGGCCCTTAGACCCAAAAATCCTCAACCTAAAACAAAACAAAATCCTTTTCTGGGCATTAGAAAGTGGCCTCTAAGCACAGCAATAGAGAAAGAGCTGCAGATCTAGATATTAAAAATATTAAACTAAGGAATCTATCAGGTAACTATATTCAGAAGTAAATGTTTGTCTAAATTTGAGAGAGTAGCATGTTATTTACTGTGCAAGCTTTGCAACAGTGCACAGAAGAATGGAGAAGATGAGAGGAAGGTGGGCAAGGAACAGCCAGAGGAGATAAGCCAGCAGCCATGATGAAAACATGGATAAGCGCCTCGTTCCGCAGCACGGAAGGAAGAAAGGTTTCGACTGCCACTTGCATCTTAGTCCTGAAAGCCCTGAAGACAGAAGCCAATTCTGTGGGGCTGGGGACCAGTGACCACCTGGGCAGCCTTCATCACCTTCCAGAGAAAGCCAAGTCAGAAAGGTGCTAATGCCGCAATCGGCACAGCAGGGAATACACAGCAGCCTAACAAGATTTATTCTCAATGACACTGCCCTGCAGTGTAGAACGCAAACTTCCTCCAGTGAAGGGCTGAGACAAAGTATGAGTTACATGAAATAAGTTATGCATGGGAAATGCAAATGGCAGGCAGAGTATGATTTTCATCTATTCTAGGAGGTCAGCTCAGGCAAATTTCCTGGGTTGTACAGACAAAAATGCTTCCATTATATTCCATTCTATAGGCCCATACCCTGGGATGATCCCCAGTTCATCTCTCTCTCACCCCATATCTGATCTATTATCAATAAATCCTGTGGGCTCTATCTTCAAAATGTATCCAGAAAGAAGGAAAACATAAGAGTTTCAACCAAGAAGAGAAATCAGAAAAAAAAAATCTAATATAAACTTATGTAGGGAAAGTATAAAAACATACATGAGAATTCTCAACAGTGGATACAGGACAGCAGCTCCTTCTAGGGAGGAAGCGGAAGAATGTCAGGAAGGGATACAGAGTGTTTCATTTCTATCTGAGATGAGTTTAAAAAAAAATAAATATTGGTTATAATTATTCTCTTTGTAGGGGAAAAAAAAAACTAACTTAGCAATAAAAAAGAAAAAGAGGATCTTTCTCTTTCTCTAATGCATCTAAACAGCTTATGTCCATGACCACCCTCTACCTGTGAAACAGAGCAGGACCCTATGGTGGTCCTTGCCCCCCACCCCATCCCCGCCACCATGGCCTCAGCTTGCCTTTTGTCCATGGAAAAACTTCAGCTAAACAATAAATTCAATCAGAGAAGTGAGAAAAATGAAAAACAAAGGAAAACAGCCCAACAAGACTAAGTGGTAATAGTTTAGTCATTAAGCACAGTCAAGGACCTTTAATTCCTCAATAATTTTCTGAGCCATATCCTGTGAGCTATCTCATGGATTCTAAAACCCCCATTAGGTGAAAGAAGTTAACTACACGATGCCCAGACTGTAGCCATGACGAAAGCTGCTGCAATTCTGAGAACTGGCCTCAAAGAAACGGGAACAAACTGACCCTAGAACTGAAGATTAGAAGTTAGAAGTTAAGTTGCTCAGTCGTGTCCGACTCTTTGCAACCCCATGGACTGTAGCCCACCAGGCTCCTCCGTCCATGGGATTCTCCAGGCAAGAATCCTGGAGTGGGTTGCCATTTCCTTCTCCAGGGGATCTTCCCGACTCAGGGATCGAACCCACGTCTCCTGCATTAGAGGCAGACGCTTTAACCTCTGAGCCACCAGGAAAGCCTGTACTTAAAATAAGCAAGATGACATTGATCAGACCACGCATGACCAACTTCAGGGTGACTGTCAGAGTTGACTTTACTGTTTCTGCATGTAGTCCTGTCACTCGGCCTATAAAATATCTCGCTCAATGGTTGTTCGGGTGGGGCCGGGGGGACAGGGAATGCCAGCCTTTGGAGAGGAGCGTGCCCCCCTCCCCCTCTCAGTTGTCAGCATCAGGAATAAAGCAAACTTTCCTTTCCACCAGCCCTGTCTCTTCCCTGACTTTAGAGCAGCAAGCAGTTGGATCCCTTTCTATAACATCTGGACACCCAAGAGTTCCTGGTGGGTGGCAGAACTTCTATTTGTTCCAAACAAAGTTCTTTATCCATCAGACCAACCTTACCATTTGTATCTGAAAAGCTGCTTGCCTGCCTTCAGATCCATGGAACTGCGTCTCCTTCCTGCCCCAACCAACAGTGACGAACTTGCCTAGAGAACAATTGAGAGAGAACATGCAAGACAATCAATAAGCTAAAAAATAAAAGCTAATTGATGAAGTTGGGTCCTCTGAGACCTCTTAATAAACTGACCAGCAGTCAAGATGTTAAAAACCTATGTTCCACATTACACGCTCAGTGATTTTGAAGTCTCTGAAATACCCTTATTTTGGAGCATTACTGCCATCATATATAAATTCCCTTGATGACAGTCAGCAATCTATTGCACTTTACAAGTAAGAAGAATGAAACACAAAGAATCTATGTGATACCGCCATGGATAACAAAAGCATGAAACACAAGACGACGAGAGCTGGTACTAAAATTCCAATTTTAAATGTTCGATTCGCTAAATGTAGCCAACCTCCTCGCTAGTGATGGAGATAATAGATTATGGACTTCAACTCCTCACAGAAACCGTGATCCCCCAGGGACAGAGGCCAAAATTACATCACAGGGCTTCTGCCTCTCAGGTTGGGCTTCTTTTTAAATCATAATGCTGAGCTTACTACGTAAACCATAAAGCCAGAGTTGCTGAAGCATCCTCCAGATGTAGAGCTGCGACAGAGATGTTCTTGAGAGCATCCATCCGATTCAGGACCCAAATACCTCCTCCCTGCAAGTGACGCTGACAGTGCTAAAGCAGGGCTGCTTAGAATTTCTATCAATTACGGGCTGGCAGGACCATTTCCTGTCTGCTCTGCTTGGGCACATCCAAGTATTATATGGCTCACACCTCAGGGCATGCCCTGCTGTTGTACTCAAATAGTAGTGCCTATCCTGGTGCATGCCCCTGGGTTTCCATGCAAAAGTTTCCACAGAGAGGTAAAGGTCTGGAGGGAAGCAAAAAACCTTTCCCAGTGGGAGTTCACATAAGTGATGGACTACAGCAGAAATCAGCAAACTACAGCCTGCATCATTACAAACAAACTTGTACTGGAACACAGCCAAACCCATTTCTTTACATATTATCTTTAAGTGCTTTCCCACTACGTCAGCATAGTTGAACAGTTCCAACAGACCACATGGCCTGTAAAGATGAAAAACATTACTATCCAGCTCTTTACAGAACAAGTTAGAAGAAAAGTATCTATTCACCACTTCACACAGTGACTTTTTGTACTGACAAATGCATTTCTAACACCCAAGACCCTGACTTGTACTCCTCCTCCTTTGATATACTCTATCAGACTTATGAAGTTGGCAGGATAAACGAGAGCGCGCTTTCCCATGCAAAGCTGTGTGCTTCTTACCTCTATGACAACCTCTATGACTATCCTCAAAGCTGGATGCCCCAGAGTCCCACCCTGGACCCTAGATCCAGCACCATACCTGCTCCCTGAGCTAGTAAAACTGTAGCTTCTGCCAATGACTCCCAGTCCACAGCTCTGGCTTCTGCTGAGCACCAGCCCCTTCTAATTCACCGGCTTCATGTGGTGATCCCATATGGCCCTTAAACAAATTCAGAATGGAACTCACCACCCACCTCTTACAGACCACACTTCTCCACCTTTCCTCTCAGATACTGGCATCTTTATTTTTACAACCTGAGTTTCTGGCTACAGTCCAACTAAACTTTCTCCTTCATCGTATATACCCAAAGCCTATTCATTTCATTCTCTAAACTGGTATTTCTCAAACTGGCTAGGGCAAAAGAGGAATCAGGCACGTATATTCCAAAACTGATTCTCATAATTCCAAAAAATGCATTCCTATCTTCCCTGAGAATCAAAACTTCCCCGCATTTTTCCCCTTTTCTAGTCCCAGACCCACCTTCATCTCTTATCTGGGTTCCTGCAGCAGCCTCCTACCAAGTCACCCTGTCTCCAGCCTCCTCCCTCTCCACCAATCAACCGTGCATCATCAAAACCTTTAATGACTGATCTCCTATAATTCAATGTCTAAATTCTCTATCAAACTTAATCAAAATCTCTCCCTTTTATTTCATTCCACATCCATATCCAGTCACTAAGCAATGCTGAAGTACTCACAGTTGCCTGAATCAGCCAAGATGTGTTAAAGGCTTCTGTGAAACATCCCTGCCTTTGAAAGAACTGATTCAGTTACTTGGACCACTCTCCCACCCTCAACCCTCATCTACCCCACACCAGATAAGCCAGAGCTCAGCTCACGTTGGCCTCCTCTGGGAAGTCTTCCCTCCCCATGACTCCTTTCTTCTCCTTATGCTACCCTAATACTTGTAATGTTCTGTTATTATTGAACCAACGGGACCCCTTAAGGGAAAGCAGTTTTAGCCACAGTACCAAACACACTGCTGGGTTCACAGTACCTACTAAAACATTATTTCTGAAAAAACAAATTATTTTTGAATGAAAAAATGAGCAGCAATTTTCTAAATAATGTCTTATTTGGCTGAACAAGAAGACAGGAGGTGAGAACTCAGCAAAAGTTAAAATACCATCACCCCTATTCCTCTCCTCACTGAAGCCAGCTACCTAGTAACCTCAAGTTGGTCAGAGCTGCTTAGACTCTAGAAGCATCTCCACTTTTACTCTCTTCAACACTTCCACAGCCTAGTGCCTGTTTCACCTCAGCTAGACCCGTGCAAGAAAACACGGGTCTGGTGGTTCCCATGACCATTCAGGACTAATCAACAGGAACAGAAGTCAGCTCTCTATCCCACCTCTCTTGTATTTTCCCCCAAACTGTGTATCAGAAATGCTCTTCTTATTCCAGCCAGTATAGTTCTTTTCATCAAACCCCATGACTAAGCCCATCATGGGTTTGGGCATTAACAACCCAATCTATAAGCACAGATTCTTATTTCCCAGGTTACTGACAAAGCTAACTCTCAGACCTGAAGAGCCGCCAGAGGTATGCCTTTTAAGAGCTGGAATGAACTAAAGGAACTGGGCTATCAGACACTTAATTAAGTCAGGGTTTAAGCTTCACAGCTCTTTGGGCTTATGACCATCAGTCTGCAAGAAAAGTCACAAAATGTTTCAGACAAAGTTATACTTACTTTCACCAAAATCATCCTGGTGGATTTGCTGTTCCATGATAGGTTCAAAGTCTTTTGTCATCATAATTAGGGTCTGCTGACCTTGAAGGAGTACAAACAAGAATGATTTTGTTCTAACAAATCTGCCGTTCCATAAGTATCTACAGCACTGCAAGATACAGAGCTGGAGTGGAAGAATTTGTAATTGAAATAAGGAAGACAGAATTCATTCAAAATGTTCTGACTCTCATTAAAAAAAACAAAGTTCTGACTGGGTAAGTCAGCTGGTGCTTATTCTCAGCCGTTTCTGCATGTCAAGCTAACATAAAAGTGCACACAGCCCTTCCTCCTCCACTAACTGCAACTCTTCAGCCGCCAGGATACCTCTTTGAGTGTATAGCTCATCAGGGTGCTAGTTTACAGAATCTCAGCCGGAATGAAAAGACTTATAGGAAAACAAAAAAAAGGACTGGAAGAGCAGTTTTCAGAATCAGTTTATTTTACACAGCAACTCTTCCTCTTAAGAGTGTATTAAAATAAACATTGCTAAAAAAAAAATAAATAAATAAACATTGCTGACATTTTAAACTATAACTACAGACTTCGCAGCAACTTTTTAAAACAATGTGTTAAGAAGTAAAACTTACCTCAATTGTTTCAAGAAACGTTTTTTTGAAATCTAAGCACCCTAAAACTTAAAGTCTTTGAGCTGTCAGGAGTCATGTCTTATAAAGTCACCAGTTAGGGACTGGTGACATACTTACCTGTGGCAAGCAGCACCAGCTCTTGATCAGGACTCCAACTCATGACAGAGATACCACTGGCTACACTCCCGACACATTCCAGCTGAGAGAGACATTTTAAAACGTTAAGAGAAATATGAAAATATAAGCACCCTGATAAATGTTTATTATGACCTTAATCAAAATAATTCACAACACACCAAGGTGAAATTAAGCAGTAAACATTTGTTCAGTAACAGGTATCAAAAGACCAGGCGTGATACAGATCATGGGGACTGGATGTGATGACGGCCACTCCATTCCTCCCATTAAGGAGATAAAAGATGCCTCTAAGTAGGTGAGGGCTGTAACTGAGGTCTTCAGGAATTAAGTGGGGACTCAGACCAGAAAATCACAAATGGCCCAGGTGAGTTCAGGAAAGCCTCTCTGAGGAGGTGCTTTAAAGGGCAGAAACAGGGCTAGGAAGAAGAGACTGGGGGGAAAAATGTGGTGTTAAGGCATAAAATTATAAAAAAGAGCAGTTAAAAATCAGCTGCCACTAAAGCATAAAGTATATACATACACGGGGACGATGGGGGTGGGAGGTGAGGCAAAAAGGAATTTGGCAAACAGTGAACCGTCTGATAAGGACAAGAAGGAACACGGATTCTGTCTTACAGACACTCTGATGCCATAAATAGGGAGATCGGTACCATCTGAGGGAGACCAGCGGATTACAGGAGCTTGGTAATTAGGGAAAAACTCTACAAAATGTTTTACAAGTAAAAGCATACCTTTTAAATATGAGAAATACCAGTTTCTACTGGATGGCTTTGATGTTTCTCACCATGAACTGAGAGGAAGATCTATTATTGTATTAAATGGAACCGTTAAAAGCAAAGGTGCCAGATTTAGACTGCCAGGGTTCAAATCTCACCTGAAAACTGTTTGACCTTGGCCTAGCCTCAATTTCCTTTTCTGAAGAATGAGAAAACAACAATCTACCTCTTAAGATTATAAAGAAAAATTACAAAATTCATGTAATTTTGCATGAAAAAATACTTTAAAAAGTGCCTGGCACACTGTAAACATTTAATAAATGCCAGCTGTTATTATTATCATCCCATGATTAGTAATCTATTGTGATGCATCAATGTTAAAGAGATCACAGCTAAGGGAGTTATCAACGAAGTTTAAAAAACTATCAAGGCAAGTAAAGAAATTCAGAAACTCAGCCTTATGCTAGAGTAGAGGAGGCAAGTCATTGAAATCTATCACCTCTGATAGTCGTATAATGTGCACAAAAGGAAAATGTATCACCTTAGTACCTGTAGTTCAAGGACTCTACAGTCAGTCATCAAAGAGAGGTCTATTCAGCGTTCTTAACAGAAAACATGAGCCAACTAAACATCCCAAAGACTTCCTAAACTGAGAAATAAGGGTTACACCTCAGGATCGGACTGTAGCAAGAGGTGAGCCATACCACACAAGAATGGGTTTGAGGTTTTGTTCTAATCTGGAATGCTCTCATCATTCTAATTAATAAATACAGCAGACAAAACTGAGTTTAAGAAGAATCCTGAAACACAGCTAGAACCATGCCAACAATTTTCCGTAAAGAACTGTAAAATGCAAAGACTCTAATTTGCAAAATGCCCAAATATTATGGCTCCGGATATTTCAAACATCTATGAAAAACTAGTGACATGATTAAAAAAAAAAAAGACGTTTGAGGATGCCTGAGAGTTCCTCCTCCCTGGTCTCTTTTGTTTACCTGGTGTGTGCTGAGATTACAAAGCAGGACATCTCCAGAGGCTGTGGCCACACACACAGACTCCTGATCCAGCAAGTCCTGAATACCAATGATACAGCCACTTCCATCCTCTGGGAGAAAGCCTTCTGCCACCAGAGGAATTTCATTTTTCACCTTTCACCAAGACAAACAAGCAAATTAAGTCAATCTACTTTCAAGAACAATTCATAACATTTCTAGAAGTAAAACATTTTTTTAATATTTCTTTTATAATACAAAAGCTTTCAAAAAATTTTTTCCTAGATTAAAATCCCAACTTTCACTTGAGAAATATCACAACACTACCATCTTTAACAAAGAAAACAGTTAATATGCTTCTTTTGCCAAGCAAACATAAAACAAATACCTGGTCTCTTTGGAGATATCCAATAAAACATGAAGCTAAAAACTACGATTTTCTAAAATCTACAGTCTGGGGAAAAGGGACTAAGAATGTCATCACCTAAAATACATTAGTAGCAAAATATAATTAAGGGGAGATATCAGAATTCACCCAAATAACCTCCATCAGTAATTTACCTCTCTCTTGACTGGGTCTACCTCTACCAGTCCATGTTCTGAGCCGATAAGCACTGTCGCCTGCTCGACTCGGAGAGAGAGGCACTGTGGTTTCCCTTGAGCCTGAATATCCCTGAACTCCAGGCTCCGAAGTAACTTTAGATTCCTCATGATGAAGCAATGCCTAAAAAAAAGTACAAATACCCTTAATGAAGCTTTAATTTCTCTTGAGAAATAGAAACAGCTTTATAACAACAAATGACACTCCAGTACAAGTGAAATGATTCAGGAAGCAGAGAAGTCAGAATAACCAGAAAAAAAAAAAAAAAGATGTAATCTGAACCCACAGAGAGATAAGTGGTAGCAACCTAACCAATTGTTTAAATCTAGAGTCTACAAAGTGTGGCTGTGAAATCTGTTTTACATCCTCACTCTTTGGAAGAGGCAAGATTCTCAACTTCAGAGTCTTTTCTTCAAAAAAGATTTAACATCAGTTATTTTGCAAGGAAGCTAAGAACACAATGAATGAGAAAACATGTTACTTTTGCACATGAGGATATCTCTGTAACTTGACAGATTTACAACACTGTATAAAAATCTACATGTATACATACTTGGCAGTTGGAGAAAATACAATTACTTTAATATCACCTATTATAAACTGGCTTTTTATCTTAATTAAAAAGTTAAAATTGAAATCAAACATAGAAATAAAGAAAAGCATTTACTGCTCTGAGAAAGAAAAGACACTATGAAATTACAATAGGATCCTTCAAAACGATGAGCAACAATTGGAGGAGCTTGATACCTGACATCACTGCTTCACTTAGCTCCAGTTTTCTGGTCTGGTTTTCACCAGGGCAATAGAAAAGCTCAGAAACGAATGATCAATAGGAAACATACTTTGGTTTAGGCAAAATCAGACATGCTTTAATGCATAACATTATCTAAAAGCAGGGAGGGCGGGGGGGAAGCTTATATGCTAATATTTATATCCAGACCACTTTAAGGTTTATAAGTAGAATTCCCTAACTTATGTTAGGACTGACAATTACATAGACCACACTGACCTAATTGTCACCTTAATCCAAGGTGAATTCTCTCGTCTTGCATTTTGTACATATGACAATGAAAGAATAAACACAAGTCACTTCTTATACTACATAGCAGATTAAGCGCAGTTTGAATGAGGCAACATAAAATGTGAGTTAAGAGGAAAGCAAGACCACACATGGTAGAAGTGAGGAAGAGAATCAAGGCAGACAATGGTTTTGTAAGGTTTCACGACATATATATTTAAGAATTTCTGGGAATTATTTGAACCTGTATTCTACCATGCAAACTTTTAATTTAGATCTAATCCTGTATAGAAAGCTTGCGTTTTTTCAAATATAAAAATTATCTTTCATCTAAAGACACCACAAAGATGACCACTGACATAGATCTGAAAGGATAGGAAGATATGAGACGAGAGAATGTCTGGGCTAGAGGTGGGTAAACAAGGAACAGCAAGAGAGGAAAACAGGCGACAGGGGATGAGATGTATTTCATGCTGGTTTAGCTAATTATGCTGTTATTGTTGCCATGATAAGACCATCAAAATATCTTTCTGTAAACCTGCATTCTATTCATCAATAACCTCTGGACCCAGCATAATAATTTGGAAGGTAAAGGCACAAGGAACTGAGGACTCCCTTTTTCCTGTAACCTTGCTGTTCCAGTCAATGCCACCCCAGCAATGGACCCTCCTTCTAGGGGCCCTTGGTCCCAGTGTCTAGCACTCCCAGGACGAGCCTGGTAACAACCACCCCAGAGGTATCAGCACTTTTAACCAGACAGGTGCTCCTCCAGGTGCTTGACATCTACTAACACGGAGCTCCTCCTCTGACTTCCAGAGTTATCAATACCAGCTTTACAATCTCTCTCATCTAAGGTTAAGTCATGACAACCCCAATGGCTTCCCTTGTTTTGAGCCTCAGATCTAGCTAAGAGTTGTAACTTCTTCCATCCATTTACTTTTCAGTTATTTCACTGTTACTTTCTGCTTTTTGTTCTTCCAGGAGCTACTTAACCACTTCTTTCCATTAAATTCTGTTGAAATACAGTGTGTTTTCCGCTTTCCTGCCTAGACCCTGACAGACATAGCAAACAACCTGAGTTCTCAAATCACTGAGCTTTCAATATCACCAGCCAAGGGCAGCTCATCATTCATCCCTTCTCCCCAACCCTCCCAGCCTTAAAATGAACTTCTCTAAATTTTCACACCCATCATCTTTATTCCTTTATCTTTTCAGAAGTGTGCTACTCCTTTTCAAGACCAGGAAAGGGGAACCCTCCAAACTCCCCAGGACCTCGGCTTATCAGTCCCTTTTTTTCACATCTGCAATCTCCAACTCCCCTGCCCTCAATGACTCATCCTTTCTCAGCCTGCTAACCTGCTAAAGATCTCAAGCTTGGATCCTCTCTGAAATTCTGACAATGCCTCTATTTTCTTCCCTTGCTCCTCATCCATCCACTTCTTATCTAATTATCATGTCCATGACTATAAGTACCAAACAGATCATTAATATGCTTATTAGATCTAAATGTTTAGCCCTGACCCTCCCCAAACTGAACATTAAACTCACATTTTCAACCTTCTACTGTTATTACAAGGATTTCTCAAATGCACATCAAATGCAACTTGTTAAGTGGCTTACTATTCTCGACCAAATTAGTTTCCCCGCTGGGGACATGGCATTTCTACTTTGTTCTTCAAGTTGAAACAGTGTTTGCTTTCCTTTTGCCCACATTTTCATAGTAAACTATTCACTGCTTACTGCCCTGCCTGTCAATGCACCGTTTGAATCCTTTACATA
This sequence comes from Oryx dammah, assembly GCF_014754425.2. Classification (NCBI taxonomy): domain Eukaryota; kingdom Metazoa; phylum Chordata; class Mammalia; order Artiodactyla; family Bovidae; genus Oryx; species Oryx dammah. The sequence goes on from NW_024070185.1 coordinate 96,741,228, forward strand.
GTACGTAACCCTACCATCGGCTACATCCAACATTGACTGAGCACTTTCTAAGTGCTAATTCTGGACAAGAAATGACTACAGTCACTGCCTCCACAGAGGTCACAGGGGAGAGGGCCACCTAGGATACCATATAACATGGAGAAGCACACGGACGACATTTCCAAGAAAAAAGTCGCAGGTGCCCGAAGGGGCTCGCAACACATCATCTGAACTTATCCGACCGGCTCTCTCTCAAGTGCACTGTTAGACTTTAATTGGTGCATTAACTGGCTCAGCTGTATTGTCCGCCCCTGCAAGGAATCCGGAGCTTGGGTAAAGTGCGCGGCTCGGGGAGCAGCAGGTCATTCCCCGCCTGCCACGCCGCGTGGAGCCCTCTGATGGCCGCGGGTGCAGCAGGTGGCAAGTCGGGCAGACAGAGAACTCAAGGCTCGAGCGCAGAGGTGGTCACGCCGCACTTCACTCTGGGGCCTGCAGCAGGCAGCGGCAGAGCGCTCGGGCAATCTCTTCATCGGGATACCCTCTGGAGGACTGGGCCCGTTTCTGTGCTCCCCACCCTCCCCACCCCACCTAGGCCGCTCGAGCGCTCACCTGCGCCGCACTCCGAGGACCCCGAGGACCTCCCCCAAAGAGCTGTGCGTCTGCCCTGCGTCGCGCACTCGCCTCTGTCCGCTACTCTTGAGCTTGCGCGGCGTGCACTCTGTCGCCGTGCCGCTCCACCCCTTCCGATAGTGGCTGAAGCGGGGCCTCGGAGATGCTAGCCGCGGGACCCTAACGAGCGAGCGACACCAGCTACTACCCTAGCCGAGCTGCGCGGGAATGATGTCACGAGGAGGAGGGGGCGTGGCCAGCCTTCTTCGGTGCCCTGCGAAGTACCGTGAGGAGCTGCGCTGGCCACCGCCCCCTACCGCTACGTCTTCCTGCCCAGCCTATTGTATTTGACCTCTGCTTTGACGTCAGATGCCTAAGCTCAATAATTGGGCTGGTAGGCGGAGCCCGCGGATCGGAGGAGCAGCGCGCGTGCGCACACCGCGTGTCTCAGGCCACTCGCCGGAAAGACGCCCTACTCCTGGGCCCGCGGGAGGAAGTGTCCGGGTCCCGGAGGGCGGGGTTTGCAGCCTTGGAGGTCGCCATGACTACCGAGCCCGAGGACCCTGAGGCCGCCTTGGATCCTGAGCCTCCGGTGCCGTCGCTTGTGGATCGTTACTTTACTCGCTGGTACAAAGCGGGTAAGTGGGGAATGATGTTCGTCTCTCCTGGGCCCCATTGGCAATATGATGACAGATCATAAGCCACGCGCACTCTCCACACAGCAGAAGGAACTGGATCTCTGTTCCCCTCTAGGCCAAGGGAATGGTATTTGCAGAGACGTGGAAAAACAGCAGGGTGCATTCTGGGGAGGGTGAGTGCAGTGCGAGTTCAGGAGGGTGGGTTACTTGGGGGAAGATGATAGTCTAAGGTGAGATCTCCGAAGGAGATAGTAACTGGCTTGCAGTCTCCTTGAGTACCTAAAGGATTTTAAGGGACTCAGTGCACCATAAAATGATTTAAACAGTAAAAGGCATTTAGATAGCAGATGCTTCCAATTGTGTTGCTGGAGAAGACTCTTGAGAGTCCTTTGGACAGCAAAATCAAACCAGCCAATCCTAAAGGAAATCAGCTCCGAATGTTCATTGGAAGGACTGATGCTGAAGCGCCAATACTTTGGCTACCTGATGCAAAGAGCCAACTCATTGGAAAAGACCCTGATGCTGGGAAAGACTGAAGGCAGGAGAAGGGGGGCGGGTGACAGAATGAGGTGGTTGGATGGCATCACCGACTCAATGGACATGAGTTTGAACAAACACCCAGAGATAGTGAAGGACAGCGAAGCCTGGTGTGCTGCAGTCCATGGAGTGGCAGAGTCAGACACAACTGAGCTACTGAACACCAAGAAAGCAAAATCTATTACTGTTCACCACTCTCTGGTGGCTCAGTGGTAAAGAATCTGCCTACGATGCAGGCAACCCCAGGTTCGATCCCTGGGTCGGGAAAATCCCCTGGAGAGGGGAATGGCAACCCACTCCAGTATTGTTGCCTGAAAAATCCCATGGACAGAAGAGCCTGGTGGGCTACAGTCCATGGGGTTGCAGAGTCGAACACGGCTGAGACACTAACATACACTTACAAGTAGGTATCCTATTGGAGAGCTTTGTGTCCCTTCAAATAAGAGTGATGGGACCATCACTGGGGACCCTCCTCCACATCCTTGCTTATGTTCATTCAGTGATAACAGGTGTAATCGTTTTTTGCAATATTGAAATATTTTATAATAGCATATGTCTTATTGGCCAAACTTTGTGTAACCAACCATCAGGTTTATCCTAGATTGAGGGACTTCCTGGAATGCATGACTTTCAGTGCTAACATCAGGACAGTCCTGGGCAAACCAGGATGAGTTACTCACTCTAAAATTGACCAGGAAAACACGGGCTACTATATTAAAAAGATGCATCACTATTCATCACTTTTTTTCCTAATAGAAATAATGAGTATAATCATTTTAAAGTGAGGATAAAATAAGATGGAGCAAAGAATTAACATCACTTTGACATTGAATGAATGATTCCATCTGGTCTAGATTTCTTTAACTTCTTTATAGGAAGCCTTTAGGTGTATCTTTTTGAGTAATGAGGGGATACCAGTGACATATGTATCTAGTCTTCACAAGTAACTATCTTTATGAACCAAAGAAAGTACCACACAGTGGCAGTAAATACTGACTCAAGAGCCACAGACTCATTCATTTCTTCTAGATGTCAAAGGAAAACCCTGTGAAGACCACTGTATACTACAGCACTCTAACCGGTAAGCAAATTGGAAATTTTAAATTATTAAAAAAAATTTTTTTTCTGGTATTGTAGCCTGGTATGGTCTTGTACTGAATATTCACTAAATTATCATCTTCCACTGTGTTGAGATGGTATTATATATATAATAGGCATTTGGTTGACAAGAATGAGTTTTTCAATGCTTACACTAAACAAGTAAACTTGATTACTCAGACATCCAAATGGAGGACCATACCCTTAGTCAGTTACTACTTCAAGTAACCAGCCTGTGCCTAACCATGGAATTGCCGGAGCCCATGGAGAGGGCCAGGGTGGAAACACAGATGTACATATAGGCATGCCTCAGTGATATCTAAACACCTTGGTACTCTACCCTTTTAGGGGAAGGAAATTCAATCCCATATTCTCCATTTTTATTATTGTATTCTTCAGTTAAGCTCCAATAGTAGCTGGGGAAAAAAAAAATGCAGGGGAGGGGTGGGTGGGGAGGGAATGATAGGTTGACTAAACAAATGTCAGCTCAGCTCTTCTTGTGCCAGTAGGAATACTATGTTATAGGAGGAAGAATTATACCATGCAATAATATACGATCAATTTTTGCTCCTCGTAGAATATGTGTCATCACACTGGCAGGATCTCATCCAGTTCTTCAAAGTGGAAAAACAATTAAAAGCATTTCTTATCAAATCAGTACAAATTGTAGCAGACTTCAGAACAAAGTCTCTGGGAAATTTAAGCGGGTATGTACCTGTTATTTCTTTACTTGAATCCTCTATTATCAGAATAATGATAGAGCCAGTCAGTCTTATAACCAGCAATATATACTCAGCATACTTCCCTGGCAGTTAGAGATGATTTTAAGAATCATCTTGAACTTTAAATTTTCAGACCAAAAAGATAAGGTATTTCAAAAGGTATATCATCTGTCATATAGGTTCTGTACCACCATCCCTACCATCCCCAGGATAAAGGATGGAGAAAGTGGGCCTTTGAAAGAACAACTCTAATACCAATATAAGAAGATATTTTGTCCCTTCAAAACAGTAACACCATTGTTACAACTGAGGAACGGAGAGGGACCTACATATGAACCCTCTGTAGATAAACTTTGATTGGATCTCAGCACTGCTCATCATTTATTCTCCTAAGGGAGGTGACAACAAAAACACTTCTTTTTGACACAGACCCAGTGGTAGAGAAACTATCTAGAATAAATCCCTAACTGCTTCTCTCAAAAGTGGGGAGTCACACTGACTAGTATTTTGAAAGAGAGTCAGCACATGCCAGAGAAGTGAAGCGTGTGCTAACAACACCTGGATACTAATAATACTGTGAGTGGTAAAGAGGCCCTAAAGAACAGTATCTAGACCTCAAATGTTCACTCAGTAAAAATTCCTGGAAGAAAAGAGCAACACGTGAGACATGCTTGCATCCATTTCCTATGATCCTTCTTGTAGGTATTTGTCAGAACCTCTCCAGATATATCCGTACAGTGGAGTACGTGAAACTAAAACCGTGCCATGACATGCAGACAGATTAATGTCAAAATTCAGTATTCACTAGTGGGAGACAGGGTAAGGAGTAAATTACTCTTAACTGCTATTTAAAACTTTTGTTTTCCACATTTTCCTTAAAGTGCATTTCAAAAAAAATTAGAACAAAGATCCCTCTTCAGAAATCCTTAGTGATTGACCCTAATAAAGAAGTCCTTTTATCTATTAAAGTTCTAATATAACAATAAGTGGGAATCTTAATGAAACTAACTTTGTATGACATTGCTGTTGTTTGCTATAATACTGGATTTTATATTGTTTATTGATAAGATTTCTCTGCCCTTTTGATATCTTTACACTTGGATATATGGAGCTTTCTCATATACAGTTAAATATAACGTTTAAGAAGATAAAATATATTATTAATATGTAACTAAACTGTTATCACATGTGTCTTTGACTGCTTTTTCCCCTAGAGCTTAGGATGTTACCTGACCCGTAGCAGGCATTTAATATATAAATGTTTGAAGAACTGAATGTGTTTTCTGTACTTCACTCATTTTTACTTAAAACACAAATTTCAGGAATATATGGTATTGTAACACTGAGGGCTGCCTCTCAAAGAAAAATGGAAATGTACATCGATTTTCTTCCCTTTTATTATCAGGGGGCACAGTTTCTCACAGAACTTGCACCTCTGTGTAAGATTTACTGCTCAGATGGAGAAGAATATACCATATCTAGGTAAGTTACTTTTGAACCACAACTTTGGAGAAATAAAGGAGGTTAATACTTTTCTTCAAAACAATTTTTTCTTTGTAACTAGCTGTGTTAGGGGACGGTTGATGGAAGTGAATGAAAACATTCTCCATAAACCATCTATTCTTCAAGAGAAGGTAAAAAGGGCTGGGGAAGGAGGAGCCCATCCAGTACTTTTTATTTGATTTTTGTATCATTCAACAGCATTAAATATTGTTTCCTTTCTAGCCATCTACCGAAGGCTACATTGCAGTTGTGTTGCCCAAATTTGAAGAAAGTAAAAGCATAACAGAAGGGTTACTGACACAAAAGGAATATGAAGAAGTTGTGGTGAAACGCCTCAAAGCCACAACAGCTGCCTCATGAGGGGCAAGGACTGAGATGGAGTGAAAGCAGCGCCGCCTCCTTGTGCTTACCTGGCCTACCAGTCCGTGCACCAAGGAAGAACCACGGGTGAGGCTGCCTTCCCACCTGGCCACCTGCAGCGAGGCCCGATCTGAAAACCTGACCAAGTTTTCCTTCTTTGTCTTACATAACAAGCCTCAATTCTATTTTGTCTTCCGCCTCCCAGATCTGACTACCCATGTACTCACCCACTCTGTTCTTCTCTTGCTTTTCTCTAACAACTGGCAAGCAAGAGATGTTTTTCTGGTTAAAAACCAACAAACAAAGCATTTTGAGGGAAAATTCACTCATCATCCTGTAGCCCATTAATAACTACTATGTTTTGACATAATTATGTTTGAATGTTACAGCATGGTAATTGTTTTTGCCTCAATTTTCCGTCATTTTGAAGCTGAGAAACAACCGGCCTTTCTTCCCCAGTCTGCCTCAGTGTGACACCACCGAAACGTCTGGTCTCACTTAGGTTGCCAAGAAGAGGCAAGGGTGTAGTTTGCCTTCTCTGTTCCTACAGGTTGGCCTTCAGCTCTGAACAATGTAGCACTGGCTTCTTAATGGGGGACACATGAAAAGGCCTGAAAGGGGCTTTGCTAACATGGAAGTATTACCATGTGCTGTTACATAACACGTGTATTTATAGTCACTCAATCTCACACTTCAGTTACAGGATAACCAGTGAACAAGTTATTATAATTCAAAGACACAGATGCCTTTGAACAGAAAAAAAGCTTTCATATTTAAAGAAACAAAAATCTATGAATTTATGGTTTAAGATTATATATTTACAATGAATTTCAAATAAAAGGGCTTTTTAAATTGTTATTTTTCCTTAAGGGCTGCAATGCATACAAACATACAAATATTTGTTTTTAAATAAAAGTTATCATTGATGTGTAAATTCTTTTGGACTTCCATCATCTTTTGCTGTTCAAGTTGTAAGTTATCCCTTTCCCACCCCCACTTGCACTCTGAACTAGACATGAAACAATGGACTGGTTCAAAATTGGGAAAGGAGTACCTCAAGGCTGTATATTGTCACTCTCCTTATTTAACTTCTATGCAGAGTACATCATGAGAAACGCTGGGCTGGATGAAACTCAAGCTGGAAGCCAGATTGCCGGGAGAAATATCAATAACCTCAGATATGCAGGTGACACCACCCTTATGGCAGAAAGTGAAGAACTAAAAAGCCTCTTGATGAAGGTGAAAGAGGAGAGTGAAAAAGTTGGCTTAAAACTCAGCATTCAAAAAACAAAGATGGCATCCGGTCCCATCACTTTGTGGCAAATAGATGGTGAAAAAATGGAACAGTGACAAAGTCTTTCTTCTCTTGGGCTCCAAAATCATTGTGGACAGTGACTCCAGCCATGAAATTAAAAGACACTTGCTCCTTGGAAGAAAAACTATGACAAATCTAGACAGCATATTAAAAAGCTGAGACATCACTTTGCTGTCCAAGGTCCTCGTATAATCAAAGCTATGGTTTTTCCAGTAGTCACGTACGGATGTGAGAGTTGGACCATAAAGAAGGCTGAGTGCCAAAGAATTGATGCTTTCAAACTAGTGCTAGAGAAGACTCTTGAGAGTCCCTTGGACAGCAAGGAGATCAAACCAGTCAATCCTAAAGGAAATCAACCCTGAATATTCATTTTAAGAACTGATGCTGAAACTCCAATACTTTGGCTACCTGATAGGAAGAGCCAACTCAAAAGAAAAGACCTGGATGCTGGGAAAGATTGAGGGCAGCAGGAGAAGGGGATGACAGGATAAGATGGTTGGATGGCTTGATCGACTCACTGGACATGAGTTTAAGCAAACTCTGAGAGATAGTGAAGGACAGGGAAGCCTGGCATGCTGTGGTCCATGGGGTCACAAAGTTGGACACGACTTAGCAAATGAACAATTCTCATTTCAAGTATATAAGCTCTTTTGTGAATAAAGTTTTTAAATTATTTTCGATTTATAAGAAAAATTCTTTTGAGTGCCAGCCTGACTGTCCCCTACGTATACCCACCAGACATGATACAAGTAGTAACTCTGAACCTCTGCTCTGATAGTACTGTGAGCTCAAAGTGTAAGCGTAAACCAGCAAATCCCCATTTCATGTAGCACAAATGATTCCCAGAGATGTCATAAAACAGATACTAAAGACAGGAAAAGAATTATGTATGTCTTACATATATTGTTACAGCATTCTCCCGTTATTTCCACTCTAATTTAAAAGAATATTTTGGTTTCAGGGAATAAATATCATGTTTGGTGATTTCTATAAAAAAAATATTTTATAAAGGTCAAAACAAAGCTGAAGGCCTATAGGAAATTCAAGTTTCCTTCAATAAAATACTGACTAGCTAGGTGGTAGTTCTGTGGTTCTTCATGATCGGGTGCATATTCATTATGAGGGCTGAACCAGATAATTATCATCAGACAAGCCTCTAGAAATGCTGCCTTTTGGCAACTGGCATGTCCTATTAGATTTCAAAATGAATTTCAAAGCACTGTGATAAAAACAGAAAAAAGTTAACAATACAGCATCAGGACAGAACTTAGGAATGGATCCTACAAACCCACCCCACAAAAACAAAAGCTTTGAACCCTAAAATTTAAAAGACTAAAGATGTTTATTTGTTTTATAATGAACATTCCAAAGGCACGTATATAAAATGTATGTTTACTCAGAATTTAAACAGCTTAGTTCAATTATTCTGTCTTCTATCTTACATTCCATCAGTCGCTAGTGAGAAGTACAAAAACTACTTCTGAAGCCATTAACAGAGGCTTAGGGTTCCAACCAATATTCAGGGCAGAAACAAGCCAGCTATGCTAGAACGACAACTACAACCACTTCCTAGTGAGCTGCCCTCTAGGCTTTTGTGGCGGGAGCTCCATGATCCTGCTTTTGGGAAGGGAGAGGAGAGGGACACGCATCACAACAGACTGCCTGTGCTCTGAAACACAGAGAACAAACGTGTGCTCAGGGTGGATGACCTGCCCCAGAGGGGAAGGCAGAGGCCCAGTCGTTCCCAGTGGACAGGAGGGAGTGAAGACAGCCCACTGGCTTATAGAAAACCCTTCATCACCGAGACTACTGGCTATCTTCTGCTGCAAATTAGTGTCCTAGATGAGAAGCTTAAAGTTTATAAAATAGAAACTTATGGTAAAATATGCCATCAGTGAGCATATATTTAAAATAGCTTCTTTGGATTAAACTGTCATTAAGACAGTTGGGATATTTGGTCTGACTTAAAGCACATTATTCAAAGCAATGTCCCATTTTAAAATCACCCTGCAATTAGAAATACAGCAACTACCATGGCATTTATTAGTTGTCAGAAAGCTTCACAATCGGTTTCATGATCAGAAAATAAAGCAAGATTTCAGTTTGTTTTCTCTGCAAAATTGTTGAGTTTCTGAAACATAAAGGATCATTTGCTTTCTAAAATGGTCAGTGTTGCCACATGGTGTTCCCAAGATCTGACCTCAAAAGTTTCTCAAGTTTTACCATCCACAGTTGTAACTGAGACCCATCTGCTGTTTTCCATCTAAAGCTGGAAAGAATTGAGATAATTAGTTTCTGCTTTACTCTTAAAATAAAAATTGCAAAGTTAAACAGTATCTATTTTCTTTGGCATTTTCAATTACAATAATTTTGAAAATTTGAGTTAAGACAGAGAAATCATCTCACCTTCTTCAACAGTTTATAGCAAAGTGAGAGAAGCTGAACCAAAACAGCCATCATGGATCTTGCCTTTGTAATACACTTATCAACCTAGAGTGACAGAAAGCAAGCAGATCAAATTCTTACCAAGGGGCCTTCAAAAGACTTTAGTATCTACAATTTCACCATTACAGAAATCTAAGGGATCTCAGTGGGTATACAGATTAAGGGATCTGAACTGACTTGATGAACTGAGGCCCCAGAACACAGAACCTGCAATTGCTGCTGAAGTCTTGTGCTTGCCAACTTCATGAACCTCAGGAAGAATGAATGCAAAACCAACCTGCTCTATTTCAGACCACTGACGGGTTTCTCAGTGTGCACCAGTGGCAGTGAGCCCCTTAACTTGCAATCCCTTGCACTCTACTTTGCTGCACACAAACTTCCTAAGATAAACAATAGGAGCCTTTCTCTCTCAAGGGTCTGTGCCTAGACAGGTGATGATGGTGACATTTAGGGGCAGCTGCTCAGTGCTATGAGTGACGTCACTTTCAGTTTTCACTTTCCTGCATTGGAGAAGGAAATGGCAACCCACTCCAGTGTTCTTGCCTGGAGAATCCTAGGGACGGGGGAGCCTGGTGGGCTGCCATCTATGGGGTTGCACAGAGTCGGACACAACTGAAGCGACTTAGCAGCAGCAGCAGCTCAGTGCTATGGCATTAATCATGTCCAAAAAGCTAATTTATCTGGTGAACCTACTGCTCCCTGAGGTCAGTTGCAGATGATAAACAGTTCTTGTAGTTGAGGCAGGAAAATGGAAATCAATTGTACTTTGGGTATTAACACGTTATTTGAAAAAAGAGGCTGGAAGCTAACCTAATAAAAAAAAGGAGTGTGAACGTTTCTCAAGTGCCTTCCTGCATATCCCACTGTCCCTTTTACCTTTAGAAACACTTGATTCTGTAAAGGTGTCTTAATTATTGTCTGGAGCTGGTGGCAGAGAGGAACAAACTTATTTATTTCCAGGAGAAGCATAAGTTTGTCATCATCTTTCAGCTGAAATGTAAATATGGCAGTTACAACAATTCCAATGAAACTCCACCTTTAAACATCAAATACCAATATATCTTAATAATATACTCTCAAAATGAGTATTTGTGACATCACCACCAGGACCAGGCAGGGGGATATGTGAATTACCTGTTTTGAGAAAGCCTGTACACTTGAAGCAAGCTTCAAACCCTCTTCAGCAAAAATCTAGTAGAAAGGAAAAACTACTTTAGGTGTATGTCTTCTATTGGTAACAAGTACACTTGTAGATAATTTTCATATGGAATTTTAAACTAAAACCCAAACGTTAAACACCTGTCAAGGAACTCCTAAGGTTTTTGTTGTACCCAGGAAAACACAAGAGTTTAACTCTATCCACAAGCAGATTTCCCAGACCTGATGCAAACTTATCCCTGCAGAGGCTCCTCTACCTGTGGCCACCTCCAATTGCCGTGGAGGATCACGCAATACTTAGAAAAATTATGTCTGGGCTTCTGGATGGATCTGAAGTTCATCCCATAATATCCCCAATTATAAAAGGGTGATGAATCTTGGAACATTAGGTCAGAAGCATTAGAACATTGGTTTCTGCTTCTGGCTTAGCAAGAGGGAATCTGTCACCCAGACATGTTCTTCAGCCATCTGAAGGGACCAATTCAGATTAGATTTTTACTACTTACCACACATTCTATGATTTATTAGTAAGCAGAATAGGATGACAGGAAAGAACGCTGGAAAATACTTTAGAATATTCAGGATGATTTTTTTAAAATGGTACACAGAATCTTCTAGAGTGACAGATACCAGGGAAATGAAGACGTAGCTTTAGGTGGCAGCAGTAAGAGTAAAAAGAACTGGGTAAATTTGAGAATGATTTTTGAAGAAAAAGAATAGATCTTGGTAATAAATTAGGTAAAGCATATGAAGAAGGAGAAAATCATTTCAGGGTTAACTTTAACCCTCTTTCCAACAGCCTTGCTATCAATGGGATAAACTGATCTCAGGGTCAAATAGCCCTTTACATCCCTCCTTAGCCTTTAAAAGGGAAACCAATGTGTTTCACACCAACCTTCAAACCTAATGGAATGATTCACTTAACCCACATGTTCCTCCTCATCTTTCCACATTACCACTTTCTCTTGTACATATCAGCTCTTCCCTTCTAGCCTGCAAACCCCTAGGAGCAAGATCCCTGTCTCACAGAATATCATGGTCTCAAAACCCCCTGAAAGCTGATGACTCCTAAGTCTCTCTCTTCTTGAGCTATCCTGACATGAACTGTACGTCTTACTTGAGCAAAACTACACGCTTGATTTCCAGCCTCTAAATCCAGTGTTGTCCCTCTGTTCCTTATCTCAGTAAATGGCGCTACTGTTTACCCTGTTGGTCAAACCAAAAGCCTTTGAAAACAGAAGTCAGGTCATGCCATTGCAAAACCCTCAGTGGGTTTTCTATCATTCTTTGGGGGGGGGGGGGAATCAAGGTTTTTCCCAAGGCTCAGCAATGTCATACGTTACCACCTTCCTTCTTGTTCACTCCATTCCACCCACGCTTGTCTCCTTGTTCTTCAGACACCTGCACTTCCTATACCTCAGGGCCTTTGCACTTGTTCTATCTGCCTAAAATATTCTACCCCCAAGATATCCATCTAGCTCACTCTCAACACTCTACTCAAATATTACCTCCTTAAAGAGGTCTTTTCCGACCACCCCTCTATCACTTACATGTTTTTATCTCTAAGTATTTATATATGGGCATCATATACTTAATTGCATATTGTCTATCTGCTCCCACTAGAATGTGAGCTCCATGGGGAGGGGAAGGGGCTTCCTTTTGTTCACTTTTCTCCACAGAGCTCTTAACCCCAGGATCTGACACACCAGATTCAATGACACCAGATTCAATGACTATTTGATAAACATTTTATGTAGATACTTCAGCAGATGTTGGTCTAATAAATAAGCTAACACAGAAAGAAGATAAGAGTGGATAATTTTGCAATGAAATATTCCCTACAATGTGGTCTGCCTTGGTGTGGATATGGGTCAAACTGAACAAAATGAATCCAGAATTTACTCCAACTTTTTAAACAGAGAAATAGCTCAGTTATAGTCAATTTTACAGAAAAACCGAATGAAATATCTTCTGCAGTTCTTCTGACTCTGTTGACTGGCATCCTCTCAAGCTGAAATCCCTTTCCGGAAGAGGCTTAGGTGAAAGCACAGGGGAATGCCAAAGGAAACTATATCAAGGCGATAAAGTGATAGAAATGTCAAATGCAAGAATGCCCTTGGTTCTAGAGAGGCAAACAGACTGACATGAGAGTCAGGGGAAATAAGAAAGGCATCTTGTAATCTCACCATCTAAGCCTCTAAGTAAGGGAGGAGGATTAGAGTCAGGCCTATGTGAAATTTCGTAGGACACACGGGGCAGAAGGGCAGGTGTCAGTGTTTCTGTCTCTCCCTGAACGCCCTAATCATCGGGACTATGGAAGAAGGAAACACGTGTTCTGAGAAGCTGCAATGGTCTCAAGCCTGTGACAGACGCTTTCTTATGTGTTTCCTCATTTAGTCAACACCATTCAGCCAGTGCAATAATGAAGTCAAAAAGCTTTCCTAGTATTCAGGACAATATGAGAGACAGGCATCTGCTAACAGGATATTTTTACCGACTTGGGAAAACCTAAACCTTAATATTCCATCTAGTGACTATCAGAGTCCATTCTACTTTATCCCTATGTTTTCTTTCCAAAAAGGATAACCATTTTTTAGATTTAGCTGTAAAATATGCTGTGCAAACCCTTGACTTTTCTACCACGCTTCTACTGTACACGTGTGTTGTGTGTACAGGTAAACACACTAATGTGATACAGTAAATCATTTAGAAAACTGTTACCAACTTTTAGTCCAGAATTAAAGTATTATCATAAAATAGAAAGTAAACATACCTCTAGTTGATGAATTAAATCCTGGTAGGTTTTTAATGGCCCCTCTCCCCTGAAATAAAATAATTATTAAGGAGGTAAGAAAAAGTTATTGCCTAGAAATTGATTTCAAAGTTTGAGCATCCTGTGTATTTACAGATCCAAAATTTTGAAGAATAATATTGAAGAGACGAGTAATATTGTCACTCTTCTTAAAGCAGCTTTAATATTTAACTCTTACCTCCTAAGGCACGTTTAAAAACTGGTCAACATTATATATGTTAATTTTATAATGTAAAGAAAATTAACACTGACATATTTAAGAAGTTTTATGTTTCTTTTTTAAACTTTCTTCATTTTCCTTCATAAACACAAAATATGAGATCTGAAAATAAAAGGCCTTTGTTCCATAAAGGATAAAAGATGAGACCGAAAATCAAGAAATTCTCATTTTTTATTCTAATTTCAACTATGGCAAGGCACATCAGTTAAGTTTCAATTCTGAGTCTATAAAATAAGCAAAACAATATTTGTGCTACCACTCTCATCAAGAAGATTAAGGACTGTCACACTGAAAACTACTAAGAAGAATTAAGAACTTCACAAGTGAAAAGTAAATTACAACAAAGAGCAACAGAATACATTAAGAAGAGCAACAGCCTAGGCATGAATCAGAAGATCTGAAATCTAGTAGGTACCGGTGGCCCTTAATAGCTATTAGTTATGAACACAACATTCTTTTATTCTGATAAACTGTTGTAAGGACAAATGAAATTATGAAGCAGAAACCACTTTAAAAACTATATAATACTGGTATGTGTGAAATCTTTAAAAAGTATAATGCATTAGAAAATCTAAAATACATAAATTATAAAGAAATATGAGTAACTGTAAATAAATGACAAATAAACTATATAAATTGTTAAGACAACCTTAAATAATAGCCTTAAGAAAAACTATAAAACCACCCAGGACAATTACAAAACTGGTACTGTGAAGATTAACAGATGAGTCTCAGAAAAAAGCAATTAGATGAGGCTGGTAAGCCACTGTCTCAAGGGAAAACAGAAAAACTATTTGGGGGAGAAACAAGTATACTGACAGGGTGGGTAGAAAACAAAGCCAGCTTGAGAGTCTACGACAATTATATTACCGAGACTTGCAAGAATGACACAAGGTGTTATACATCACAGAAAATTCATTTTATTTTCCTGAACGTCAGTGGTTCCTGTCCAATAACCACACCCCAGGAACAAGTCCGCCTCCACAGAGCTTTAGTTATCCCTTCTCTTCACAACAGAGCCTTTCATGCTTCCTACTCTCTGTGGGCCGCATGTCACCCCTTGCCAAGATCCACTATTCTGACTCAGAAACAAAAACTGCTGACTATACAATCCTGAAATATCCTGAGATAAGAAACAAGAAATAAAAGGAGCTGTCACAAACTTAAAAAAAAAAAATTTCTACTGATGAATCCTTTATTTGGCAAGATTTTATATACCAAGGGTTTCCCCGGTGGCTCAGATGGTAAAGAATCTGCCTGCAAAGCAGGAGACCTGGGTTCAATCCTTGGGTCAGGAATATCTCCTGGAGAAGGGAATGGCAACGCACTCCAGTATTATTGCCTGGAGAATTCCATGGACAGAGGAGCCTGGTGGGTTACAGACCAGGGAGGGTCACAAAAAGTTGGATATGACTGAGCAGCTAACATTTTCACTTTATATACCAAACTACATTTGGTAAGTAAAAATTTACTTCTTCAGTTTTTAGCAGTCAAAAAATTTTTTAATCTGATTTTTATCACCATGAGATAACTAGCATGATTCCAGTGCAAAGATCTCTGTTTCTTCAGTTAATCTTCACATTTCAGTTAACCACATGTTGAATGTAGGTAAACAAAGAAACTCTATTTTACTTTCTTTTGCACACTTGACTCATCGGATTTTTAAGTGATATAAACTAAAAAAGGAGGTCAGAACTAGTTTGAGAAAATTCAATTCTGGGAGAAGGTTGCTAAGAATTAAGAACAAAGGAAGGAAACCACCGAAGTGGGGGACAAAAAGCTCTTCAATGATGGAAAATATGGAAAGATATTAACAAATGACTGCTGACTTATTCAACCCCTATCATTTCTCCTTTACCCTCTGGAAGAATCATTTCTCTTGAAAAGGTAGAAGACATCATGAAGACAAGAATAAATGTTTCTTCCTCACCCCTAATCTTCCTTTATATGAAGAAATCTTCACCAGCACAGCCTCCCTGACTTCTCTCTGTGCTCTCACTTATCTCACCCCTCAGAAGAGGGTGGACAATTATTGATTTTTATGTTCAGTCTTTTTGCTGACTTTGCGAAAATAAATTGGACATGGCAGCCCTTTCATTTTTCCTTTTTCTCTTGGTAGTAAAGGTACCCTTGGAATATATCTGGTCTTTCAAGTGTTTTAAGAGATACATTCTGCCCCTAGGGAGTAAGATTTCTTAATTCTAGGTGTTATTTTTAAAAACCTATTTGCCTATGGCTATAAACTACATTATTCAGTATCAGCTTTATAAATGTTACTGGCCCCCATCTGCCTATTCTTTTGCTTATTTTTCAGTTAATTCTGAATTTGGGTGAAGAAAAAGGGGCTCTTTATTGAGCCCTAAAGCCCACACAGTGGTAGAGATCCCAATTAGTTTAGCTGAACTTCAGACCAAACGGATTACATTCCAGAATACGGAACAACCAGCAGGTGCGGCCCACTGCTGGTTATAATTTCAAAGTCAAAATGAGTAGAAGAGAAGCCACAACACTGAAGATACCAAGAATTCTCCAGTTTTGAAAAATGAGTAAGATACATATCAGAAAATGAGTGAAAAGTCTGAGGTCATTCCTTGAGAAAATTCTAGAACAGGATATGGAGTGCATAACTGATTAAAGTTTTAACAATACTGAGATACTATGCCATATGTATAATCTTCCATTATTATAAGAAAAGACAGAGAATGTAGCTCAGATAAATGTAAAGTTAGGGAAACTCTACTACATAATGAATGCTGACCCGTGGAGGTGTGGCACCCTACCCACAAGGCAGACCTATGGCTCTATTCCTTGACCTGTGTATAAGCAGTCCCTGCATAAAGGTTTCAAAGGCATGTCGTTTAAACTTACTGATGCAGGCTGGGGGAGACACTGATATGTAGGATGATGAAAAATCAGGAAGCAAAATTATTTCAGAACTGTGCAAGGAATGGCACACAAACCTAGAAGAGGATCTCATCTAAGTCTAAATCCTCATTAAATGAATGTCTTCTTGCTGCATTCACTGGACTGTCATAAGAACTACTACTTAGTCTTTTTACATATATTTGAAACCAACTTTAACCTATCAGTGACATAACATGGCACTTTTTCTTTATACAGATATCATTAAATTCATTTTAAAAGGTAATGTAACTACATTTACCTAGTAAATAAATACAGAGAATAGGCCATACTGGACATGTTCCGTCCAGATAGAACCATCTCATTCTCCTGATCCTCCCACTTCTCAATCTCGCAGTTGGCATCAGAAGTGAGCAAACCCAGTTTGAGTCCAAGCTTTGCTATCTTGGCTTGCTCCTACAAAACATACATTTCAATCAAAATGATATAGTCATTAACTATGTAAAAGTAAGACTATTGCAAAAGAGAAGATCTTACCTCAGA
The DNA here is from genome assembly GCF_014754425.2 of Oryx dammah. Taxonomy (NCBI): domain Eukaryota; kingdom Metazoa; phylum Chordata; class Mammalia; order Artiodactyla; family Bovidae; genus Oryx; species Oryx dammah. The sequence continues at coordinate 96,758,029 of NW_024070185.1, forward strand.
GTCAGGCTTATCTGCCTTTAATGATCTCAGGTTTGCACTATTCTTCTGTGACAATAAAAAGATTAGAGCATCTTAAAAATTGGTACAGTTAATTGTGAAGACATGCAATAGTAACGGGAAGCATAACAAAGTACCTTAACAAAATTTTAACTAAAATTTTTTCAGTTCATACTTAAACTATATTAAACTGCTTAAGTAAAAACAATTATGGCTGACCCTTAACAATGTGGGGGTCAAGGGCGCTGACACTCACCTTAGCCAAAAACCTCCGTATAACTTAAAAAGAGTCCACTCTCCATATCCATAGCTCCCCCATATCTATGGTTTTGCGTCTGTGGATTCAACCAACCTCAGATGGTATAGCACTGTAGTATAAACGACTGAAAAAAATTCACTAATAAGTGGACCTCAAACTTCAAACCCATGTTGTTCAAGAGTCCACTGTAATGGCAAATACCTGAATATGTGGCTTCAGCTTTGAACAGGTAGGTAGTTGGAAATCTGGGGCTATGGAAAGCATCTGTGTTTCAGACTCCTAAAGACTTCCGAAGTCTTCCCACAGACCAATTACTACACACCCAAACCTCCCTGGCCCCTCCACTAAATTATTCTTAAGAAATGATGTAATAAAATTAACCACTACATGGCAGCTTTCAATATCTTCCAAATGTTAAGACTCTGGAATTCATTTCCTTTAACCAGTTTGCCCTTTTGAGGGATAAATTTCAGCCTCCTGGTTTCACTTACATCCAGATTCCTAATCCTATATCCCAGGTTATATAGGTAGTTATACTTAAAATTTAGGATTTAATATTTGAACCAGCATGCTTTTATGGCCCCTAGCTTTGAAACAGCAAGTTAGTTTCTATGTAGGGTATTTAAAACTCAAGAGTATATTTCCTCTAGGGCAGGAGAAAACATTGTACACCAGTTTGGTTACCAGGCTGGCCCACAGATGATTGCTTACTTGTAAAAACCACTACCTATAGCAATGTTTCTTTGAAAAATATATTCAGAAGTTCTCTTGAGATGGCAGCCCAATTTGGGTATTCCCTGCATTCTGGGATCTGGTAGGAACTCCCCTAGCTGGGGCAGCAGTTCCAGAACAGCTGGGCTAATAGAAAAAGGCCAGGAGACCAGGGAGCCATTTACTTTTTAAAGGAAACATTTATTTAAATCATAGTCACACACACCGCCTCTCGCCCCCCAGAGTATATATTCACACACATGGACACAAAGTGCAAATTATGATAAAACATGCGTGTGTCTGCTTAGCTTAGTTAAGAAGGTAACTCTGAAGTATATGTGTACTTCTCTGTTTTTTGTTTCCCTTATTATCACCATGACTTACTACTTCTGACCAGCTATTCCGAAACCACTTTAACTGCAGAACAGAACAACTGCAACTTCTCCCTATTTTTCTATCCCCCAGTTTATATTTGTTGTGCACCAGAAAAGAAATGGGAGGGGGTAAAGAACAGAAAATAAATACGGGCAATCTATAAAGTTACACACACACACACGCACACACAGACACACACACACACACACATCAGACACAGACACACACACACAGAGCCTCTTGGGTTCATTAGAAAATAAGCAGAGAAGACCAATGATTTCTTTGGCTCCATGTATAATTACAACATCTGTATTTTCTTCCTTAGTCTAGTAGACTATAAAGCAATTGATAGAAGTACTTAAGAAAGTTAAGAATACCCTAGAGGTGTTTAGGTTTTATTTTATTTGGAATTTTACACTCTACCTTTATTCAATTTAGTTGTGTTTTCATTGTTTTTATTTTTAATTTTACAAATTATTATTATTAAAGTGTTTATAAGAAGACTGAAAGGGAATTGCCTGAAAAGGTACAGAAACCATCCTAATAATATAACCAAGCTTGCCATCTAGTGGGCATTATTTTATAATGCAGTCAGATGCATCAGTTTTAGTCGTATAAAGCCAAAAAAAAAAAAACCCACACAATTCATGTGTCTAAAAACAAACAAAATGGCTTATTTTCATCAAGGCAGAAAGCATTCAGAAAGTTCTTAGTCTGCATAAAATGGTTCCAACATGACCTTGTGAATTAGACCCAAGCTATGAAAAACAAAAAAAAAAAACCCTGACTTCAGATTATGGCTTCTTATTAACCATAAAATCCATTACCTACTCGCTCAACCCCCAAACCAAACACAAATAACCAGACTATGGGCTACATCTAGACTACTACTCAGAATAACAATTCTGAACAGTAGCAACCTCCAGAACAAGAGCATAATTTGAATTCTGAACAAAAATATTCTCAAGTGGACAAAGGTCTTCTACTTACCATTGGCTTTGGAAGTGAAAGGTAGCCATACTTCTCTCCTGCAAATAACATAACATAAAACAAATTTCCCACTATTCACATTTAATTTTTAAAATATTATTAAATAAAATGTTAGTACATTAGTTTTGATAATTTAGTCTAGTAATTACATATGACTGAGGAATAAGATTTTAATTTTGTTTGTGAACATGAAAAAAATATATTTGGCACAGATTTTGATTTATAAAATTGTTTCTGAAGCCCTGTCTTCACAATTTATGTTTAATACTCCCTACATCAAGATGACATTTGTGCCATCCTTACTTCTGAGTTTATACCTCTAGATAAATTCAGTCCAGAATTAAGTTCCAAAGGCCCTCTCATCTTATGAGGATGCAGAATGATTTTTCATAACAACCTAACTGAGGTTCACTTTCAATATCCAGAGCTCTTCTGCATCTCCAAAACAAAGTTAATCACCCAAGGACAGGAAAGCCTCGTTATTTCACTGAAGATATGCTCTAATATTCCTTTGTTCTATTTGAACCATCTTGAAGTTAATCTGAGTAGCCTGTCGTTTATAGGGATGTACCAGGTTCCATGGCTCTGCACTTATTTTGTCACTTGGCAGACTGGATGTATGAGACGCTGTTCACTGAAGTGGGGTGAACAGGAAGAAGAGCATGCTTATGGATGAATATGAACTTACTTGGGGGGGTACATGAGTTGGGAATAAGGGAGTGATCCAGCCAGACAAAAGATAATGGGGCCAGGATGTTAATAGTAGAAATGAAGATAAGAGGACTGATTTAAGAAGAATTTTACAAGTAAGATTGGTAGGATTTGATGAGTATAGAGGTAAGAGACAGTTTGAGGATAACTGCGCTTGATCTAATCCACATTCTGTAATACCTCAGTCCTACCACTGAGAACATGAATTTTTTTTTCTGATTGATCATACCATGTAAAGTCCCTTTCAGGATCAAAACTAATTATAAGAACTTCTAATACGGAATATTAGAGCATATCTTCAGTGAAATAATGAGGCTTTCCTGTCCTTGAGTGATTAACTTTGTTTTGGAGATGCAGAAGAGCTCTGGATGTTGAAAGTGGACCTCAATTAGGTCAGAATCTGCAAGCTACGAGAGAAAGCAAGAATTTGACTTTTAGTTGTCTCAAATAATCTCAAATTCTAAATGTTGATACACACTCATCACTAAGGAAAGGTGGAGTCTTTTTGATCTGGTCCCTTCTAATACAAAGGGGGATCATGGCCTCCCTAAAGGCAGAATTGGATGAAGGCAGACAGGCAGGAAGACAAAGACTGATTTTTGAATTCTTGACACAATCTCAGGAGGTCCTGTTATGAAATCTAAGGGTCTCCTGGTAAGGGGACAACCACCTAGCTCTCAGACTGACTTCAGATATGCAAACACTAAAGGCTCTTTTTCACTGCTTAGCATGTTGTTTGCTACTTAATTGGTTGGCTAACTGATACTTGCAAATATATCTGATTAGTTTCCCAGTCAGGGGAGTCAAAATTTGCAGAGCAGAACTAACCTGGCTAAAATCGAGTAGAGGCCTTCCAATCATAGTTATGACTTATAACAGTAGCAAAGAGAAACCAGAATCTAAAGGACCCACTCTGTCCTTCGCAGGGGGCAGGTGCGAGGTAACAGGCAGGTTTGTTGAAATAACCATACAGAATAGGAAGAGCAGCACTGTTACACTGGCTCAGCTCATCAATGACAGCTAACTCAGAGCTGGACTTCTTTGGAGGAAGAGCTATATTTATAAGCTTCATGATAACAGTCAGGGGAGAAAAAAAGGCAACGCAAGAAATTAAGCAACTCTGACTCAATTCACCCTATATAAGTAAGGATGCCTCTGAACAGCAAGATACTACTAGTTAAAGAATGAGTGTCCCATTAATCAAAGGCAGCAGTTCCCTACCTAAAGAGGAATTTCTGTTCGGCACTTAGCAAGTTAAGAAAATCCTGATCTGGGGGGACAGGTTACCCAAACCTTAAGAAAGACTGGGAAGCTTCTCTTCATTTCTTACATAAGTCTTACAGTTAAATGACCATTTTCTTTAAATATGGATCAGTTATAATCAATTTACCTTTCAGTATACAAAACTCACCTCACATAAAGACCCATTCAATACTTTATCAAAGTATCAAAATAATGTGCCATTCAGACTAGCTATCGATTTTTAAATGCAGAAGTGTGGTAAGCATTTATTACATTTTACAAATTATATTATATCTACAAAGTCTACTATTCTCTGACTTTTAAATAAATCAATAATTATCCTAGATGGGTATTTAAAAAAATATGATATGTTTAGATGCTCATATTCAGTAAAATATGTAATTTGATGTTATTTTGACTTTAAATGACATTTTAAACAAGCATGCTGACACTAACAGAAGCCATTAAGAAGGAAAAAAAAAACATAAAAAAAACACATAAACAACTGGACACACAGTACAATGGGAAATAAAAATCCAAGTTTATATTAAAATAAAGAGTAAAAATTATGCCTCTGTACATTGTATGGTGCTATTCTACACGTTGTAGAAATACCAGTGAACTTACCCATCAAACGAAATATTCCAAGATTATGTAGTCATCAAGGAAAGAGATTCCATCCAAGTGGAAGGAAAGCAATTTGAAAATCAAATAACTACATTCATTTCATTATGAAGTTAGTAGAATTATATCAGAGAATTACTGTACTACAGAAGAACTTTTGTACTAAAACTAAAAAAAAAATTTATAAGAAATATAAAAATGACTTAATTTCAATAAGAAAGCTAGAATGTTAATATTAATCCAAAAGAATCCCCTATACTGTTGTACAACAAATTTTACTGCTTTGATACTACACTGAAGGACAAGTAATAATTTTACTGTTTTTTGTGTAAGATACTTTATTATAAAAATAACCCAGTTGGGATATAAAAGTTATTCATTGGCATCTGACATTTTTGACATTAAAAAATTAACAGCTACATTAAAATATGAATATATTTCAATATATGGACAGTTTCTCACCTCGTCTTCCTTCAAACACATCATTGATTTCTCTCAGCAGTGTTGACATGTCACTAATTTGGGATTCCCAGGCTTCACAGAATACATCTAGATTTTCTTTAGCAATTTTACTAGATGGATGCAGTGTCAAAGTTTCAGCAGCAGAAATTATCTAAAGAAAAAATACACAGGTTTAAACTTCAAAATCTTACCCTCAGAATCATACTGGAAAACAAACTTAAAATCAACTCAGTGATTCAACTATTAATACAAAGCAATTTCTACACATAAGTCCCATGTTGGGCAATATAGACGTACATAGTAGAATAAAACCGTTTCTTACAAGCTTATCTACAGATAAATAGTAGGCATTATTCTATACAAGCAGTGGTATTAGCACTGGCAGTAATGATGGTGGTAATGGTAGTAGGAATATATGCATATACCTAAAAGTACACGGTAGATACACCCTTGAGGTACTGTGCTTGATATGCATTAGCATTAATCCTCCAACACAGAAACAAAATACTATCCTTTTCAAATAAGTATTATTCCGATTTTACAGCTGGAGAAAACTGAGACTCAAAGATATCAAGTAACTTATATATGGCTCTTCATGGGCGCTGTACCCATGTTCCAGGTGTTGTGAAAACAGTTGTGAATGAAACGTCAATGTTCCTCTCTCATGGGGCTCATATTATAATATGGGGAGACAGATGATTAAAAATTTGTAAGCAAATCATGAAGTATCTTCAAAGATGATAAATGATAAGTATAAAAACAAAGGGCAAGGAGGATGGAAGGTATTAGGTAGTCCCAGTATTTTAAGCTAGGTGGTCACTGGCAAAGGTGGTGTGTACATGAAGAGCTGAAAAAGGTGAGGGAATCACAAGGAAGCCTGGGCAAAGGCATCTGAGATGAGACATTTCTATGTATTCTAACAGCAGCCAAGCAGGCCAGTGTGACTGCACTAACATGGAGAAAAGGAAGGTCACCAATGATTTTGTGATGCAGAAATGCACACAGTAGGATAGGCTTTACTCTGAGGGAGACAGGGAGTCACTGAAGAGCTTTCAGAAACCGATATGTAATGGAAAAGAATATAAGAAAGAAAAAGACATAAAACTGAACCACTTTGCTGTACACTAATAACACAACATTGTCAATCAACAATACTTCAATTAAAAAAAGGAAACCGATATGGTCAGAGCTGCCTTCGAGAGAATTAGACCTGGGTGCTCCTCCTGGCTGGGTACAGTCCCACAGGCACAGGCTTCACAAGCAGGTGGCAGCTTTATGAGGAGAACAAGGCTCCCCATCTTCAGGGAAGGTGGGTGCATGGCCCACCAGCGGACAGGAAGCTGGACACAGCAGTGAGGGCTTCTCAACTGGGGGCCACTGTACAGGATGCCAACTGTTCAGCTGTGCCTTGGGTATGATGGGACACTGCAGATGAAATATAAAAATGACACTGCCGAAGCAGAGATGTCCAGAAATACTATAAATTATTCTAGAAGTGTGCTCTATTTTCTTAAATTACCCCTTTGAGAGATAGATAAGACCAGGAATAAAAGCTGAGGCTAAGGGATAGAAAAAGCCTTTCAAGTTGTAGAAATTGACAACAGCCTCTATCTATCACCATCCTGGGGAAGAAAATAAGCTTTTCCTAATATCCCTGTTGCCACGAAAACAGTAAGCAGAGAATTACAACCATAGAGCTGGTAGAGATTGAGGACTACAAGTGCTGATTGTATATCACAGGAGATCTGAACTTTAGTTCTAATGAAATACATTTACAGCCAAAGCAAGTAGTGTGACTCCCAAATGGACAACTAAATCTTGAAACCTTGGTTTCCCTCAATAAACAGAGATCTTCTGGTTTTAACAAAATGCTCAGCAGATGGTCACTGTGGATGGTCACTCATATAGTTTCTGCTTCCAAGCCTCTGACACTGTGCTCTACAGGGGAGCATAAACATCCATCCAGCATGGCTCTGAGAGCCTGCATATACTAAGATGCTTTTGCTGTTCTCAACTATAAATTCAGGGGCTCAACATCTGTCATCCGATAATGCAAAAGAAGGAATAAGTCCTTTTGACTGCCATGATAAATAAGAACACTTGGTAAATTGTATGTTAGAGCTTAGACCTAAATAAGGAGAAGGTCTGTCCCTCAGGTTTTCCCTTAACTTGACAGAGACATTTTTAAATGGGATATCCATTTTTAAAATGCTTTTAAAAACTATAAAAACAAAGTAACATTATAGAGAATTCAGAAAAAAATTACTCAGAATTCTCCCTAACAAGTAAGACCATTCCTTTCTGCACAATCCTACAGTCATTTTCATACATATAGGCATTTTATATGTAGCAATTATAGCATAGAAACAAATCTGGATCCTGCTTTTGTCACCTAACATTTTAATAAAACACCTTTTGGTGCTGCAAATTCTAGTTATCATAATTACTATTCTAAATGTCATAATATACTATACTATTTGCCTAATTAAAGATTGTTATTTGAATCTTATTATAAGCAATGTTGTAACAAAATCTTTTACTTTTCTTTAATCTTCTTATGTCTTTAGGAATTTTGGGGTCAAAATGTATTTTTATGGCTTGTTACATAATGGTAACTTAGTCTGCAAACATGTCATAACAACCTACACTATAAACAGCTTTTCATTTAAATAGGTATAAACTACAGCATCAGTTAAATGAGCCAATCTCTAGTTTGGCAGATGACCAGATAACCCAGTGGAATGTTCTGACACGCTATCAACACCAATTCCATTACCTTCATTTCTCTCAGCAGATTTGTCCTGTAGCTGTACAGAACTAGTGTCTTCCTTGTGCACAACTTGTTATGACACTCAGATAAAACATAATATAGAATGAACAATCTGCTGTTCATCATACCTGCTGGCCAGTCACCTGAAATGTCTCCTCTGCATGTAGACAGGTTATTTCAAGAGGTTCTGTCCCCGATACATGTCTCAACAATCGACAGGTCTACAAGAAAACATTTTTATAGTTCAGCTTTCTCCTTCTTCACAATACATAGCATCATTTTATAATTAATAAGGAAAATAAAACAGGGCTTCCCTGGTGGCTCAGAATCCATCTGCCAATGCAGGAGACATGGGTTTGATCCCTGATCCGGGAAGATCCTACATGCTGCAGAGCAACTAAGCCTGTGCACCAGAAACATCAAGCCTGTGCTCTAGAGCCCAGGAGCCACAACTACTGAGTGCACACACTGTAATTACTGAAGTCCGTGCGCCCTAGAGCCTGTGCTCTGCAACAAGAGAAGCCACGGAAATGAAAAGCTCACACACCACAACTAGAGCAAAGCTCACGTGCAGCAGTGAAAACCCAGCACAGCCAAACTAAATAAATACAAATAAAATTATAAGAAAATAAAACATTACAACCTAAAAAATAAATTTGTACATTAATGAGAAGATTATTATACTATACTGGTTCCAAACAGATTCTTTAGGAGCAAAACTGGAACAAATAAGGGTTGAGCATATAAACTATTGTTTCTACTTCCCATCTGAACACTGTAAGGTGGTCACAAAAGATAAGGGCCAGGAGAAATCCTGAGACTTCCCTGGTGGCCCAGTGGTTAACACTCCATGCTACCAATGCAGAGGGCACAGGCTGAATCTCCGGTGAGGACACGAAGATACCACATGCCACACGGCACGGCCAAGAAGAAAAGAGCCAGGAGGAGCCCTGAAAGATGGTGTAGTGCCCACGTATTTCATGTATGAAGAAACGTGGTTCAGGGAAGGACTTACCCAAGATCTCTCAGCTAAACTGACAGTTGCCACAAGCTACGCATTCTTTCTGATAACGAACAACACTTCTGTCAATTAGCACACCTTTTACTGCAAAGAACCCTGGATTAGGCAGACTGATATAATGAATAAAGAGTCTGTATCAGCAAAACTTATTGAAAATCTTGACGCTTAACAGTCTGAACTGATCTGATCCAGTCTATTTCTGTTTGAACTGGTGTATTCCAGTTTAGACCAGTCTATTCCGGTCTAGATCAATCTGATCCAGTCTGAATCAGTGTATTCTGGTCTAAACCAGTCTGCACTGGTCTATACTGGTCTACACCAGTCTTCATTTAAAATCTGTAGTATTCCAATCTGAGCAGAATAAAATTTCAGAGAGTTCAGTTCAGTTGCTCAGTCGTGTCCAACTCTTTGTGACCCCATGAATCACAGCATGCCAGGCCTCCCTGTCCATTACCAACTCCAGGAATCCATCCAAACCCATGTCCATTGAGTCGGTGAAACCATCCAACCATCTCATCCTCTGTCATCCCCTTCTCCTCCTGCCCTCAATCTTTCCCAGCATCAGGGTCTTTTCAGATGAGTCAGCTCTTCGCATCAGGTGGCCAAAGTATTGGAGTCTCAGCTTTAGCATCAATCCTTCCAATGAATATTCAGGACAGATTTCCTTTAGGATGGACTGGTTGGATCTCCTTGCAGTCCAAGGGATTCTCAAGAGTCTTCTCCAACACCACAGTTCAAAAGCATCAATTCTTTGGCACTCAGATTTCTTTATAGCCTAACTCTCACATCTATACATGACCACTGGAAAAAAGATAGCCTTGACCAGACAAGCTGGAATCAAGATTGCCGGGAGAAATATCAGTAACCTCAGATATACAGATGACACTGCCCTTATGGCAGAAAGTAAAGAGGAACTAAAAAGCCTCTTGATGAAAGTGAAAGAGGAGAGTGAAAAAGTTGGCTTAAAGCTCAACATTCAGAAAACTAAGATCATGGCATCTGGTCCCATCACTTCATGGGAAATAGATAGGGAAATAGTGGAAACAGTGTCAGACTTTATTGTGGGGGTTCCAAAATCACTGCAGATGGTAACTGCAGCCATGAAATTACTCCTTGGAAGGAAAGTTATGGCCAACCTAGACAGCATATTAAGAAGCAGAGACATTACTTTGCCAACAAAGGTCTGTCTTGTCAAGGCTATGATTTTTCTAGTGGTCATGTATGGATGTGAGAGTTGGACTGTGAAGAAAGCTGAGCGCCGAAGAATTGATGCTTTTGAACCGTGGTGTTGGAGAAGACTCTTGAGAGTCCCTTGGACTGCAAGGAGATCCAACCAGTCCATCCTAAAGGAGATAAGTCCTGGGTGTTCACTGGAAGGACTGATGCTGAAGCTGAAACTCCAATACGTTGGCCACCTCATGCAAGGAGTTGGCTCGTTGGAAAAGACCCTGATGCTGGGAGGGATTGGGGGCAGGAGGAGAAGGGGACAACAAAGGATGAGATGGCTGGATGGCATCACCGACTCGATGGACGTGAGTTTGAGTGAACTCCGGGAGGTGGTGATGGACAGGGAGGCCTGGCATGCTGTGATTCATGGGGTCACAAAGAGTTGGACATAACTGAGCTACTGAACTGAACTGACCAGATGGACCTTTGCTGACAAAGTAATGTCTCTGCTTTTCAATGTGCTGTCTAGGTTGGTCATAACTTTCCTTCCAAGGAATAAGTGTCTTTTAATTTCATGGCTACAATCACCATCTGCAGTGATTTTGGAGCCCAGAAAAATAAAGTCAGCCACTATTTCCCCATCTATTTGCCATAAAGTGATGGGACTGGATGCCATAATCTTAGTTTTCTGAATGATGAGCTTTCAGCCAACTTTTTCACTCTCCTCTTTCACTTTCATCAAGAGGCTCATTAGTTCTTCTTCACTTTCTGCCATAAGGGTGGAGTCATCTGCATATCTGAGGTGATTGATATTTCTCCCAGCAATCTTGATTCCAGCTTGTGCTTCCTCCAGCCCAGCGTTTCTCATGATGTACTCTGCATAGAAGTTAAATAAGCAGGGTGACAATATACAGCCTTGACCTACTCCTTTTCCTATTTGGAACCATCTGTTGTTCCATGTCCAGTTCTAACTGGTGCTTCCTGATCTGCATATAGGTTTCTCAAGAGGCAGGTCAGGTGGTCTGGTATTCCCATCTCTTTCAGAATTTTCCAGTTGATTGTGACCCACACAATCAAAGGCTTTGGCATAGTCAGTAAAGCAGAAATAGATGTTTTTGTGGAACTCTTGCTTTTTCGATGATCCAGCGGATGTTGGCAATTTGATCTTTGGTTCCTCTGCCTTTTCTAAAACCAGTTTGAACTTCTGGAAGTTCATGGTTCACTGTTAATAATTAAATTAAATTTTCAATCATCCTCAAATTAGTTCCTCATGCATTAAAATGCCTTCACTAATAAAAAGAAGATTGAATTTGTTAATTACAAGCTTCCTTGATTTAATCTCAATTATTTAAAAAGTAGAAAGAAACAGCACAACCAATACGACTCATTAATATATTAGCAATGCAAAAACTAGTTATAGTAGTTGCACAGCTTTGTAATTTTTTAAAACACCCTTGGTGTTATTCAGTTTTTCTTAGTGAAATCCATTTGTATTATTTATTCTTTAATTTGCTCTTCACTGCCTGCCTTGCAATAGAACATGTGTTTGCAATTGTACTTAGCAAAATTCATCTTAACATTGTACACTAAAGTCAATGTGCCTTCCTGGCACAAAACAGCCAGTATGCAGTCTTCTAATGTTTGGGGTTTCTGTCTCAATTGACAATATTGAAAAATATGTATTAGCCAAGTAAAACCACTATCTCAAAACCATGTTGAAAATTACTCCAACCTGTCAAGCCAATTGAAATTCTCTTCCCAGTCCAATTCCCAGGATCATTTTGTATGTGAAACAGGAAAAGTTGAATCTGATCACAACCATATGCAGAACAAATCAAGAAATCATGTATTTGCTGTGGTTGTTCAGTCGCTCAGTCATATCTGACTCCTTGCAGCCCCATGGACCGCAGCATGCCAGGCTTCTCTATCCTTCACTATCTTCCAGAGTCTGCTCCAACTCATGTCCATTGAGTCAGGGATGCTATCCAAAACACATCTCATCCTCTGTCATCCCCTTCTCCTCCTGCCTTCAACCTTACCCAGCATCAGGGTCTTTTCCAATAAGTTGGCTCTTCGCATCAGGTGGCCAAAGTATTGGAGCTTCAGCTTCAGCATCAATCTTTCCAATGAACATTCAGGGTTGATTTCCTTTAGGATTGACTGGTTTGAGCTCCGTGCTGTCCCAGGGACTCTCAAGAGTATAGTCAATACTATAGATGATTTTCCTTTCAAAGAATTTGTTTTTCTTTTTCCATCATCTATCCCACCTCACCTGTTCTGAATAAGTCACTCATCAATACATGAGCAGTTTAATTAGAGTTATATAACACATTTTAAAGTTCTCATTCTCACCGTATCATTCTCACCTTGGAGACAGGGCAACAGTAATGGAAGAAATCTAAATGTATCCCTTGTACAGATCCAGCAACTTGGGCATTTTGCTCAATGTCAGTCTATTTTCTATGATTTATTATGTTTATGTGCTAATTACAGCAATCTTCTAACTATGGTGCCCAGTGGTTGTTAATCCAGTTCTAACAAAAGGGCATGATTCCGTCCTTGAAGTTCACTATAGAAGTAAATTCCCTTCTTTAAGAAAAAAGTCAATTTTATTCCACACCAGAATTCGGAAGGACTATAACAAGGCTATACACAAGATGAGAAACATGACTATAATATTACTCTGACCCACTACTGAGGTCAAGCACTACAAACTGCTTCAAAGTTAGAGCCATAAAATTCCTGGCAAAACTTAAGAGAACAACAAAAACAAAGGAATGGCACTGGGGGAAATCAAGGCAGGTTGTTTGGAATAAACAATATGATTTCCACCCATAAAATCACCCCAGAGTCCAGTGCATTTAACATTTAGGAGCACTATCTAAAACAGATAGAGAATGAGATGGTTGGATGGTGCCACCAACTCAATGGACATGAGTTTGAGCAAACTCCAGGAGATAGTGAAGGACAGAAAGCCTGGTGTGCTGCAGTCCATGAGATCGCAACGAGTTGGACACAACTTAGCAAGTTTTACAGCATGTTCAAGTTCTTCCAGAAGAAATATGGGGCTGCCCTAGAAAAGCCTATTTGTGAGGTTTGAGGAGCCTCTTTGGAAAACATTCAACCTAAGTGAAAAAGCATGAAAAGTTCAACTAGTAGTAATAACCAACATTGAGAGAATGCGTCAGGGTTTCTGGCTACTATATAAAGACCTAGGACTTTGCAATAAAGCAATTTAGAACTTTTTTCCTAACTGAACCCCTTACTGATAGTATTAGCCTGTGTTTCTGGTTCTTAGAATATTTGTGTCAGTATCCAGAAATTTAAAAATCTACTTTTTTGAGATATAATTCATAAAAAAACAAAATGCATCCATTTTGAACTCTGGAAAAAATAATCTTGAGGCTTAAAACAGAAAATTAGGGAAAAAAAATTTTTTTTTCACATTTTAAAAAGACTTGCTGCAGGAGTCCTACAATTAGCAAGTTTGCCTGTGGTCATAATTCTGGGTTTATAAGCAAAACAGCATCAGATCTATTTTTAAAAGAAGGTATATTTACAGTGATTTTAAGAATTCTGTCTAGTAACTCAAACTGGTACTCTGTGGCAACGTAGAGGGGCGGGATGGGATGGGAAGTGGGACGGAGGTTCAAAAGGAAGGGGAATACCTATGGCTGATTCATGCTGATGTATGGCAGAGACCAACACATTATAATAAAGCAATTATCCTTCAGTCAAAAATAAATAAATAAACAGAATGCTCCCTAGTAGTTTTCAGATATTAACAAATAAAGGAGAAGAAGCTAGTTTAATTCATCTGAAAGTTCCTTTTAACCATTAGTATGTGACATTCAGTGAGCAGGGTAATATTAACAGATAACATGAAGACAGCTAGGTGGTTCATATCTGTGCATTAATGTACACGTCGGCTAACACATACTTCATACATATATGTATGTGTGTGTGTGTTTATATTCTTCATATGTACATAGGCTAATATACATTTCTATACTAGCAGATATCTGACATTCTCAGTAGTAGAAGTCTTACAATATCAATCAATAATTGGAATTATAACAAAAGGGGCAACCAAAGCACCAGTAACACATCACAAAGATTTGGGCAGGAGAGATTCAGAGAACAAATAGTGTATGGAATGTTTTCTTTGTCTTTCCACGTCCATTCTTCTTCCTTCCTGGGAGACTGACCTGTGTGGTCCACAGATGTGTTTGGCTGTGGAAGCCCCAGCACTAGAGCAGCAGGAATGAAGAGGGTAGGGGTCTTTATTCTCATGCTCTTTCCCTGGAGGCTGCCTGGAGCTGTCTTTGTTTAGTCCTAAAACCACAACTTCTCTAGGTTCTTGAAGGACGCCATGCCCTTCCAATTTCCAAAACCACTCACTCCCCATGTTAGTTTGGTCGTAGGAGCAGAATCAGCTCTGCTATCACTCACCCCAATTGCTATACTCTCATGGTTTCCCCACACCCTATCCATGCAACTGTAAACAGCTCCCTTATTAAACCTTCTTAAAATTAACCTAATTAATCTTTTTCCTGCTGAGACTCAAAAACAAACAAGGTCACGAGATGTATCTCCACTGCTCTACTCCAAGATTTAACCTCTCTGATGGAATAAGGAAGAAGATTAAGAAGTGCATTTGTGCAACACTGTAAAGCAATTATCTTCCAATAAAATTTTTTTAAAAAAAGAAGTGCCCTTGTGGGTTCTAGCACTTTTTATTGTTTTTAGAGGCCAAACTTGTAAGAGCAGAACAGAAAAACATGATATTTTTAAAATTCCAAAGGCAAGAGAGAAAACCCTCTTATGAGTAAGCCAAAAACTGTATTTGTGTTAACATTCCCTGATGACAGTACAGCTTTCATTAAACTAACGTTTAACAAGCAACCTATTACTCACCTCAACAAGCCGCTCTTTCTGTTCAGAGAGTTTGCAGGCATATTCAGCCAAACCTTCTAAATTTCCTTCTACTCCAGTAAGTTTTAATGCTTTTAGAACCACATGATCAGCATGGTATTTTAACAGATCTGCTGCCAGCTGAGCTGCTGTACTATGAAGCTGCAGATGTGGGGGGTGAAATAAAGACAACAAATGACAAGGTTTTGTGATGGAAAACCTCCCGAGTTCTTTAAAAACTAAAGAGCAGCAACCTCAGATCACGCCCACCTGATCTGCTGAGGGGAAAAGCATAAAGTTTCCTGTGGTAACAGAACTGCAAAGCCCTGGGAGCTTGCAGCTTCTCCCAAGGGCAGAAGGAGAATGGCATCTTTGAGTCCCCTGGTGTTGGCAGTAATCCTGTTTGCAGAAGATGAACTGGTCACCCTGGCAGAGTAGCCTGGACCTCTTTTCATCCTATTATCAACCAGCTCTTTCCCACACAGCTTCTCTCTTACCTCAACTGAGCTTCTGCTGCTCTTAAAGTTACTGAAAACAGAACAGTATGAAGAGAATGGCATTCTGTATACTAAGAGGAAAATCAAATGGCAGTTCATGATCATTCATGTGTTTTTAAATAGACATTTGGGAAAGTATCATTGTGAGATACAGTGAAATATGTATTCAACAAATTTTATTAAATACCTATGTCAGGAAAGGCACTAGCCTAAAGGCTGGACATATGTGACAAGTAGGATGCAACATCTTCAGGGAGCTCTCAGTTTATCTACACTGCCATCCAGAACGTTATGCTCTAACTCTTAGGTCACAGGAGAAATGAGGGATAAAATAATAATGAAAACCTCAAGGCTTTATTTAACATTAGGTGGAATGGATTTTAAACATGGTTCACTCTCACTGAATATCTCTGTATACAATCAACTCCAAAATCTTTTCTTCTCCTTATCTTGTCTTAAAAAAAAAAGTCATGACAGGTTATTTTGGGCTCACTAGAAAGAGATCATTTTTAATCTGATTTTTAATTAAGTCTATTTGTACAAAGTGATTCTTTTTTTCCTGGAAGTAATCCAACGTCAATTCAGATTACAGGACTCTGTACAAAATTAACAATAGGGTAGTCCGCACTCATGAACTCAAGTGAGAATAATTACAGTCAGAAACAAAGACATTAAAATGCATTTTCCTTTGGAAATTAAACAACATAAGAACTCAAAAGATTTTGTTTAACCGTCAGGCCCCTAGAAAATAGCTAATGCCAACTCTTTATCTTACAGACTATGAAACAGGTCCCTAAAGACTGAGTGACTTGTTCAAGGTCACGTAAATCTTATAAATGATTCTAGAGACAACTTACAAACCCCAAGGGAAGAAGGGTGAATAAACATGAAGTTCCTGCTCTGTGCAAGGTACTGAAAGCAGATATTGTACACATTTATAGACATGATCTCCCTAATCCTTGTACCCATTTCAGAGGTAAGGAAAATGAACTTTATAGAATGCCACTCAATCTATCACCAAAAAATTTTATGTTCTACTGATAGTCAGTCTTAACAATAGTTTAGTTGAATAGGCTGGAAAAAAACGAATAGGCTTGTTTTAAACGATAGAAGACCATATTCTTCCATGTTTAATAGGATATTAAAAAGAAGGTTTCAACAGAGGTCAATGAAACATCACCATATAATTTATATATGAAACTCCCCCAAACCAGCTCCCTTCTTTTGAGCCCTTGACTCTCTTAAAAAATATAAAATTAGAGCTAAGTGAGAAGGAACAAGTTTGGAAGGAAGATCTGTTTGGAGCACTGGCTCACTCCCTGTGAGTTCCCCTCCAGGCAAACACATAGCAGAGGAAAAAGGGGGCAGGGGGGTTACAAAGAAAACGGGTGGTCGGGGGAGGCACCAGCAGAGCCTCTGAAGAGCACACTCGGGGATTAATGACAGAGAAAGTCAGCTTTAAACACCTTCTGAGCCCAGTGCATCTCATAAGGGCGCTGGTCACTAAGAACTTTCTACCTCTCTACTTCCTCTCTTCTCTCCCTGCGCCAGAGCCTGGCAAAGATCTCGAACAGAAGCTAGATAACAGCGGATGAAGGGCCTGAAAGAGACAAGAGACCACACCTCCCCCAGAAGCCCTAGGGGTGCGGGACAGAGGAGTGGGGAACAGAGGGGAAGTCATACAACTGGACGAACCAAAACACTGGTGAATATATCGGAATGAACACTCTCATTTTTAACTGAGATTGTGTCCTATGACCTAAAGCAGGCATTGGTAAACATTTTCTGTAGAGGGCCAGAGAGTAAATAATTAGACTTTTCAGGCCACCCAGTCACAAGTGCCCAAATCAAATGGGTAGAACTATGTTGAGAGTCCCTTGGACTGCAAGGAGATCCAACCAGTCCGTTCCGAAGATCAGCCCTGGGTGTTCTTTGGAAGGAATGATGCTAAAGCTGAAACTCCAGTACTTTGGCCACCTCATGCGAAGAGTTGACTCATTGGAAAAGACAGAGCGACTGAACTGAACTGATGTCCCCCAGACTTCATTTATAAAAACAGCCTGGCTATGGTTCACAAACCCCTGACTTAAGGTGACTTTCAGTTACCTAAAAGTAATCATTAAACGATTAAGTTTTCACTCAGGGAACAGGGAAATCTTCTTAATCAAAAGAATATTTTTAAAAATCAACTTTATTAAGGTACAGTTTACATATAACAAAATGTACCAAGGGTACAGTTTGATGAGTTTTGATATTTACACCCAAGTAACTACCACCATAATCAATATTTCTGACATTTCCATTACCCCCAAAAGTTCTCCCAAGCCCCTCTGTAGTAAATATTCCCCCTACATATGACCCCAGGCAGTCACTGATCTGGTTTCTGTCACTGTAAATGGATTTGGCCTTTTAAAAATTTTTTTCTAAATAGAATCTCACACACACATAACCTTTGGGTCTGACTTCTTTCACTCAGTGTTACATTTAAGCAGTTCATCCATATTATTACTCGTATCAATAGTGTTCCTTTTCATTGCTGAATAGTATTTGGCATAGTTACATAGTTATACCAAAATTCATTTATAAATTTCCTTGTTGATGGAAATTTAGATTGTTTCCAGCTTGGGGCTGTTATAAACATTTGTGTACAATTTTTGAGGATGATGGCCCCAATAAAACAATCGCTTCAAAATAACTAGGGCAAAGGAAAACTTTTAAATAACATTCTCTGGGCATAGGAACATACTAATTCTAAGGCACTTTGTACATACTGTACAACATGACAACTTGCAAAGAATTAAAAGAGGCTAGATTTCCAACTATACTTACCTCTTTCTTAAGTTCATTGAGATTGTGACTGATTTTCAATATAGTGAGTTCCAGTTCTTCAGCGATGCTTTTTGTTTTCCTGCTTTGCTAAAAAAATTTAAAAGTACATGTGAAGAGTTATCTTTTTCATCTGGCAATTCCAATTGTACTCTAACTACAGATAACAATAAAATTTTAATATCATTCTGTGAACTATATGAAAAGTATATTTTAAAAATTCACCTGTTTATGTTAAAGTGGCAAAGAGAACATTTATTACTTTTTTCAACTCTTTTAAATAGGGGAATTTTTAAAATCTAATTTTCTTTAGTAAATTTATCACTGCTAAAACTAATCTGTTTTATCTTCTGCCTGGAATGCTCATCTCTTCATTCTTAACCTCATCAAAAATTAAAACCCTATTCAATCTTCAAATCCTTACAGAAATTTCTGTTTCTTAGAAAGGTCTTCTTTGATCACACAATCTAGACTAGACCCTTTTCTTATCCTCTCTAACCTTTTCTCAAAGTAATCATCTTAATTTGCAATTACATATGTAGTTTTTATTTTTTTGTTTAAGGTTTATTTTGCTCACTAGGCTTTGATAAGCTCTGTGAAGGCTGGAAGCACATGTATTTTGTTCACCAATGAGTGCATTATACCTGGCACAGCAAATGCAAGGTAGCAGGAATTCAATTCTTTGAATGAATAAATCCCAGCTAAATGTCAATCTCTTCATGAAGCTTCCAGATTCCTCTTGCTAATATAAACTCACCCTCCTTCAAAGACTCTCCACATATGATCTGTCACTCCTCTTGGGATACTAACAAAGTTTTTTGGACTTGTCTCATACCGTCTCACATTTTTCTACATTGCAAAATTCTTGCAAAAAGTTTATTTAATTCATCTTTAGATTTCTGGTGCCTGGCATATAAAAGGCACTGAGCAATAACTGCTAAAAAGGGTAAATGAATGAACAATACATCTGATATGCAGAATCAGAGATCCGAGTGCTGTGAAACATATGAAAGGTGATACCTGCACATTTAAGTACTGATAGACCTGGATTCCCAACGTAAAGAGTGTTTCCTCACAGAAACTCTTTATATTACATGTTGGGCTTAAAATTTAACTCTGAAGCAATCTCCACTTCAGATTAGATACCACATAGATAATTCAAGTCAAGCTGAACACAAAATAATGCTTTTATCCCTGACATCATTTTACCCGAGTTAAAGTTTCCTTGTTAATATGAGCATTTGCAATGTTGTGATGCCAAGAAATTCTGAGGGAAATCACTGATTTATCCTACTCTTCATTCATAAATCCATCTCTTCACAAGGAAGCAGACTGCTGGGGCCTCAGGCACCTTCACCCTTCATCTTTACGGCCTAAACTTATGTCCATGACTTCCAGATTTGTATGCTGTAAATCATGTTAAACGCATTCCTGACATAGCCTAGGTCTAAGCAACAAATAAATGGTGTCAGAGACGTGTCAGGGCTCTATCTTTCAAATCTGCAATCTGCCTGTCAGAGACTGGATGCATACTGCCTTGTGTTGTACCACTGCTGGCAGGCTTTGCCACTGTTACCCACGTAACTTCCATGTTTGAAGCACATCAGCAGCCTATTCAAGGCTTTTTAAGTGGCTGCCCACCAATCTGAGACCAGGAATCTGTGCGAGGGTGAAAAATCTTTCACCTGCCAGCTGGATCTACTCTTGTCTTCACTGCATCTGAACCTCAATGAGTTTTCCAAATCCTTGTGTCTGTAAATCAGATGTCCTCAGAATTAAGAACTGTGCACATCTGAAAGGCTCCAGCAGTAAGACTCAGGACCCAAGAACCTCTAGGTAGGGGTTCTACTACCCTGATCTTTACTCTGAAGAAGCACTTTGGGAGGGATTTTCCAGAGGTGATTTTGATGGACGAGTGGGGACAACAGGGTGAACTAGTGAGGGTGACTCAGAATCCAGACTGGTCAGGGTGAAAAACAACAGGCTGAGAGATGTCAAGTACTGTGAATGCTGGATGGTCAAGCAGGAGGCAGAAAAGGGATGAGATACCCTTGTTCCATTCTGGACCACATTCATACTCCTGATGATTACAGTACCTGCATAACTCTCAGAACTTTAGGGCAAACAATCACAGAGGATTTACTTTGGTGAAATAAAATTCTTACAGCTTGAATCCACACAGAAATTAACTGCTGCAATTCCATCCTCGCCTGAGCTGACAGTTCCAAGATGCGTTCTCTGTGCTCATGGCTGGTGTAGGCACAATCAGTGAAGTCCTCCGTGCGCTCCAAGAGGGCTTCCAACATCGCTGAGAGAGTCTCTTTTGACTGAAAATAAAGATTCTCCCGAAGAGTTTCAATATTCATCTGAGAACAAAAAGGATATACATCCACAGGAGTCAACATTCCCGCCTAACCAGATGTGCTGTACTCTCCTCCCAGGGCCCAAGAAGCAGCCAGCAATTTCTTTCCCTGTCTGAAAGCTCAGGAGAAATACAGCCTCCCACGAGGACTTTATTGTCCACAAACCCAGGGGGCCCACGTTGCTCAAGAGCCAAAAGTGGCTGTGCAGAGCTTCATTCCGACAGCTGTCAACAAAACATTTCCATACCATCAGTGAAAGAGCATGATCATGTAGCAACCGGTAGGGAAAATGAACCAACCTCCAGATAAAGGATTTGTTGTCTGAGAAAATGCCAAGGCCAAGTCCTGGAAGATGTTACAGCCAAAAACGAGTATGTGCTGAGCCCAGGAGGAAGGGTGTGGAGGGTGTGGGGTACAGCAAAGGGCTGGGAAAGGCCATCAGTTTTTCCTTCATTAATTCAGCGAAACTGGTTTCCCTATGTTTTATTTCATGTCCCCATCAGACCTCCCTGACCAAAACTTTCTCTACCAGGGGGCCTGGATTATCTTCCTAAAATGTGTACCTTCAGATATTGTCCCCTCCAGTCGGTTCCCTACCACCTATAAAACCAAGCCCAGACTTGTACTGCCTAGCACAAACCCTTCCAGGGTCTTGTCTTTAGGTCCTTCCAATTGTCCCTCTCACCTTTCTGAGTTTCTAAACCTCCTTTCACTTCCGCCATCCTGTGCTTAGAGTTCCCTGAATGTGTGATGAACACGTGCCCATTAGGGCAACCTTCTCTCTCTCAGCTGTCTGAGATATGCCATGCCACTTCAACCTTAGCCCTTCAACCTCTAGCCCTTGAAATATCCCATAGAAAAAACCTGGGCTAAGAGGCACTAAGTGGTGATGATCACGATTGTGGACAAACTTCTTGTGCAGATAAAGATAACTTACAATTGCTTCATACTTCAGGGTCTTTTCACAACAATTATTTCAAATTGATCCTTATTATAAGACCCATTTTTAAGAGAACCCATGCAAATACCAAGATTTGGGAAGGTCGAGAGGCTACAGGGAAGTAATAGCTTCCCCTTCTCTCGGCCCAAGTTATCTCCGGTAATCACTCTGTCCTATGGAGACAGGATTGGTTTTTTTAAGCCAGTAAAGAACACAGATAAAAGTGAAGTATGGAACTGACAAGGAGAACCTGAGAATTTGAGGAGTTAAAGGTAACTGCCACATAAAAATCAGCCCACAAACCATTTAAGGTTTTCTATTTTCCCTTTAAAGAGAATCATATATGGCTTTTAAAACAGCAACTTAGTGGCATTTTTATGAAAGCCATTCATTTGCAGGTTCTCATAAGATCTGTCCATATATTCGAAGTAATGAATACAACCAGTTTCCCTCTACAGATGCAAAGATCACCACCAACAGTGAGACTGAGTGTATTTAAAACAGCTTTCTGTGCAGACTGCCTGGGGGCGAAAGGTCAACAGCAGCCACCGGTACCGCACTGGTCTAGTTAAACTGGAACCAGAAATGCAGTGCCAGGTGTCCAGAAGCCTGGCTTTACACTGACTGCTTTCCCTAATGGCCCTCTGACCTTCTCCTTTCAGCCTTAACAAAAACAGGGGGTTAGAAAAAGAAGCCCTAAGATTCCTTTCCGTAATAAAGACTCTGAAAGAATGGCTGGTCCCTGTAGCTTCCTCCCTCTCAGGAAGAGATATGGGGTAAGACGGATAGCTCATAAACAAAGCCAGAGGTGTAAACCCAAAGGTCAGGGACTCTGGGATCAGAGTCCCAGTTCTAAACAAGGGTTCTATCACATATACGCTTTCCTCCTCAAAAACATGGGTACAGTAATATTCACCTAAAAGGGAAGTTTAGAGAACAAATGAGAGAATATTGAGAACAAGTGTTCCATTTTTCTCTTTCACCCCATGTTCCTACGTAGACCGTTACACAATTAAAAGTCAAAGTGCAGGATTTCCCTAGTGGTCCAGCGGTTAAGACTCTGCTTCCAGTGGGATACAGTTTTGATCCCTGGTCAGGGAACTAATATCCCACGTGTTGTGTGGCTCAGCCAAAAAAAAAAAGTCCAAGTGCCAGTAAGATGGAAAGAATACCATTCCTGCTGCAGTTCTGGCTACTGGAGACGTAGGTAACCCTTAGCATATTAGAGAGCTTCTCAGGGTCCAAGTTTTCCCATCCGTTAAATAACACAGGCCTATTAGATGACTTCCTAGGGTTTTCCCGACTAGGCACTGCTCCTACCAAAGAGTGCTTGTCACCACCTCTCTGACATGCAGTGAGTTCTGCCCTAAAACTCATTTAGGGCAGATGGGGATTCTGGGGTCAGGCTGCTGACTTTCAAATCCTAACTCTGGCACTTTGTAGCTTGCAAGTTACTTAATTTCTGTTGTTCAATCTCAACATATAATGCTGTAATAATAATATTCTTGTGTGATGTACACACACACATATTTAAAGCATTTAGGATGGGCACAGAGTAAGTGCTTGATAAATGTTAGTATGTATTATTGTTCATTAAAATTTTTTAATTATAATTAATACTACTGCTATCACTACAGTCTCGAAGTATCAATTCTATAGCACAGGGAAGAGCAGGAATTCCAGGAGAATTGATTGACTGTCTGTCATCAGATGCGGATGGTACGGTACTGCTCTACAGACTGCGAAGGGAAAGCTGTTCTGAACAGAGGACAGGAAGCTACAGCTAAACCATACAGCTAAGCACGGCCAGGGTAAGTGCCATAACCCTACACTGGTACTCTCTATACAAACTGCACTAAGCCTTATGCTGCTGAATATTAAGTGTATACCCTGTAAGTGTGTTAGTGACTCAGTCGTGTCTGACTCTTTGTGACCCCATGGACTATAGATCGCCAGGCTCCTCTATCCATGGAATTTTCCAGGCAAGAATACTGGAGTGGGTGGCCATTCCCTTCTCCAGGTAATCTTCCCAACCAAGGGATCAAACCTGGGTCTCTTGTATTGCAGGCAGATTCTTTACCATCTGGGCCAACAGGAAACTTCCTTATATACTATAGCATTGTTTTAAAGACAATTACCTCACTTTATGAAGCGTCTGTATTCTACAATATCACACGAAACTATGAGTATTATTTATGATGTTTCTTTGAAATGGTAAGAAAAAACCCAAAATATACTCTCTGTATTCTTACCTTGAATTCCTTAATCCCAGTAAAAATACTGATAGATGAAATGTCATTCTCTCCATTTGGTTTGCATTCAGTCACAATTTCAATGACCTTATCTAATGCCACTTTCATCCGGTCAAATACTCCTTCTTTGTTTTTATGGGCTGACTCACAGTTGGGATGCCTGAGACAAGTCTTTGAAACAATGGAAAAATTTTATGTTAAGTTTTGACCCATATCATAATACACAAAATCTTACAGAGAACATGCCATGCTAATAAAAATGGTTCTTTACCAAAATTTCCTGTGTCCCTGGCTCACCCACCACTTCTCCTCACTAAAGGTGGAAGCAGGATGAGTAAAGAGTAATAGCAAGTTTAAGTGAAAAAAGCAGGGTACAAAACCGCATCTTTAGACTTTAACATGCTTACTTAAAATTTTGGGGAAAAAAAAACAAACCCTATATCTTCATCATGATTAAAACTTAAAATGTTGCCTTATATGTGCAAGAGCTAAAAAAAGAATGAGGAAAAATGGACGATGTTTTATGACTGAGGCATCTTTGATTTTCAAAAAACGATATAAAGGAGGAACTATTCAAGGGCCCAGCTGTGAACAGAGCCTTCCACACAGGCTCCAGGGAAGCCTGTTTCTGTGCCCTCACTGGGCCTAGCACAGAGGCAATGTTCGGAGCAGAAAAGGCAATTCCCACAAAGTGCTAATGAGATGTTCAGCAGTGCACTCTTGAATTGTACCAACTTGCTGGCCGATTGCTGTTTGCAATTACAAGCTCTTGATTGACAATTTTGCGAAAAGCAGAATAAGGACTGAGAGGTATGAAATTACAGAATAAACAAACTGAGGGCTGACTTCATACGCCACTGTTACTTAACAGATTCCAAGTCACCTAGTTTTTCTACAGCGTGTGTGCAGTGAGAGAGTGCAGGCCGTGTAGGCACTGACCCTGTGTGACTGGCCTCTATTCACAGCACCTAATAAGCCATTTTCTGCTTAGATGCTCAATCAAAGCTGACTCACAGATTACCTGATGTTTGGACTGGGGATGGAAGTTAACTTTCTTGTTAAAGAATAACTGAAATTTAACTACTATAGCCTATATTCCAAGTTATCACTTTCATCTTTTTAAAAAGTGAAATATATATACATTATGTCCATTTAGGGTTTCTAATTAACTTACAACATAGTAAAACAAAAATTTTCTTACCTTTGAAGCTGTGAGCAGCATCATTGTACACTTTTCAAGAACTGACCTAGCTGCTGCCATTTTTGCCTTTTTCTTTTCATCCTTCAAATCCTAAAAATGGAATAAAACCACTGAGCTGCCTAGGATCATGTAAAAAACTCAATTTCTTGAGAAACCATTTATTCAAGAAAAACAATACTCAACAACTTAACTAACACTGCTTTTTGAAAAACAAAAACAGAATAAAGTTTAATAAAATGTCACCATTTCAGTGTAAATACATTAACACAATGGAGTAGAAACAGCTGCCCTCAGAAAGGGCGGCAGAGCCAGGAAGTGAGACAGATAAGCTCTCATATGGCTCACACTCTGCTGGCCTGCACACCTGACATTCTTGTGCCCAGGTGAGGACACCTCACTCCCAACCAGAAACAACCATCCCATGCTTTACTTAATTAAAAGTGACTATTTAGCATTTGTGGACCATTATTTCCTTCAGATTAGACACTCAGAAGTCAACTCTTTCAGGAACCATGTCTGATTAATATCATCTAAGTGCTTATTCATCTCTATGTGAATTTTTTTTTTTTTTAATCCTAAACTTAGCCTATACGCTGCTCTAAAATGTTAAGATGTTTCTTGGGTATACAATTTTCCCCAACTAGAATATAAACTCTGACATAGACACTGTATTTTGGTTTTTTCATTTGGTTTCTCTTCACACATCCCTCAATATGAAGGTGTGCTATCACAGAGGGTCCTCAAATCTTGCTGATTAAATCTACAATCAAATACTCTCATAAGAGCTTGAATATAACCATCTAAATCAGAAGTCAGTCAAAGATTTTCAATAAAAGGCCAGATAATAAGTTTTTGAGACTTTCTGGGTCATTTGGTCTCTGAAACAATGACTTAATTCTGCCAGTGTAGTATAAAGGCTAGCTCAGACAATACATAAACAAATCAATGTAGCTGTGTTATAATAACATTACTTATGGACACTGAAATTTGGATTACATAAAATTTTCAGTCTTTTTTTTTCTCATTTGCGAACTAGATGAAAAGTCTTTTCTTATAAATAAGAAAGACCTAAAGTTTGAAAATTATTTGCCTTTTATTTAATAAATTAGAGTGGATGTAAAGTTATCTCTACAATAATATCACTCATTCACCTGCATCTCAATACAGCTTTCTTTAATAGGAAACAAAGTTATATCTAGTAAATGAAAAACTGCACAAAACCCCGAAGCTAATTCAGATCACGAGGTAACATTCCAAAGGTCTGCGTCCTGCATGTGACTATCACCCATCAGGAGTAGCAATCAAAAATAAAAGTTGAGGTCACTGCTAAAATTTCCACCTATTCCTTGTCTTTAACATACTGAATGGGACTTCCGGCAAAAAAACCTCGTGGGTCTAGATGACAAGGCATCAAATGTATATACGTTACACTTGTAAACCATATTTATACACCACATATTGTAGGTGACAGCAAATGATCAAAAAAGATGGCATCTCAGTCTGTTAGAGGGCTGGTCCACAGGACGAAACGGAGGTCTCATTAACCCCGGATGTCCAAGAAGAACTAAGTGAAGCATATAATCCAGCCCACCACTTTTCACGCCAATAACCATCTTTCAACTCCAGCTACAAACCAGGAAAGTTCACGCCCAAAACCAGTCTACAGGACTCTACCAGAGCATCTCAAGAAGAGGTCAATTATATATTTAACTTGACATGATAAAATCATGCACAAGTCCCCCAACAAGGAAAGGCAACCCTGGAACTTACAGTCTGAACTGGGGAACACTACTACAAAGAACCAACATCACGGTGCAGCTGAAAACTACAAGCTTTAGCATCAGACACAATTGAGTTCAATCCGCTAGAAGAGTCACCTTAAGAAAGTTTATTATCCTCTCAAGTTCAGCCTCAGGTGTGAAACAGTAATAACAATACCTACTTACACAGCTGTTTTTTGAGAGTCAAACAAGATCAGCTAACATATAGCCAATCCAATAACCCAGTGCTTGGGTTATTACTATTAAACTGATAAATCCATGGACAGAGGAGCCTGGTAGGCTGCAGTCCATGGGGTCGCTAAGAGTCGGACACAACTGAGCGACTTCACTTTCATTTTTTACTTTCATGTGTTGGAGAAGGAAATGGCAACCCACTCCAGTGTTCTTGCCTGGACAATTCCAGGGACGGGGAAGCCTGGTGGGCTGCCGTCTATGGGGTTGCACAGAGTCAGACATGACTGAAGCGACTTAGCAGCAGCAGAACAATTATAGAAAGATGTAACAATAGAATAATATATAACAAGTTACACAAAGAACAATAACAGAGATGTGTAATAAAATATTATCAGGATACGTATGATGACTCATTTATTTGCCTGAGCCCTTGTAGAAGAGTCAAATGGAAAATTCTATAAAAGAGGAAGTACTTGAATTGGGCCTTGAAGGCAAGTATGACCTTTCCCAGTGTGAGAGGTGGGAAAATATTTAACTATTATCTGTCAGCAACAAAAAACACACAGATCTATTTACTCTATCCTGGCTTCTTTAGGAAAGGCTTTTAAGAGCAAGATTAGAGATTTAATAAGCAAAACAACCAATTCAAATGATCACAAAGATCACATCTCTAACCAAACTGAAAAGTACGCATGTATCTCAAGACTTGTAAATAGGGTAAATACATACATTTTGTCTATCTCCAGTTAGATGTGCAAACTCCACCATTTCATTCCCAAACTGACTGAATATTTGGACAAACTCTTGAAAGCTATTCACTTTCTCCAGTCTTTCCATAGTTGCAAGAACCTGCAAAAGAGATTATTTTATTTCAGGTTTAGATGCGAAAGAGACTAAGACATCAAGCCTGAGGCAACAGAGGAACAAAAGAGAAATTCTAAATTCTAGAGGAAGGTTGGGAAAGAGTCCCAGGAGAAGACAGAGAAGGAGGAGGGGCTCAGAGAAGTAGATTCAAAAGTTAAGAGTCCTCTAGGGAATGATTTCTTTTTAGGATAGGAAGACTTGGGCTTCCTTGAAAATCGAAAAAGTAAATGAAATGACTAAATATGCAAGGGCTCCCATTTATGTAACAAAGTCTGGAGAAGGTGCCAACTGGGCAGGGCTAAGGTAAGCGAATCTTCAGAGAACAAGGATGGGGAGGAGGATAAGAGATGACACAAGAAGCTTTAAGGTTCAGAGAACCAGAGCTGGGGAAATCCCACCTTCTCCGAAAGGTGGACGGAAGACTGAGGAGAGCAAGGGAGATGGGGGACTTCAGGAGCAGGAAAAGTTTGAGTCAGTCAGAAACTGCTTGTCAAGAAGTTTTGGGCAGCCAGGGGTGGATAGACGGCATGTTTGTAACACAGCCAACAGACAGTGTTATGTATTTTCTTGATATCAGAAATAAAGTAAATAGATGTGAAACATATTTTCAAATTCTTTTCTCTGAAATAACAGTACTGGATTAGTTGTAGTCAGACCAAGATAGGTAAAGAAAACACAGATATCCTGTGTTTACTTATTTTTAATGAGGCTATGATAGATGTTTGGCATGTTAACGTGCCCTGGCAGCTTAGGAAGTCCAGGCGACTACGGCAGATAAGGCAGATCCCACCACTGAGCAAAATCTCTGTCTTCCAGAGAGAGGAAGGTTTTTCTTATTCCTCTAGCACTGTCCATCCACCTCTCTAAATTTTCTCTTTAATCTTACACTTTTCCAGGTAGTCTTGTCTTCAAACCAGTGGGAGGGTGGGTCCCTTCTCTGGTTGACTGCTCTCCCTGCCTCAGGGATTATCTAGGGAAAAAACTGATTGTATCAGTACACACCCTGGCTCCCCGCTGATGGAGAAGATATGGCTATTATCTGAGAGACTAGAAGAGGTCTAGACTGGGAGAGTTAACATCTGTTCTTTAAATTTTGTCATTATTCAGTAATATTTAGAAACTCTGCATACAGAAATTTTATAATGTGCATAATTGTGGTTTCAGGTGACTGAGCTTTTTCTTTAATTGGAGGATAATTGTTTTACAATGTTATGTGAGTTTCTGCTGTACAACAACATGAATCAGCTCTAAGTATACAAATAACCCCTCCCCCTTAAGCCTCCCTCCCACCCAAGCACTTTCTTAAGCATAAAAATCGTTACTATCACATCTGCCTTGGTGGGGGGAGGTACTGAGGAATTCAGTATTTTCATCGCGTAGGTTTCCACTACATACATTGTCATGGTACTTGACTACTTATCCCAAATTTGTACACATCAAAAGTTTTCACCAATAAACCTCAACAAGCAGATAATGGCTTTCTGAGAAGAAATGTTATTTGTAATCAAAAGTTTAGGTCCAGTGTACACAACATTTAGGAATTATAGGTATAGATGAAACACTACTTTTAAACTATAGACAATCAGAATAATAACCAATGAAATAGACAAACATTGCCAAATTACTTGCAATTAACTTAAAAACCAACTTTCTGAACACCCCTGAAAGACACAAGCAGGAGCATCCGGAAGGTAAGTACCTTATTTCTTGATCTTATTATCTGCTTAATGACTACTCGGTCTGCCAGTAGCAACACTCTCGTCACTGAAGAAAGAAGTAATCTTGCAGCCTTTATGACTCCTGTTTTATCTGTAAAAATTGTGATCTGGCCATCTGATTCTGGACGATTCAGGCTGCTCACATCTGTAAGTGCTGCGATTGTTTCTCCTAAGAAGAAAGGTGGTGGTGGGGTGGGGGAGGGGGAAAAATTAAACTGGGAATAATATACACACATTAAAATCCAGATTTTAAGGTCATGTGCTCAGCAGGTAGAAACTCGACTTCAGGAATAAGAAATAGCTCCTGATGAACCCAAAGATTATCATACAAGGATCCCTAAAGGCGTAATAATAGCACATTCCTAAGAACTGTGAAAAATTGTTGCCTTCAGCGAGTTTGAAAAATGTTATAACTTTTGTTTCCAGTGGTATGCAAACTACATGTTCCCCAAAGCCTGTTCTAAAAGACTAAGTAAGACTGATCCCAAGAGCCAATAACCAAAGAACCTAAAAGCAGAGCAGTGCACAGCTGCCCAGGGTTTGCCCAGGCGTGAGGGGATAGAGGCGGTTGGATGGCATCACCGACTCAATGGACATGAGTTTGCGTAAACTCCAGGAGTTGGTGATGGACAGGGAGGCCCGACATGCTGCAGTTCATGGGGTCGCAAAGAGTCGGACAGGACTGAGAGACTAAACTGAACTGAACTGAGGGGATAGAGATTGGGGGGACAGGGTGGGGGTTTGGTGGTTACAGGGGAGAAGGCGTCACTGCCTGTCTTCACAATCTGAAGGCGCGTGGGTTTTTCCGGACAATCAGGGAGAGAAGACAAAGTTTTGGGCACCAGCGGGAGGCATCGTCAGTGATAACGGGAACTGGCGAAATCAGCCCTCAGTAGGCAGAGGGGAACGATAAGCAAGCTCATCTGCTGGTCAGCTTGGGCTCTGGCGGCAAAACAAAACTACTCCTAAGGACTCAAGTCCCAGGCTGGCCCTCAGGCTTGCTGTCTGAATATACACTTTTCACGATGCCCAGCATAAGCCATTCTATCAAACCAGCTCCCCACCTCTAGAAAAAGTCTCTTCTTCACTGTTGCTATGAAAGTATTTTAATCTCTGTAGTAGCAATTATCCATCAATAAAACAATTCAAATATTTCTTATCCCAATTGAAACTGGACTGTAGTTTCTACTTTTTAATGAAGTACATTTTTTTCTTAAATAAGCTTTTCATCATCTTGTAATGTTCAATATCATTTTTCAAGTCCTAAATAAATCTGAATCCATAATGTATCGATTTTTCTCACATAAGCCCTCCTGTCAATACTATTACATACTCCCAAGAGGTTAAGAAAGTCGAGAAAAATTACTTGAATTTTAACGGATATATCACAAGGTATGATGTAATGAAGTCAAGATTCAGGAAGATTAGTTGGATAGAAGTATATAAAATGGACTGGAAAGGAGAGATTCAGAGCCAGGCTACTAATCACGCAGCTTATTTTAACTGTGGA
Source organism: Oryx dammah (assembly GCF_014754425.2). NCBI lineage: Eukaryota > Metazoa > Chordata > Mammalia > Artiodactyla > Bovidae > Oryx > Oryx dammah. Next base: position 96,789,398 of record NW_024070185.1, read on the forward strand.
TGTGAAGTGGTAAGGATCTTACCAGGATGACAGCCATAGGAATATTAAAAAGAGACGATCTGAGAGACACTGAGTTAAGAAAATACAAAATCAGGACCTTAACAACTGATAAGAAGGAAAGGAAAAGTGAAAAAAATGGCTTCAAGGTTGTAAACCCAAGTCACTCAAAAAAGTCAGTAGGGCATGGGAAGGGAGATGAAAAATTTAGTTTTAGACAATAGGAACCTGATACGACACAGGAAAACCCGAAAGATAAGCCACTGCATATGGAATGGTTACATATCATGACCACAGCTGGAGTCCCACTAACAGATGAAACCTGCAGTAGCCGGTCTCCAAGGTGGCTCCCAATGGTCCCCACCTCCTGATATTTTCATCCTTCTGTTACCTCCTCCCACGTAGTACCGGGGTTGGCCTGGCAGAAGTGATAGTATGTTACCGCCAAAGTCATGTTGTTAAAGACGATGAGGCTGATATCTTGGTTTCTCTTCCCCTCTGAGGACAGCTGTTACCATGCTGTATGTAGCCACTACCACAGACAGGTACATATGGGGAGAAACCCGGCCCTCTGGTCATCAGTTGGCAAAAATGTGAAGCCTGCCAATCATCAAGAGGCGGAGCTTGAAAGCAGATCCTGCAGTCCAGCCAAAAGCTCAGACAACTACAGGCCCAGCCAACACCCTGCGTGCAATCTCACGAGAGACACGGACCCAGAACCAGCTGGTTAAGCTACTCCTTGATTTCTGACCCTCAGAAACTACCTGAGGGAAGGGATGTTTGTGGTTTTAAGTTGCTAAGTTTGGGTTAATATGTTACACAGCAATAGGTAACCAATACAAAGATTATACAGCAAAATATAAAGAGAAAAGAGGTTAGAATTAAACTTGAATGTACACAAAAAGGAGTTGGAGGGCAAGTATCACTTTGCAATAGCAAGTAGTATAAAAATGTTTCCTCTGCAACCCTGGAAAACGTTCCTTTTTCCAGCAGTTCTCAATCCTCAAATATATTAATATGAGCTTGCGTATATAGCATCTTTTAACCTTTCCTTTTCTGACTAAACCTCAGGCATTCAGCCTGAAGTTTGCAAGATGGTAACATTTGGTTAGCTGTACCAACAAAGTTAAATGCTTCCTTAACATTACAGAGTTGTTCCAAGTATAGACTACTCTGAAATTAGTTCCTTGGAAAAGTCACAAAGTTGCCTTATAGATTCATGGTTGTCATTTTTTTAACTTGTTAGATGTATTAGTGTTTTGTCTTAAAGCAAAAACTCTGAAGTCAGTCAAATACAAATATTTATTATGCACCCATAGAAAATGTAAAGCTTGACTAAAAGCCAAGTAGAAACAGTTGGGGGGCGGTGGATGAAATGGGTGGAGTCAAAAGGTATAAACTTCTAGCTATAAAATAAATAAGTCATGGGGATATAAATGTACAGACTAGCACCCATGGTTAATAATACTATATTGCATATTTGAAAGGTGTTACAGAGTAAAATCTTAAGGTCTCTACAAGAAGAAAAATCATTCCATTGAATACCTGACACAAGTATAATGCTGTATGTCGATTATACCTCAAATTAGAAAAAAGCAAAACTATAATGCAAAAGCTCAACACAAGAAAAGTTAAAACTAATAATTATAATGACAACTAATCTTTACTGAGCACTTTCTATGTGTCAAATGCACACATGCAATATATCAAACACTTCTATAAACACTAACAATATCCCCATTTCATAGATGAGAAAACTGAGACTGTGTTCCTCAAATGATCGTTCTCATCCATTTATCTGAGTGACTTAAGAGGCAGTTCTCAAGAAGGAAAAGGACGTTGCACGTAAGAGAGAACACGTGGAGACCATGACACCAGACAGCCTCCCAAATATGCCTGCATGGAGCTCCTCGGCTTACAGGCCTTTCAGGGCTGCACAGCCTGCTGGAGCTGGGGCAGCTGTACACGGCCCCATTCCCCCAACACTGAGAGCACAGTGGCATGCTAGGAAGCCAATAAGGTGAGGACTCAGACTGCCCTTTCATTTAAAAATCCTTACTCTTGCTTTAATTAAGGATTCGCTTAAGAAACAATAATGTGCAGAACGTCTCTCCATTTTCGGTGGAATTGTCCATTGCATTATGTAATAATGTCCGTTGTGTAAGTGCCCACACAATTTAGTTCCTGGAAAAAAGCCTCTCTCCTCTTGACGAGCTGGTTCGTTTCCTTCCAACAAACAATGAGAATTAAATAACCATTTCTTTCCCCCATTTTTTGTCTAGCTTTCAGGAAGCAGAAAGATAAATTTCATGTTTAATTGGAGTAACAATATTGGCCAATTCATTTCTAGTATACTTATATTCATCTCCTATTTTAATGGGTTTATTAATCATATATTTAATTGTAACTCTTTTATATCTCTCTCTCCTATTTTAATGGGTTTATTAATCATATATTTAATTGTAACTCTTTTACATCTCTCTCTGTTTTGTTTTTTTTTTTTTGGCCAAACCTCACAGCTTTCAGGATCTTAGTTCCCCAATCAGGGATTGATCCTGGGCCATGGCAGTGAAAGCATGAGTCCTATCCACTGGACCACAAGGAAATTTCCTTAAATCTCTCTTAATATGAGGCAAAACATACATTATGAATAGACTAAGGCCATCTCATTCCTATTCTATTGACATATCCTAGTGAGTGACTAGAAACCCAAACTCAGAATCCTCCCTTTGCTTTAATCAATAACCAAATGCTACCATTTAATCACCTAGTGACTATTTAGTGTACGTTTTCTGCTTTTTATACCCCTAAGACACTGTCTTGATTTAGCCTGGTACAACAGAAAAGTGTTATCAACTCCATATTAATCTCTCTGCCTTTAGTCTCAACCCTCTCTCAATCATCCCTCATTTGTTCATTTCCCCCATGCAACCAGAAAGATTTCTAACATAAAACTACTGTCTTTCATCTGGCCCCCAATTCCTGTCTATCAAGTACAGAGCAGGGCCTGAAGCCATTCCTGTGCCATTAGGGCATGTGTCGTCTAGCTGGCCCCTTCGCATTACTTGGCCTTATCTCACCCACTCTGTTCCCCCAACAATGACACTCCAAACACACCTGCTCCTCCCTCAGGGTTGCCCACCTCAATTAATAGTGCCATCACCTACCCACCAAACCTTGGAGTTGTCCATGACCCCTCTTCCCATCACATCCCACATCCAAACTATCAGCAAAACCGACCAGCTCCACCTTTTCAATATAACCCAAAGCATCTGCTTTGCACCACCTCAAATGCTATCGCCGGGCCTCAGTCACCATCATCTATCACCACCTCCTAACCGCTCTCTGGCTTCGCCCTCATAACTCCTAACATCTGTTCTCTGCACAGAAGCTACCAGGGATACTTTCAAACTATAAATGAATTTGTGTCACTACCCTGCACCCGACCTTCCACTAGCCCCAAGACACCGAGAAAACAGTCCAAAGTACCTCTCTGCCTAGAAAGCCATGCCTGTTCTCACTCTGCTCCTGGTTAGGGAAGTCCTTCCCCCAGATACTAACACAGCTGGGGTCCTCATTTCAGTACTGTCTTTGCTCCAGTGTTACTCCCTTAGAGAGATTTCCTCTCCCCCTGTTTCAGCAGTTCTCAACTCAGGGCTATTTTGATCCCTCAAAGGACATTTGGGAATGTTGAGACATTTTTGGTTGCCTCAATGGCTGAAGAAGGGATTTTCTGACATCCACTAGGTAGCAGTTGGGGATTCTACAATGCACAGGGCAGGCCCCCACCCCAACAGAGAATTACCAACAAATAATTATCCAGCCTAAAACATCAACAGCATCACCAACTGAGAAACCCTGCTGGCCTCCCTAAAAGAGACTTTCTTTGGTCTCCTAACCCTTCAGTTCAGTTGCTCAGTCGTGTCCGACTCTTTGCGACCCCATGAATCGCAGCACGCCAGGCCTCCCTGTCCATCACCAACTCCCGGAGTTCACTCAGACTCACATCCATCGAGTCTGTGATGCCATCCAGCCATCTCATCCTCTGTCGTCCCCTTCTCCTCCCGCCCTCAATCCCTCCCAGCATCAGAGTCTTCTCCAATGAGTCAACTCTTTGCATGAGGTGGCCAAAGTACTGGAGTTTCAGCTTCAGCATCAGTCCTTCCAATGAACACCCAGGACTGATCTCCTTTAGGATGGACTGGTTGGACTCCTTGCAGTCCAAGGGACTCTCAAGAGTCTTCTCCAACAACACAGTTCAAAAGCATCAATTCTTCAGCACTCAGCTTTCTTCACAGTCCAACTCTCATGTCCATACATGACCACTGGAGAAACCACAGCCTTGACTAGACGAACCTTTGCTGGCAAAGTAATGTCTCTGTTTTTCAATATGCTATCTAGGTTGGTCATAACTTTTCTTCCAAGGAGTAAGCGTCTTTTAATTTCATGGCTGCAGTCACCACCTGCAGTGATTTTGGGGCCCAAAAAAATAAAGTCTGACACTGTTTTCACTGTTTCCCCATCTATTTCCCATGAAGTGATGGGACCAGATGCCATGATCTTCGTTTTCTGAATGTTGAGCTTTAAGCCAACTTTTTCACTCTCTTCTTTCACTTTCATCAAGAGGCTTTTTAGTTCCTCTTCACTTTCTGCCATAAGGGTGGTGTCATCTGCATATCTGAGGTTACTGATATTTCTCCCGGCAATCTTGATCCCTTATGCTGCCTTATTATCTTTTCCATAACTATCACTACCTGCCATTGGGCACTTATCTGTTTGTTCATTTGTTTGTGTCTCCCTCTCTAGAATACAAGCTCGACAAGGACAGACTTTTTATTGACTTCTGTGTAGCTATATCCCTTTGGTCTAGAAGAATGCCTGGCATATGGCCAGCACTCAGTAAATTTTTATTTAAAGAATAAGTGGATAAATGATACTCAACAAAACTAACTATTTGTATCCAGCAAAACTCCCCAGTTCTCTCAGGCTTCTATCCTACCAGTTATAGAGACGTCTGAGACATCAGGAAATCTGAAGTCAGATTTGTCTCCGGTAGACACAAGAACGTGCTTACTTTTATTTCCATTTTCCATATGGTGGTAAATAGGCTACTACGGCATCTGGTCCCATCACTTCATGGGAAATAGATGGGGAAACAGTAGAAACAGTGTCAGACTTTATTTTTCTGGACTCCAAAATCACTGCAGATGGTGACTGCAGCCATGAAATTAAAAGACGCTTACTCCTTGGAAGAAAAGTTATGACCAACCTAGATAGTATATTCAAAAGCAGAGACATTACTTTGCCGACTAAGGTCCGTCTAGTCAAGGCTATGGTTTTTCCAGTAGTCATGTATGGATGTGAGAGTTGGACTATGAAGAAGGCTGAGTGCTGAAGAATTGATGCTTTTGAACTGTGGTGTTGGAGAAGACTCTTGAGGGTCCCTTGGACAGCAAGGAGATCCAACCAGTCCATTCTGAAGGAGATCAACCCTGGGATTTCTTTGGAAGGAATGATGCTGAAGCTGAAACTCCAGTACTTTGGCCACCTCATGCGAAGAATTGACTCACTGGAAAAGACTCTGATGCTGGGAGAGATTGGGGGAAGGAGGAGAAGGGGACGACCCAGGATGAAATGGCTGGATGGCATCACAGACTCAATGGATGTGAGTCTGAGCGAACTCCGGGAGATGGTGATGGACAGGGAGGCTTGGCATGCTGTGATTCATGGGTTTGCAAAGAGTCGGACACGACTGAGTGACTGAACTGAACTGACTGATGGTCCTTGATGGCAGAGTCCATGCCTCACATTCTGTACACCTCTCACATTCAATGGCTGATGGCAAGGGTGGTAAAGAATCCGCTTGCCAATGCAGGAGTTGCAAGGGATGTGGGTTTCCAGTAGGAAATGGAAACCCACTCCAGTATTCTTGCCTGGAAAATTCCACAGACAGAGGAACCTGGTGGGCTACAGTCCATGGGTTTGCAAAGAGCTGGACGTGACTGAGTGCACACATACATAGGGGCGGTGGGCTTCTACCCTGCCTAGTGAAAAAATTCAATGACGCAGATTTAGGACTTGATCCAAGAGACATTCAATATTCCTGGAAGCTAATCCAGGGCTTTAAAGGCAGTACACATTTTTACTCAACATAAGACAATCATTTGTCATGATATCCAAAGCAATAAAATTGGTATAAACAGGCTTCAACGTACCTGCTTGTTTAGCTTCAATGCAGGCAATCTTTATTTCTTCTTTCAAGTCCCAGTTTTCATCGGCTATAGCTTCCCCCACCTTAACAAATCTTCCAACTGCCAAGTTGACGGCTTGTCCTACACGTTGAATTGCTTGCAGAGTTTTATCAGACTTTTTGGTATTATCTTTATGATTAATAAGTGTGGTGATCTAAAAATAAAAGATAAAAGCAAACTGCTTAAAGTTTATCTCAGTATTTTTTTTAAAGCAATATCACAAAGACCAAGAAAATCAAGCCCAGCATACACTAGCCTAATAAACTCAATTAATGCTTCAAGCCAGAGACAACCAGCAAACACCTTGCATCTCTCCTGGGGTCAATGTTTCCTTTAATAACAATTCCAAATTTACCTGAGGGGGGTTATCAAGGGCACACATTTCTGTAAACCCTCCAGACAGATCAACAAATCATTAAGACAGGAGAAAGTAGAAGAGGGTGGATTCTTACATCCAAAGAATCCACCGGAAACCAAAGCACTTCAGGTCTAGATCCTTCAACCGTGACTTGGGCTGCTGTGAGAGTAGAGACAGCATTTTGTTCACCGGGCACGTCACTCTGCTGCCTAGCACAGTGTTTAGGTTATACAAAATGCTATGTGAACCATAGATGCTTACTGAAATAACCAGACATTTAGAAGGACCAATGTAATCTATGGTGACATATAAAAATATTTAAAGAATGTTACATGAAAAATGTAAATCCCAAATGGTACATGTAAACTGCATATAACTTTGAAATGATTTCTATAATATATTAACAAAGATCAGAATAGAGAATTAAGAGGAAGAGGCTTGTTCTTTGATCAGCTACTACGTGGCAAGCACTTTATGTGCTGTGGTATTCATAGTTTTGTGTTTCTTGGCTCTGCCATTACTAGCTAAATCATCTAGGGAAATTTACTTAAAAATCTCTCTAAATTTCCTCATCTCTCATACTGTTTTTCAAATTTTGAAAATGTTCTAGAGTCTAGGTTCTGAGGATACATCACTAAACAGGATGAACACAATCCTGCCCTCATTCTGTTTACAGTCTAACCAGATAACAATAATTCAGTTGTACACAATATATTTGTTGAACACCTATCATATGCCAAATAAAATTCTAGGCAATTTTATTGCCTACAAACAGCAATGAACAAGAAAGAAAAGGCCCACAATCTCACGGAGCTTACATTCTAGTGGAGTGAGGACAGACACAATAATCACACAAATAGGTTAAAGACATTAATGTCAATGCTATGCAAAATGTCAAAATAAGAAAGGATCTGTGTAAGCTCCTGGAGATTAGGTGACCTTCCTTCTGCGAAGAAGTGATCTAAACTGATATCCTGGGCTTCCCTGGTGGCTCAGAGGGTAAAGCGTCTGCCTGCGATGCGGGAGACCCGGGTTCAATCCTTGGGTTGAGAAGATCCTCTGGAGAAGGAAATGGCAACCCACTCCAGTATTCTTGCCTGGAGAATGCCATGGACGGAGGAGCCTGGTGGGCTACAGTCCACGGGGTCGCAGAGTCGGATACGACTGAGCAACTTTACTCACTCACTTTCACTAAATGATATCAAGTAGTTCAGTTCTGTTCAGTCGCTCAGTCATGTCCAACTCTTTGTGACCCCATGAATCACAGCACGCCAGGCCTCCCTGTCCATCACCAACTCTGGGAGTTCACTCAGACTCACGTCCATCGAGTCAGTGATGCCATCCAGCCATCTCATCCCCTCTTGTCCCCTTCTCCTCCTGCCCCCAATTCCTCCCAGCATCAGAGTCTTTTCCAATGAGTCAACTCTTCACATGAGGTGGCCAAAGTACTGGAGTTTCAGCTTTAGCATCATTCCTTCCAAAGAAATCCCAGGTCTGATCTCCTTCAGAATGGACTGGTTGGATCTCCTTGCAGTCCAAGTAGAGAGGCTGGTAAACATGAAGGGATAAAGTATTGCAGGGAGAAGAAATAACTGTTTAAGAAAAATAAGGGAAGAAAAGAAAAAGGAGGGGCATCCTTCAGAATGAGACTGTTCTTTTTTTTTTCAAATAAAGTAAGCCCAGAATAAAGAATAATGGGCAAGAGGACAAATGTAAAACCAATATCCAACAGGTAGGCAGGGACCAGCCATCTAAGGCTGTGAATTGGAACAGAGTTTGTATTTGACTCTGTGTGACAAGTCACTCAACAATTTTTGAGGACAGTGGTATAATCTCAGTAGTGGTTTTAAAATGTGTGCTCCAGTTCTTCAATATTTCTCCTTTCAAGCTTCATTTCTCTCCCCTTGAGTGAGATGAAATTAGTGACCCACTTCTAACGATTAGAATAAAGTAGAAGCAAGGATGTACCTCTGAGAGTAGGCATTAACACACATTGTGACTTACATTTCTCTCTCTCTCTCTGGGATCAATCACTGTGGAAGAAAACCAGCTACCAAATCATGGAGGACAACCAATGCTATGGAGAGACCCACGTGGTAAATAAATGCTTAGAACAGTGTCTGGTATTTAGTAAACATGACATAATGACTGCATGCTAAGTCACTTTAGTCCTGTCTGACACTTTTCGACCCCATGGACTATAGCCCATCAAGCTCCTCTGTCCATGGGATACTCCAGGCAAGAATGCTGGAGTGGGTTGCCATGCCCTCCTCCAGTGGGGCTTCCCAACTCAGGGACCCAACCCGGGACTCCTGCATTGCAGGCAGACTCTTTACCATGTGAGCTACTAGGGAACTGCCTGCAATGCAGGACACCTGGGTTGGATCCCAGGGTCAGAAAGATCTCCTGGAGAAGGGAATGGCCACCCACTCCAGTAATCTTGCCTGGAGAATTCCATGGACAGAGCCTGGTGGGCCACAGTCCATGGGGGTCACAGATTCAGACATGACTGAGTCACTAACACTTTCACATAATGATTAGATGTTGTCCAATTTACATTTCTAGAATCTCTGTTCTTTCCTCATGTTTGTGATGCTATCTTATTTTCTAGAATAACTGACAGCAATCTCTTGATTGTAATGGATTATCTTAGTTTATTTTGTGGGACGATAAGAAAAGAGGTGAAGATCCAGGAAGGAAAAAAAAACAAGCCTAGCAGTAGGCCAGAAAACAGAACAAAGTCTTAATTCCCTGAGACCTGAAAAACAAGGGAGCCAGCCCAGGACAGAGAAGTTCATCTCTGGGCTTAACTCACTAGTAAACTCTCAAAATTACAATATATAAAAATTGACTAATCTGCTATAGAAACCAATATAAGAGAAAGCACACTGAATCATGTTGAGGTCTTTAAAAGCAGGAAAAGGGGCTCTTTCACTCACTTTTTACACCATTTCTGTGTTTTACCTTTGCATTAAAAATACCTATATTCACATACAGAGAACAGCAGAGCGCCCCATATGGACTCAATGCATCTCCAACTTGGTGAGACCAACGATCCTGAAAGCTTCCAGGACAGTGCAGTGAGAATCGAGGAGACAGGGGAGCTACCCTAGAGATTTCAAGCCTCTGTGTAATGGTGAGTGGAGTAAATCTATCACAGACAGGAAAAGACTGGTGGGTGGTAGAATAACATTCCAGGCTAGGGTGGGGCTGTGTGGCAGATTTCCCTCTTCCCTTCCTTGGATAAAAGCATTGTAAGACTGGGAGTGGGAGTTTTGACAGGAAGAATAAAGTGATTATTAAAGAAGGTGGGTGCTGCTCTGCAGGAATTGTGCTTGGGACTTAGCCCAGAGCATGTGAAAAACTGTCTGAATTACAAAACATACAATAAATGAGTGTATATAATAGATATCTGTACCATTTAAAGAAATGACAGGAAGGCAAAACACACCTACCACCAACCTTCAGAAAACACTATACCAGCACCTCTGAAAATCCAGGTGCCCTATGGGTCCCTCACTTTCCAGATCACCCCCTCACCAGCCAAAAGAAACAACTGTCCTAATTTCATGCTCATCAGTCCCTTATTATAACTGTTGCACCTATGTTATATCCTTAAATGATACATGGTTTTGTTTTGCCTGCTTTGAACCTTTTAATTTTTTCTCCTTAACATTTGAGATTCATCCAGACTGATAATTATAGCCATGGTTCGTTCATTTCACTGCTACATCAGTATCTCATTTTATGAACCTAGCACTCTTTATTTAAACATCTTTACTGCTAAAAGACGTTTGGGTAGTTTTCAGTTTGGAAGCAAACTATCAACATTCCAAACTATGTCTCTAACACACGTGCAGGATTTTCTCTTAGGGTGTGGATTTAAGAGTGAAAGTACTGGGTGTAGGTAATACCTACTGTCAACTTTAATATATTACATCAAATTGTTTTCCAAAATGGTTGTACTACTGACATTTCCATTAGCTCCACATTCCAATGCTTGTGCTGTGGTTTTAACTTGTACTTCACTGATTTCTAACAAAGCGGAGCATCTTTTCACATATGTGTTAGACATCTGAGTCCTCTTCTGCAACATGACTACTTATTTTACCAATTTTTAATGGGTAATCTTATTTTTGATTCATTGGAGTCCTTTATTTATTCTGGGAGCTACAATCATTTGTTGGTTATTTCTGTTGCAATCATATTCTCTTGTTTTATGGCTTATCCTTTCAATTCTGACAAAGATTCATTTTAATGGAGCAAATATATTAATCTTCGCTTTTGGTCTATTAAGAATTCCTTTCCCACCATGAGGTGGGGAAAATATTGCCCAATTTTTTTTGCCTAAAAGTACTGTAAGTTTTTACTTCCATATTGATATTTTTAATCCATTTGGAACTGTTTCTGTATATACTATGAGACAGAGATGCAATATCATGTGTTTCTATTTAGATAATCAATTATCCTCATTTTTTAAGAAGTTCTTCCTTTTCCTACTGACAAGAGCCCATTCTGTGAATTATCAAGTTTCCATATGCGTGTGATTGTGTGCTTGTTCCTAAGTTCTCTACTCAGTTTCACTAGTCTCTTTGTCCATCTCTGTTAAATCCACATTGTCTTAATTACTCTGCTGCTGCTACTGCTAAGTTGCTTCAGTAGTGTCCGACTCTGTGCGACCCCATAGACGGCAGTCCATTAGGCTCCTCCGTCCCTGGGATTCTCCAGGCAAGAACACTGGAGTGGGTTGCCATTTCCTTCTCCAATGCATGAAAGTGAAAAGTGCAAGTGAAGTCGCTCAGTCGTGCCCGACTCTTAGCAACCCCATGGACTGCAGCCTACCAGGCTCCTCCGTCCTTGGGATTTTCCAGGCAAGAGTCCTAGAGTGGGCTGCCTTTCCCTTCTCTAGCTTTATAATAAGACTTGAAATCTGGTAGAGCAACTCCACCCACCTTGTTTCTCTTCTGATATTCTTGGGTTTCTGCTCTTTCATATAAATTTTAGAATTACTTTTATCAAATTCTACTCAAAAAATCCTGTTGAAATTTTCATTGGAATTGCATTAAATTTACATAGCAATAGGGAAAATTGGGAGCTTCCCTAGTGGTTCAGATAGTAAAGAATCTGCCTGCAATGCGGGAGACTCAGGTTCGATCCCTGGGTCAGGAAGATTCCCTGGAGGAGGAAATCGCAACCCACTCCAATATTCTTAGCTGAGAAATCCTATGGACAGAGGAGCTGGATGGGCTACAGTCCATGAGTTTGCAAAGAGCTGGACATGACTGAAGCGACTTGGCACAGGGAAAATTGATATGCCCATGACATCAAGTCAATCTAGCCAAGAACATGGTACTTCTTTCCCATTTATTTTGCTTTACTTTGGCTTTCTCATAAAACTCCCCACAAAGCTTAGAAACTCTTTTATTAGACACATATATACACATATTTTGCTTTTATTTTTATTCTAACTGGTATTTAAAAATTTAAACAAATTTTTAATGGAGTATAAGTTGATTTATAACTGGTATCATTTTTTAGGACTACTCTTCTGTTATTAATGCAGAGCAAAGTGCAGCTGACGTAAGACTCTTACACTGAGTGAACTTACTAAACCTCTAAATTCTTAAAATTTATTTGTAGACTCCATTTCTTATGTAGATAATTATACTTTGATTTTTCCTTTCTTATCATTACACCTTTCACTTCGTGTCTTGTTGCACTGGTTATGATTTTGAGCACCACTGAATAGAAGCTATGCTAACAGGTATCCCTCGTCCTGTTTTAGTTTTAAGGAATTGTTTATTTTAAATTTGACTTGTTGCTATGACATTAAATAGATGGGGAAACAATGGAAATATTGACAGACTTCATATTCTTGGGCTCCAAAATCGCTACAGATGGTGACTGCTGCCATGAAATTAAAAGACGCTTGCTCCTTGGAAGAAAAGCTATGACAAACCTAGACATCACATTAAAAAGCAGAGACATTACTTTGCCAACAAAGGTCCATCTAGTCAAAGCTATGGTTTTTCCAGTAGTCATATATGGATGTGAAACTTGGACCATAAGGAAGGCTGAGCGCTGAAGAGTTGATGCTTTTGAGCTGTGATGTTGGAGAAAACTCTACAGAGTCCCTTGGACTACAAGGAAATCAAACCAGTCAATCCTAAAGGAAATCAACCCTGAATATTCATTGGCAGGACTGATGCTGAAGCTACAATACTTTGGCACCTGATGTGAAGAGCCAACTCCTTAGAAAAGACCCTGATGCTGGGAAAGGTTAAAGGCAGGAGGAGAAGAGGACAACAGAGGATGAGATGGTTGGATGGCATCACCGACTCAACGGACATAGTTTGAGCAAGCTCCAGGAAATGGTGAAGGACAGGGAAGCCTGGCATGCTGCAGTTCATGGGATCACAAGTTGGACATGACTGAGCGACTGAACAACAACTTCTATTATTAGTTTGTTATGTGCTCTTTATCACGATGAGGAGTTGAATTTAACCGAATACTTCCCTGGTGGCTCAAAGGGTAAAGAGTCTGTCTGCAATGTAGGAGACCCAGGTTCAATTCCTGGGTTGGGAAGATCCCCTGGAGAAGAAAATGGCAACCCATTCCAGTATTCTTGCCTGGAGAATTCCATGGACAGAGGAGCCTGGTGGGCTACAGTCCACAGGGTCCCAAAGAGTCGGACATGACAGAGCGACTTCACTTTCACTTTTTCTCCTGCAGCCACTGAAAAGAACATGTATCTTTTCTAATATGTGATGCAGAAAATTACACAGGAACATTTGTCCAATATTGATGTAACATTGCATTCCTAGAAAAAGGCCAGTAGTCCAGAACTTTTTACTTAGAGTCAGAAGAGGTTAAATGATCTGAGTAGAAACTGCTTAAAACTGACTGAACTGTTCAAGAATAGCCCTACTTCCTCACCTCAGACCCTATCTCCTCTAGGGCATCATTGCTGCCTCATCCACACCTGCTCTGAACTCTTAGAGCATTTACTATTGATGATGTTCATCTGACACTTAGCACGTGCTATTCTGTACCTGTCCTATCTCCCAACTAGAATACAAGTCCCTCGAAGAGTAGTAACTAGAAAGCTTACAACAAATGCTTGCCTAAAAAGCTTAGACTAGTCTAATGGATATGGTGGTAAAACATGAGTTGAATAATAATACAGCATCCTTAGAAAGATGAGACTCCTGGACATGAGTTTTCTAGAGAGCTTCACTCGAATCCACTCAGTTCAGTTCAGTCCAGTCACTCAGTCGTGTCCTACTCTTTGCGACCCCACGAATCACAGCACGCCAGGCCTCCCTGTCCATCACCAACTCCCGGAGTTCACTCAGACTCACGTCCATTGAGTCCGTGATGCCATCCAGCCATCTCATCCTCTGTCGTCCCCTTCTCCTCCTGCCCTCAATCCCTCCCAGCATCAGTCTTTTCTAATGAGTCAACTCTTCGCATGAGGTGGCCAAAGTACTGGAGCTTCAGCTTTAGCATCATTCCTTCCAAAGAAATCCCAGGGCTGATCTTCAGAATGGACTGGTTGGATCTCCTTGCAGTCCAAGGGACTCTCAAGAGTCTTCTCCAACACCACAGTTCAAAAGCATCAGTTCTTCAGCGCTCAGCCTTCTTCACAGTCCAACTCTCACATCCATACATGACCACTGGAAAAACCACAGCCTTGACCAGACGGACCTTTGCTGGCAAAGTACCATCTCTGCTTTTCAATATGCTATGCTATCTAGGTTGGTCATAACTTTCCTTCCAAGGAGTAAGCATCTTTTAATTTCATGGCTGCAGTCACCATCTGCAGTGATTCTGGAGCCCAAAAAGTCTGACACTGTTTTCACTGTTTCCCCATCTATTTCCCATGAAGTGATGGGACCAGATGCCATGATCTTCATTTTCTGAATGTTGAGCTTTAAGCCAACTTTTTCACTCTCCTCTTTCACTTTCATCAAGAGGCTTTTTAGTTCCACTTCACTTTCTGCCATAAGGGTGGTGTCATCTGCATATCTGAGTTTATTGATATTTCTCCCGACAATCTTGATTCCAGCTTGTGCTTCTTCCAGCCCAGCGTTTCTCCTGATGTACTCTGCCTATAAGTTAAATAAGCAGGGTGACAATATACAGCCTTTGAAGTATAGCTGTGGACACATAATATGTGGGATGCAGAACCTCAGCTATGGCCCTGAATTAGCCTTTAACAGGGAAGGAAAAACAAAAAAAATACCCACATTTTCCCCCGTTAGCATTGACCTCTAGTTAACTCTCAGCAGCCAATGCCCGTTTCCTTCTCCACTCTCCTACTCTGTCCACCCGCTCTCACCCCTGAATTACACAACGCAGAACTTGTAGGATACATTTTTAGCAGTGATACTGTGAAATGTTACCATTTCTGCAGATTACAACAACCTTGTTTTTCCATTGTGACTCTCTTATCTGGACCTACTACTAGCTGACCTCATCACGTCTTCTAATCTCTAGAGACAACAAATACAGTGCGGTGTAGCTAAGACTCTGGGACCAGGCTGTCAGGGTGCAAACCCCAGTTGGACATTTACAGGTGAAGTCCCACAAGTCCCTTATCCTGTTTCCTCATTCATATAATGAAAATAAACATATCTCTACCCCTATAAGATTTATGAGAATTAAATGGGCTAATATGTATAAAGTGCATAGAACATGGTCTCACCCATAGTAAGCATTCTATCTGTATTATTATATTTTTAAATGGATAAAATACCACTCTCTTAACTCTCTCTTAAAACTACTCCAGTAGTTCTCATTTTCTGTTGTGGTTGTGTTGGTGGTGGTAATGGTATTCTTTTGTAGGAGGGGGCAATGCAGATATCACTAACTGATCCTCAACACATCCCACCTGTCAGTGCTTCTTTCCAACAATGAAGGGAAGGCCCATACAGAGCATCAAGGTTATTCACTGTTCTGTTAGCCAGGTTAAAATAAGCACAGGTGAAGAAAATGGGGCTGTTTATTTACTCAGCATAACAGAAATATGGGACATGTGTGGCTACTGTTATCAAATATTTGCAGGCTGGGATGGATTAGAGATATTAATAGTATTGAAAATTCTATGGACGAGCTACAGGCCCACACCACTGAGCATGTTTAAGCAGGGCCCTGGTGACCAGATGTCAAGGATGCTGTAACAGAGAATTTTTTAAAATTCAAAGTCAGATAACTTTTAAGATTCCTTCTACCTTGAAAATCTTGGCAATACGAATGTGAATCATCAAGACGTTACAAAGGAGTGTGAGTCACACATCCAACGAGCTTCTTAAGGCACAGAATTCTTCACTGCCCACAGTGCTTGGCACGTAACAGACCTAGAGGAATTCTAGCCCCGAGGGTTCATATAAGTCGGCTCTCAGTAACAAAAACTTCTCTAAAGCTAAGCGCGTCAATTAGCTGATTCCAGACTTCTGTTGTGACCGGTAAATTCAATACACCATACATCCCAAATGGGATTTGGCAAAAAGATGTGTACCCGGATTAACTATCAGGCGGTCCTCCACTTCACCATTCCGAGGCCGAGCAAAAGCCAATTAAAGTGAGCAGGCAGGTTAAGGGGAAGGGTGGCCCGGGGTAAATGGGCGACTGGGGAGCAGACTTACACACGATCCGGGGAAGGGACAAAGGCCTAGGGGAGAGAGCACGCTGGACTCGGAGGCACGCGCCAGCCAGACTGGCTACCGTCCGGGTTGGGACTGGAGATGCAAAGGTGTGACGGCAGCGAGGAGGGCCTCTGAGGGACAGCGGAGCCCCCGCGGGGGTCCCCTCCGCTCCCCGGGAGCTAGGGCCGGGGGCCGCCGGAGTCGGAGTCCCGGGGCGGTTCGGGTGCGGAAGCCTGGCGGCGCACCTGCGGCCGGACTCCGGTCCGCACAGGTCTCCCCGCCCCGCAGCCGGATTTCGGATGGTCCAGATTGCCTCCGCCTCAACGAAGGCCAGTCCTCAAGCCCCAGAAAGGCGACCAGACGCCGACGCCGCAGTCCCGGCGCGGAATGTGGGGCAGCGGCTGCCGCCCGCCCGGCCTAGCCCCCGCCGGGAGCTACCGCCGCCATCGCGGGCCGCGGCGAGGGGGGTGAGACCAGGGGCCGCGCGCGCCGCTTTACCTGAGAAACCAGCGGCAGCAGCGTCTGCTCCACCGAGCGAGTTTTGATCTCGAGTCCGGAGTCGAGGGCGAAGCCCGACGGGCCGGAGCCGTGCGCTGCCCCGGCGCCGCCACCGCCTGCGGAGCCCAGAGAGGCGGCCATGGCCTTTATTCAGCCCGTCGCGCAGCCGGGACTCTGCGCCGCTGCGGGCCCGCCGCCTCCAGCCAGCCAGCCTGCCTGCCGGCGGCAGCTGCGAGGCACCCGCGCCGCCCGAGACCCCGCCCCCGGAAGACCCCGCCCACCCCGCCTCCACGCGCTCCGGCCTAGGGTCCGCCTTGCAGCCCCGCCCCCAGCCCGGGCCCCGCCCCTTCTGCCCCCATTCCCGCCCACCTTGTTTCTCTCATCTTTCTTCAATGGCTTCCGCACAAGTCTCGCTCCTGCCAAATGAGAGGCACAGGATACCTGAGGGCCTCCCATGAACATGTGGCCTCTTACCAGACCAAGGACATCCATGCTCAGCGAAGCTACCTGTCCTCCTCCGGAGAAGTGACTCTTCCTAAATCCGAATTCCCCAGGATTCCTGGAAACTGCGCTGTGATTGAAACTATTAATAACTGGTAGACCAGGACAGGAGTCAAGCCTGTAGGGACGGGCTTCTACCCTAAGATAGGACTTCTACAGGTTACAGTCTTTCTGGAACTTTCACAAACACATCTCCCCTTACGTAAACTGTCCATGTTCCATAAAAATTCATTGTACGCACCGGTGCCAAAGGAAAGGCAAGATATAAGACATAAGAGATGGACAGATGTATTCATTAAAGTTTGACTTCACTGAAGATCAAATTTCTCAACAGAGACAGTTTACCACTTGATTCATTCAACACTAGTAATTTTATTTCAAAATATAAATATTTTTACATTTACAAAGATGTTACATCAGTAGGTTGTCAAAGCAAGTTAAAGCTAAGAAACAGCATTTGTGAGGATAGACACATGGTTATATCGGAATAATCTTTTTTACTTTCAAACCATCTCTACTTTGCCTGAGAATGCAGAGATGATAAATTTGCCACAAGTTACATGAGCAATAACAACTATATAGCCAATCTTGGCTTCAAAATCAAATGGTATTTGAAATACACTCCAATCACCTAGACAAGTGGCACTGCAAAGCACAAAAGAAGGGTTTTCTTTGGAATAATTACAATTGGAGTTACATTGTCTGGGTCACTGCCATTAAAAACAGTATTTGATAATAAGCCAAAACAATGTTTTAAAATTTGTTACCACAGCTTTCAGAGTAAAATATAAAGCCAGAATAAAAAGTAAGAAACCAGGTGTGGAGTACAGAACGCTGGATTTGGAGTCAGAATTTCTGCAACTGAATTCTGGCTCCATTATTTTGTGGTATAAATTTAAGGGAAAGATCACAAAAAACCTTTCTGAGCTTTGATCTGATAATACTTGATGCCTGCCTATCTCACAGGGTTGTTATGAAAGCAGTCTGAAACCTATAAAGTGCAATACAAAAGCATTATTAAAATGTCATATCAACATATCACCACTGCATTTGCACTCTAACTGATCTTTGAAAAACTTTCAAAAGTAAAACACAAATACTGACTTTACACACCATAGGTGGAAAAGAATCTCTATACTTGATGTATAGCTCTGAATGGCAAATACGGTTTTTTTCTGGTATTTCACTAAACTTTGAGATATATTACAGTTTACATGGCAGATGTGCCTGCCATTCAGAATTCTATTACGGATATCTTCCAAAAGAGCTGTAAACTTTTATTTGAGAGCCATGTTTCCCAAAGGACCCCAAGTCCTTTGAAATGCTCTGAGAAAAAGAGGGTGAAGGTGTAGTTTAAGGTCAAATAAGTCTCGTAAACAGAGTCTTTGTCCCCTCTTATAAATTCACAATATATAATAGCATGTTAAAAACGCTTCAAAGTCCTACTTCGGAAAGGAAACAAATTCAGCATTCCTCAGTTGTAACTTACCATAGAGTCCCTTCCCCCAACTCCATATACACTTTCATTCACTTAGAACATCTAACAACATTCCTTGGAACTACTGCTATAAGGAACACATTTTTTCCAAAATTGGCAAGCTGCATGGGATCGCAAAGAGTCAGACACAACTTAGCGACAGAACAACAACTCAACTAGGAAGGAAAGGGAAAAGAAGTATAACAATGGACTGAGAGAAAAAAAGAACTGACTCTACTCTGAATTGTCACTGACGGGCGCCATGTTAGAAAAGACACTTCAACCTATGGACTTGTTTCCTTCTCTGTTAAATGACAGGATCACCTAATTATATAAGGCCTATTGTAGCACAGAATTTCTATGACTCCAGGAGGCAGACAGAACATGTTGGTTTATAATTCTCTTATTTTTAAACTACCAAAAAATTTAACTGTTTAGTGGTTTCATATAGCATGAGTATTTTTTTTTTGCAGATCTTAAGTTAATGTAAGCTAAATTTGTCAACAAGGAAAGTAACTCGAGTGAAGAAACTTTAAAAAAGAAAAATATAAATGAGACAATAGCTTTCAGACAAACTCTATTAAGAATAATTATACTTTAGTAGGAATGTCTATCTAAAATAGTCTCTCCAGATTGGAGTAACTAAACTAAGTGATGAAAGTTTATTGAATAGCTAGGTCATTTCCAAATAAAATGAGATTTTGAAACATAATTACTGAACACTGGACAGGAAGGCCTGGTGTGCTGTGATTCATGGGGTCGCAAAGAGTCGTACATGACTGAGCGACTGAACTGAACTGAAATGAACTTCCTCTTGGGGCTTCCCAGGTGGCGCTAGGGGTGAAGAATCTGCCTGACAATACAGGAGACACAGGATACTCAGGTTCGATCCCTGGGTCAGGAAGATCCCCTGGAAGAGGAAATGGCAACTCACTCCAGTATTCTTGCCTGGAGAATTCCATGGACAGAGGAGGCTGGCAGGCTACAGTCCATGGGGTCGCAAAGAGTCAGATATGAGTGAAGCGACTTAGCATGCATGTGTGTATAAGTTAATGAAATGAATATATTTTGATGGCAAAATGTGCAAAGACAAGAAATACATAAAAACAAAAAACTACTTGTCCTTGGCTGGAACTAACATTTGGAACTATGTTGCCAGGGGCTATTTCTACTGCAAAATGCCTACTCTAATACTTTTATAAGGGTCTTGGAAGACCCTTAGTGGAGACCGCAGTTTTCCTATAAACCTTGAGGTTGAAAGCTCTGGTGAGCTCACCTGAAATTACTTTGCTCTAGGCTAATGCCTCATGGCCTGAATTTCTGAGTAAATATGGCTCTGTAGTGACACATCCTGAAACGCTGAATACAACCAAAGTGAAACCAGAGATACTAGGAAGTCCAGAGGGGTCACAGCAGGTTCTTATTAAGACCAAGGTTAGCCAGAGGACCTCATCTGCAAGCCCTCCAAGTGGAATAAACTGCTATTTCCAAAGCTACTCAGTTTGTTTAAATAACATTTCTTGGGTATCGAGAGTCAATCTGCACCAGTCTCAAAAGTCAAGGGAAAACTCTGCCAGCTAACCACCTTTAATGGAAATGGGTGTTAAGAATTCCTGCAAACTTAAAAATAAATAAAACTGGTATCTAAGGCAGTCTGGCAGAGATCACTTCCAGAAACAGAGAGTGTGATAGAAATTTTGGAACTGACGCTGGACTTACATGGCATGGGTTTATGCTGAAAATCCTATGCCCCGTTCTCTCTCGGAAAAGAGAGGCACATACTGTGAGGGGAGCTTTTTTCCCCTCCATTCAGTTTACAGTTGAGTAGTGAATGTGACCTTCAAACTTATCTTTAATAAAGTGATAAAATGCAGAACACTGTGATAGGATTTCGGTACTTAGTTTTTACTGAAGCTACTTATACTTCATCAATTATATGCTTTTAGGGAAATGTTCTCTTTCTGGGTCAAATCCTGAGATCGTCTTGCTGGATGGAGCACTGGGGCAGTTCAAGTTTCCTGATATGACTGGGTAGTAGTCTGGGGCACCTCTGCTCTTGATATTTCAGAGTGATACTACATCAGAACCAGAGTTTAGAGTTTGACAGCTCTAAACTCTTCTCTTAGGGCTCAGAGTCCTCCTCTAAAGACCTAGTATTCATACTAACAATTATGACCAGGAAGAACAATGTATTAACCCCAAGTTTATATGTTTACCATTTCACTTTATAGAGCTAAAAACACTCTGGAGGAACATAATTTGTATATGCACACTAACTCATTGTGCATAATATTTACCTCTTATAAATATGTGCTAATCACAGCTGTAAACTTATCATTATATCATTAACAAAAACAAACCTGATTTATTTCTTAAAACTTTTAATACAACATTTTTAATTTTAGCAATACACATAATCTGGCTAAGATTTAAGGTAAGAGAAGGCCTTCTTATGAGCTATCCCCTACAGCACCCTGTACAGTGCCCAGCATGGAACCCAGAGTTTGGGAAACTCTCAACCAATGCTTTACAGAATGAATGACTGAACCAGTGATTAAAGAAAAGAATGAGTTAATTAATGCCAAATGTAGCACTTGGTTGAATATCAGACTGTAACTGTTGAAGGAGTCATAGGAAATATAAGAGATCTGCATATAGTTTATTGTATAAACAAAGACCTCGCAGTAGCCTCTTTTCTAGACCAAGTTTTTCTTAAGTAATATCAGAATAAATTTAATGTAATTATCATAATTATGCTTCTTAATGAGAAAATAAAGTTTTAGAAAAAAGGATTTCTACTTTTAAATGTTTTTCCCAAAAAGGAAATCTTTGTTACTTAAGAATCCTCTCTCTACCATACTGAATACTCCTTTGGGGACAGAGGAAGTGGCTGAAGGTTGTTTTACAAAAGGGAAAGGGCACAAAGGTAAAAGCTGGGTTCTAGTCCTGGCCTTGTCATTAACTGTAGTCTATCCAATAGAACAGGACATGATTCTACCTCAAAGCACTGGAAAAACTGTGTTAAGATACTAAAAGGGAATATTGTAAAGTAATTAGCCTCCAATTAAAATAAATAAATTTATATTAAAAAAAAGATACTAAAAGAGTCACTGGAGTATAGCAAGGTTGGCAGACTGTTGAGTAAGAAAGATCTGAGGTCAAATTTTACTAAACTTCATGACTTGTAGTTGGTCACTTTTCTGAACCTTAGCTTCCCCATCTGTGTGAAACACAAAATAATATGAAGCTATATGAAAGCTGATGTGAAGTGACTGTGAAATGATATGTGCAAAAAAATTGTGTAAAATGTAGAGCAGTATGCTGGTTATTGTGATATCTGAGATATTTAACAAGTCACGATTTAATTCAACAAGCATTCATCTAGAGTCTGTGTGCAAGGCACTGTGCTAAATGATGGGAAAATACTACACCGATACAAAATTTTACACTAGTAAGTAACTAATTGGCCAAATTCTAAATAGTAAAACAGAGACATTTAACAAATCAGAACACTGCTGCCCCTGAGATTTTTTTACTTAAAACATTTGGAAAGGGGGGAAAAAAAATCACAACATGAATTCTATCATATTGTTACCATTAATAGCAGCTTAATACTTAATTAATTTCAGTGTGGTCAGCCAAGGTTTAGAAATTTGGCAATAGTGTAATAGAGGAAAGAGGGAGAAGGGGAGGAAGGGCTTCAGTCTTTCTTCTCCTATGGTTGCAACATACAACTAACTGAACTTCAAATAAGCCACCCACGCTTACACTGAAGATTTGATTTTTCCTATGAGAGGACCATACATGTGGAAGAAGGGAGAAGACTCATTTTTCCTGCTCAAGCAACTATATTCTCAAAAGTGAAAGCCCTCTTCATTGAAAAGTGACTGTCATAGAAAAGTTTAAGGACAGATTTCTTAAAACAGGAGAAAGTCACACTATATACAGCAGGTAGATTACGGCTCTTAAAAAAAAAAGTTATAAATACGTATTATAATATAGATAACCAAAGTGGGAAAATTTCAAGCCACAATACCAGTGTATAAACTAAAACTTTTCAAGCCATCTTAGCAACACTTAAGTGAGTAAACCACATTTCTGAGCTCTAAAGCTGTGCTTCAAAATGCAAAGCAGCCCACAGCCAGTCCTCTCTTGTCCAGGCATTCTGTACGGAAGGCCAGGAGGCTCCTGCGTCTCGTCCTGGGCTCTGTTTGCCAGGCGTGGCTGAAAGGACAGGAGGCCACAGCTGAGCTGAACTCACAGTCAAGGTTGAATTTCCTTAGAGAAATCACTGCAGTTGGAAACCAAGTCAGTCTACCGAAGGTTTCAGGTCTTCAGAAATGTCACGGAAAGTCCTTTAAGAAAAAAAGACAGGATGATTAGTTTTGCTTTTAGGAAAATGGGGAAAATAAAACCACAGAGATACTTAGAAAAGAAAAATAGCATCTAACCAGTAATTCACTGTCATATAATATTCTTATAAGTTGAGAGCCTTGGTGCCATTATGTAGTCACTGTTTTTTTTCTTAGTATTTTCACTGAGTATTGTTTTGAAATTTGATAGTTGTTTCTCAACCTGCAGCAACAAGAACTCTAGTTTTCTTTTGGAAGGTCTATCCAAAAGACTGTTTCCCTAGACTCTCTTGAAACTAATGACCATGTGACTACCATCTGGCCAATGAGATGTAAGTAGAACTGTTGAGTGACTTCTGGGCAATGTCCTTAGAAGAGAAAGGTGATCTTTTCTGACCTTTCCCCCTTCGTGCTGACTGGAAAGTAGACACAATGATGTTAAAGAGAAAAACAGTAAGAGACTAAAAATTAAATGCTAACTGGATAACTTTTATTGCAAAATAGGAGAACTGATCCAGCAATGTCCCAGCTCTGAGTGCTGTGGTTTAGGGCAGGAGAAATAGGATAGGGCTTTTCATCAAATGACCGTGAACTTATACTGTTTCTGACCTACATCAAACAAGCCAAGTGAATGTGGCTCACTGGCAGGTAATAACTGGGTTGGATGGAGGGGGTCTGTACTGGGGCCTAACTTAGGACTGTAGTAGCTAGCTGGCCTTTGCTACATAATTTATCCAGCCAGGTCTGCATCTTTGTTGGCAGCCAAATGGCCAGGTCAGAGTTCATCAATGAACAAGCATTCATCTTAGATGAAAAGACCTCATACCAAGGCTGAGAGAACATCAAGGTGGGGGGTCAAGCTTGGCGTGGATGTTTGTGGAACAGACACACCAAGCCCTGGTCTGCCGACCTTTGTACTTCTTACAGCCATGAGAGAAATAAACTTCTGGCTGTTAAAGTTCTACTGATGGTGGGGTTTTTTGAGTTGGTTTTTTTTTTTTTGGTTATAATACAGGCAAATCTATCTTAAAATGATACAGATATGAAGCACAATTTTATTACCATCCTTTTAGACAGAGATTGCTTTGCTCCTTTACAACCATATCAGCAATTAGGAGGGTTAGACAGGCAGGCAGAGGTAACCCTTTAGCATCACAGAGGAAGTACTTAAATGTCAAGTGGGGCACAGGTCAAATGATACAGAAAAAAAAAAGATTACATTTGCTCAGTTATCTGAAGGCTCTTTCACTGGATGGTGTCGGAAGCCTCATAGCTCAAGCACATCTCTAACTAGCACAGCTCTACATCCAAAGGAATAGCTTTGAGGAAGGGGTAAGCTTCCTGGCTATGGCTCCTGTGTCTCTGAAAGGGATTATGTATGACATGACTGAACTCACCATGTTGAATATATGCCAACAGGTCAAAGAACTAGAATGAATTTATCTCCTGAAATATTTTTATACTGAGAAAAATTCTCCCAAACTAAGATTTATACACACACGTTTTATGTGTTGTTGTTGTCTTTTAGTCACTAGGTCATTTCCAACTCTTTTGCGACCCCATGAACTATAACTTGCCAGGCTCCTCTGTCCGTGGGATTTCCCAGGCAAGAACACTGGAGAGGGTTGCCCTTTCCTTCTCCAGGGGATCTTCCCAACCCACAGATCGAACCCACGTCTCCTGCATTGGCAGGCAGGTTCTTTACTGCTGAGTCACCAGGGAGGCCTTTTACATGTATTAATAGCCATCTATCTCTGTATCTATCTAATCAAGGTTTCTCCACAGCTGCACTGCTGACCACTCTGTACACTGTGAGAGGTTTGGCAGCATCCCTGCTCCTACCCTCTACAGCTGTGATGATGAACACATCTCTACACATTGCTAAATGTCCCCTGAGGGGAGCCTCACCCTCCTCCCCCACAACCATTGCTCTAGATAGCTACCTACCCATTTATTTATATATCTCTTTTTCACAGACTCACCTACATTTGTGTACAGGTAAAGCTAGCTACAAGTTGCCGCAGACTATATGAAATTCAGGTAGCACTCAATTCTGGGAAGCCCTGGAATATCTTTAAAACCAATAACCAAAAACTGATTAGTATTATAAAGCATTTTCCAACACCAAAAAGTTTTTAAATTCATTCTTTCATATCTTTTCAAATTTCTAAGATACCTGCAAGCTTCAATCTCTTCAAACTCTTCAATTCCCCTAAATTATAAATGAAAACAGCTGCCTCAGGGCAAAGATACATGAAATAAGATTAAAACTGTGGTTGGCCTGGTGACTGCTTTCTGTTGACAAGTAAGCTTAGCTGTAACCCTGAAATTCATACCTGCTATTCAGTTCTGCCTCCAGGCCAAGAAAGCCTCCAGAAGGACTCCAAAGAAAGAAAACACAATGAAGCAAGCTAAGAAAACAGCTATTAAGTATTTTCCAACCCAACAGTATATTTTCTCTAACTGTTTGGTGGTGATGGTGTGTGGGTGTGTGGGTGTGTGTGTGTAAAACCCTATAGAAGTACATTGATCTGAACGGAACCTCAATTACCTCCTGGAAAACAAACTCCATAACCCAGAGATAGAGATATAATTTCTTCCTGGTCTCATCAAAAGGCACAGCACTAACTAATCCACAGGGCTCATAGCTCATAAAACTGTAACTCTCTAGATTAGGAAGAAACAAAGGAATAAAAATCGCACGGACAGTGTTTTTTCCAGCTGCGCCACATAGCTTGTGGGATCTTCCTCAACTAGGGGGTGAACTTGGGCCCTCAGCAGTGAAAGCACAGAGTCCTAATGACCGGGCTGCCAGGGTACTTCTCTGACAGTATTATTTCTTGTTCTTGCCTGGAGAATCCCAGGGACGGGGGAGCCTGGTGGGCTGCAGTCTATGGGGTCGCACAGAGTCGGACATGACTGAAGTGACTTACCAGCTACCTAAACCATCTAAATATAGTATTCTTTCCCAAACCATAAGGACTGTTATGTTCCTTTGAACCACAGTGGTAGAATTTCTCAAGAATAAAAAAGGTGGAATGGGGCCTCAAGTGACTAGGGGGATAGCAGATTGCTGTGAACATTTTACAGTTCCTTTCATTGCAGTGGGGATTGTGTGATGTGATTTCTCTCTTGCAATCTTCTTGGCTCCTTGAAAATATTTTGGGATCTGCTTCCCTTGAAGTTTTCAAGGAGATTTTTTTAAAAAATCCATTTATGAGAATGCTGAAGTCTTTTCTGATTTAACAACTCAGGAGTTGTTGACTCCCAGCTTCCCAGAGAAAGAGTAAATTGTGGATGTTTACAAATGAAAAGCGTGCACTGACTAATGTACCTTAATTTAGAAGGCTCAGGATGGCTGAGTATGTACTTCCCAAACCCCCACCAGCACACCTTGTGACAGAGCACATGTCACCACTTATGTACATTCTGCCTCTTCTAAAAATCTGGAATAAAGTTCTAAGGCTCGAGTTTACTATGGCCCATACTCTTTTATCAGCCTTATAGTGAAAGGATCTTTTAATCTGATCTGCTCCTGGTTTCACTAATCTATTAACTCATCAAATTTTCATTAAGCACTTATCCTAAACTGGAATGATAGGGAGGATACTCCAAATGACGTCCTCAAGGTTTAGGTAAAGCTCTGGAAGAATCATGGTTTTTTATGAGACCATTTTCATATATTATTTTATAAAGACAAAAATAACTTCTTGCTCTATTAAAAAGTAGGAGGTGTTACACCTTAGCTTAATTGCCCAACACTGACCTTCCTTATCTTATGATGGCATTATACCTGGCTTCATACTGAATAATATCCTTAAGACAGCCCAAGACAGCTTCCCTTGTGGTTCAGATGGTAAAGAATCTGCCTACAATGCAGGAGACCCAGGTTGACCCCTGGGTCAGGAAGATCCCCTGGAGAAGATAATGGCAACCCACTCCAATATTCTTACCTGGAGAATTCCATGGACAGAGGAGCCTGGCAGGTTGCAGTCCATGGGGTCACAAAGAGTCAGACACAACTGAGCGACTCACACACATACACACGTCCCAAGAAACCCACTGTACATTAAAACTATTTTAAGTCAAAAAAGTATTTCATACACTTAACCTACAAAACATCACAGCTTAGCCTCACCTGCCTTAAACATGTTTATAACACTTACACTGGCCTGCCATTGTTGCTTAGTCAGTAAGTCACGTCTGACTCTTTTGCAACTCCATGAACTGTAGCCCACCAGGCTCCTCTGTCAATGGGATTAGCCAAGCAAGAATACTGGAAAGGGTTGCCATTTCCTCTTCCCGGGAATCTTCCCCACTCAGGGATCAAACCCGCATCTCCTGCACTGGCAGGTGGAGTCTTTACCAATGAACCACCAGGGAAACCCGACAGTTGGGCAAAATCATCTAACACAAAGTCTGTCTTAGAATAAAAGTGTTGAATATCTCAAGTAATTTACCAAACACTGTACTGAAAGTGAAAAACAGAACAGCTGTCTGGCTGCCATGTGGTTGTAGGCATGTCACTTGTATCCCCTTGTGATCATGTGGCTGACTGAGAGCTGCAGCCACCGCTGCCCAGCATCATGAGAGACTTGTACTGCCTATCGCTAGCCCAGGAAAAGATCAACATTAAAAGTCTGAGTACAGTTTCCACTGAATGTATATTGCTTTCACACTAAGTTGAAAAATCATAAGTTAAACCTTCTTAATTTGGAAATCATTTGTAATTTCTTTCATAAAAAGATAATGACCTTTGATTGAACTTTGGGTATTAAATTATGGAAGATAATCACAGTCAGGTTAAGATAATGCTTCTAAAAACAGAAATGAGTTGACTAATAACTCTATCCCCCAAAAGGTAAAGCTGAGTTCCTTAAAGGACCACCTTCTAGCTGTCACCTCTGGTCACGTCAAGGTATGACAGAGGGCAAAGGAAAACTTAAATACAGTGAACAGCATCCCCAGAGGAGTTCCTGGGATATGCCCTGACTTCCTTCTTACAGGTTTTTCTGAGCTTTAGTGTTCAAAGATTGCCACTCAGGTTTTGGTAGGAATAAAGTATATCAAATCAAGTCTTATTATTCTATCCAAAAATAAAAAAAGTATTGAGACTTGAAAAATTGTGATTGCAGGGGTGTTATGTCCTTCCCCACACTTCCCAGACAGTCCCAGTGTTAACAGAGAACAGGGGAAGCCATAGGTTCTGACTACTGAATTGAGGCCAAAACAGCTGGGAGCCCAAAGCTGTGCTGTGTCGACATGTACTACCATGAAATAGTGTATTCCCCACTGTCAACAGTGAGAAGCACTACATGGGACCTAGAAACAGTACACAGAAACAGTCATGCAGATGGATCTTCTCAGCCACCAGTGCCTGCATCTACAATTAGAAGATCTAATGGAACGAAGACATTCTCATGTTACAGCATGAGAGTCCTAAGACAA
Source organism: Oryx dammah (assembly GCF_014754425.2). Classification (NCBI taxonomy): domain Eukaryota; kingdom Metazoa; phylum Chordata; class Mammalia; order Artiodactyla; family Bovidae; genus Oryx; species Oryx dammah. The sequence goes on from NW_024070185.1 coordinate 96,817,927, forward strand.
GCTGAATTCTTCCATAGCTCATGATGCTGTAGACACTATTCCCTCACAGCCCAGTCATTCTTTGAACTAGGAAGACGGTGCTGTCAAAGGTTGACGGGTATGGTGAATACCCCAGTAACTAAAACAGGCATGGCCCGGCAGTAGCAGCAACCACAGTAAAAGGGGAAAAGACAAATAACCAAGTGTATAAATCAAAGCTGTAAAAAAAAGAAAGGTAGGAGGTGCTATCCTTAAGAGCATTAAACGCAAGACATAACCTAATCTTGAGAGAAGGGAAAGCTCTGATGGACTGACATTTGAGTTGCAATCTGAAGAATGATTAGGAGCTAATTAGGCAAGGAAAGATAGGGGAGGGGGAGAGTCTGTCCAGACACAGAAAGCAGCGTGTCTGAAGGCCTAGGGTTTGAATGGAGCTGGTTTATCTGAGGCCCTGGCAGAAAGCCAGCATGGCTGCAGCTCTGACATGGAGATGTTACAGATGCATGAGCCAGGCACAGGCAGACCACACAGGGCCTTGGAAGGATTTTGATCTGCCTGGTAAGAACAGTGGAAGGCCAGTTCTGGTAGAAGAGCATCACAACCAGATACGCCTCCCCTTTAAAAAGGACACATCTGCTCAGTGTCAAGAGACTGGAAGGCAGCAAGAGTGGATGCTGAGAGGCTGGCCGGGAGACTGAGATGCCACGACAGTCCAGCTGAGAAACCCCGTGGCTGGGCCCAGGGTGGGTGGCGCTGGAGAAAAAGAGGAAAGGGCAGACTTGAGACGGAACAGGTAGGACTGGGTAAAGATAGGGACTTGAGAAGATAGGAGGCTGTAAGGATGAGCACACACAGGCACATGGAAGTGAGGGGTACCACCTACTGAGGAAGGAAACAGAGGAGAAGGTCTTTCCCTGAGCAGGGGTGGGGTGATGGCTAAGGAAACGAAAGATCTCTAGTTGAAAACACACTACCTCACCTGCTTCTTTCTATGTGACTACAGGCAGGATAATCTCTCTAAGCCTTGACTTCATCTATAAGATACAGAAAACAACTGTTCCTAACCTCACATGGAAACACTGGACAGATTAAGTAAAATAAGACAATGCAGGCAAAGTTTTATCACAGAACTTGGCACAATGAGTCCCAATAAATGTCAGTGGCAGCTGGTTGTTACTATTTAAGAGGCCATTTAGACTTTGCCCCAGGAAGTGCTGTGTGGGACACATGCTTCCCTCAGGCCTTTTCAAAACCCCATTAGAGGGAGTTCTCTGGTGGTCCTGTGGTCAAGAATCCATCATCCACCCTGCAATACAGAGGGATGGGGGTTCGATCCCTGGTCAGGAACTAACATCCCACATGCTTTGGAGCAACTTAGCCCGCATGTCTAAGCCCCCTGCCACAACTAGAGAGCCCCTATGCTACAACTAAGATCTGATGCAAGCCAAATAAGTAAATCAATATATATATTTAAAAAAAACCACTAGAAGGCATAAATCTACCTTAAAAAAGAGAACATAAGAGGTTAAAAGAAACAAACTTTCAGAAAGTGGAAAGCAGATGAAGAACTGCTATGACCAGCATGACCTAAAAAACTGAATCTTAAGCCAGGAGTTATTCAATAAGGCTCAGGAATTGGTGGTTATCAAGCAACTTTGGAAATGGGGTCAAAGGTGGGACTAGACACAGAAGGGCTGCTTTGAAGTGTGCCTAAAATGCAGTAAAATCTCATGGGTCCAACCCACACCTCTACCCAGGCAGGCAAATGCTCCCTGTTACTGGCAGAAATTCGAGTCTTGTCCTCCCTTAGCGAAGGTAAAACATAAAAAGTCTCTGGACTGGGGGACAACAGGCAGAGGTAAGGGTAGGGGTGCATACTGACCCCTACCAGAAGAGCGGCAGACTGAGTGGACGACTTGCATCTCAAACGCTGTCCGGTCCCTTTCCCTGTCGTGGCTCCCAGAAGGCTGGCAGCCAAGCCACCAACCTCTGAGCAGGAGATTAAAAGATCTTTCACTGAGGAATTTAGCAGCCCCACAGGGAAACCAAGAAAGCACTGACATCAGTGGCTGCACAGACAATGGTCCTGGCAGATTATATTATGGTGACACACATAGTAAACCACCCCATAAATCCACAGTGGTTCACTCTTCACATCAGCCAACAGTCAAAAGTATCAGATACCGGATACTGTGATCATTGTTGTTGCTGTTGTTTAAGTCGCTAAGTCGTGTCCAACTCTTTTGTGGCCCCATGAACTGTAGCCTGCCAGACTGCTTCTGTCCATGGGAGTTCCCAGGAGAAGAATACTGGAGTGGGTTGTCATTTCCTCCTCCTTCCCAACCCAGGGATGAAAACTGTGTACCCTGCACTGGTGGGCAGGTTCTCTTTCACTGAACCACCAGGGAGGCCCCTAATATTGTGATTATATTGTGTTAATATGGTGAAGGTTAGGGGATATTACAGATGTAATTAAGGTCCCCAAGCAACTGACTTTAATCAAAATGACAATATGTTCTGTGAGCCAGGTCTAATCAGGTGAGCCCTCTGCAAAAGAGTCTTGGCCATCAGCAACAGAAGTCAGAAAAATACTCCTGAAGGCCTGGTGAAAGCAAGCATTGTGTTATAAAATGCCTATGGAAAGAGGCAGCCTCTAGGAGCCTCAACTTGTAGCTACAACTGCCAACAAAGGAATGTTGTCAATAACAAGCAAGCCTGGAAGAGGATCCCAATCTGCAGATGAAACCCCTGCCTGAGCTCATGCCTTGACTATAGCCTTGGAAGATCCTAAGCAGAAGACCCAGCTGAACTGTACCTATACTCTGACTTTCTTATAAATGTGTTGCTTTATGCCACTAAGTTAGTGAAAATTTGCTACGTATCATAGAAAACTAACACAGACCTATACGCTAAAAAAGACATATTTTATTTACACAACTAATATCTCAATAAACCAGACTGCCCCAAAATATGATAGTTCAAATGGAAACCTCTACAGAGATGATAGAAGATAAAATTGGAGAAATAATCCAGAAAATGGGAGCCAAAAAGACAGAACCAGAAGAATATCAGAGAAAAGATTTTAAAATGACAAGACCAGTGTAGGAGGGCCAACATCAAAATAAAAATACGTTTCTTAAAGGGAGAGAAGGAAATCATTAGTAAAATAATTCAAGAAAAATTTCAGAATGGCAGAACATAAATTTCCAGTTTTCAAGGTCACAGAGACACTTGACAAAAGTGCCAATTCAAACACAACAACAAAAATAGATCAAAAAACAACAACAAAAAAAGAAGACCCTATAGGTTTTCGAACATTTGAATTACAAAGAATCAGGAATCAGACTGGCCTCAGAATTTCGACAACCATGAAAGTTAGAAAACAATGAAGAAATAAAGTTACACAGGGAAAAATTCTTAAACAGAATTCTCTACCCAGGCAAGCTACTGAGTAAGAATGACTTTAGAAGAAGCCTTTATGGACATGTATCATCCCCTAAATTTACCTCCCATGCATTCTTTCCCAAAAATCTACAGGAGGATGTGCTCCAACAAAAAGCAGGAAGAAATCAAGAAAGAAAACAATACTGGGAAATATGATTCCAACACAGGGGAGAACTAAGGGAATCTGCAGGCAAAAGGATATTCCGTATCTTAACAGACTGCACTCAGGTGAAAACACAGAAACCAGTGAGCTCAGTTTCATACAGTTTATGATCACTCAGCTGGAACTCACCGCTGAGTCTGAGCAGGCCATGGGGTCTGGTTGGGTGTGGGCACTGAGTTCGTGGGACTCACTAGCATGGCACTGTAAATATTGGAAGCGACCACGAGTATGCAGAGAAGTATGGGTCCAATGATTGCTCCTTCCAGGCCCAGATAGTACGCTCCACCAGCCACTGCCAAGCCCGTCAAGTAAGGATGGCCACCTCTGGAATGAAGAGCACACAGATTACACACGACTTTTAACAAAACGTAAACCCTGGAGTAAGTCAGAAATACATTCTCTGACACACTGTTCATTCCCTAATACACCTGACTTTTGAATTGTGTTATCAGCTTTCTTTAGATCACTTCAATGTGGATATCTGAATATTATTGTAAAAGTATCGAGATGCAAAACTTTTCCTGACTACATGTGTGACATTTGCCTTTTTGTAGGTCCGGCAACTGAGGAGTAAAAGTCAGCAGTGTTAACACCATTACGTGGCTGTCCAAGGAGGGTTAATGTTAGCTTAGGACTGGTTTATACAAGCTACCTGTTAGGTTTACCTTTGTCTAGAATAATTAAGTGGGCAAAATTAAGCATGTAATTCAACTAATTATGCTTTTTTAAAAAAGATGATAACAATACAATGGCATTCCTGTCATTCCTAAGTTAGTCTTCTGGCAACCTTCTAAAATACAGATTTTAACAAAGAGAGTGATAAAAGGCCTCATGAGAAAAACATCTGTTAGAAAGCCCAAAATTTTTATTTCATAGGAGAGTCATAACTGTCCTCCAGCTTATCACACTATCATTTATGTAACTGGAATGAAATAACACACAGGCAGACCTCAGAGATATTGCAGGTTTGGCTTCCAGACTACCACAATAAAGCCAAATATGGCAATAAAGCGAGTCACAAGAAATTTCTGCTTCCCCAGAGTATACAAAAACTATGTTGACACTGAACTGTGGTCTTTTTAAGTGTGCAATAGCATTATGTCTAAAAAAATGTAAGGTACCTTAATTTTAAAATACTTGATTGGTAAAAACACTAATTATCACGTGAGCCGTCAGCAAATTGCCATCTTTCTGCTAGTGGAGCTTGTCTCAATGGTGATGGCTGCTGACTGATCAACATGACTGGCCGCTGGAAGACTGTGCAGAGTCTGTGACAATTTCTTAAAACAAGACAACAAAGTTTTGCTGCACTGACTGACTCTTCTTTTCACTGGTGATTTCTCTGCAGAAAGCAATGTTGTTTGAGAGCTTTAGTCACCACAGAACGTTTTTCAACACAGGAGTTAATCCTCTCAAACCCTGCCTCTGTTTTATCAGCCAAGTTGATACTACTCTAAATCTTTTGTTGTCATTTCAACAATCTTCACAGCATCTTTACCAGAAGTAGATTCCAAGTGGCAAGAAACCACCTTCTTTGCTTATCCATAAGCAACTCCTCATCCATTAAAGTCTTATCATGAGATTGCAGTAAATCAATTACATCTTCAGACTCCACTTCTAGTTCTCTTACTATCTGCACCATATCTGCAGTTACTTTCCCAAAGTCTTGAACCTCTTAAAGTTATCTATGAGGGTTGAAATTGACTTTTTCCAAACTTCTGTTAATGTTGATATTTTGATCTCTTCCGAAGGCAATACAAGCATTCTTAATGGCATCTGAAATGGTGAATCCTTTCTAGAAGTTTTTCAATTGACTTTACCCAGATCCATCATAGTATCTATACTAGATAGAGACTTACGAAATGCATTTCTTACATAGTAAGGCTTGAAAGTTGAAATTACTCCTTGAACCACAGTTTGCAAGAATGCATGTTGTGTTATAGGCATGAAAACAACATTAATCTCATTGAATATCTCCATCAGAGCTTGCGGGTGACTGGGCATGTTGTCAGATGACCCACAGTATTTTTAAAAAATACTTATTCCTTTATTTGGCTGTGCTGGACCTTAGTCGTAGCATGCAGGATCTTTAGTTGTTGCATGCAAACTCTTAGTTGCGGCATGTGGGATCTAGTTCCCTGATCAGGGATTGAACCTGGGCCCCCTGCACTGGGAGCACAAAGTCTTAGCAACTGGACCACCAGGGAAGTCCCAAAGTGCTTTAAAAGGAACTCATTTCTCCTGAACAGTAGGTCCCAAGAGTGGGCTTAAAATATTCAGTAAGCTATGTTGTAAATGGATGTGCTGCCATCATCCAGGTTTTGTTGTTTCACTTCTAGAACACACGCAGAGTAGATTTAGCACAATTCTTAAGGGCCCTAGGATTTCTGGAACAGTAAGTGGACAGGGAAGCCTGGTGTGCTGCAGTCCATGGGGTTGCAAAGAGTCGGACACAGCTGAACAACTGAACTGAATTGAAATGAGCACTGGCTTCAATTTTCAAGTTATCAGCTATATGAGCTCCCAGCCATAGAATTAGCCTGTCCTTTTAAGCTTTGAAGACAAGCACTGAAAGTCCTAAACGGCATCTTTTCCCAATAGAAAGCTGTTTGGTCACCTTAATTATTTTTCTTCACTAGATCTTCTGCATAACTTGCTGTAGCTTCTATATCATCACTTGCTACTTCACCTTGCACGTCTATGTTCCAGAGACGGCTTCTTTCCTTAAAGCATATGAACCAACCTCTGCTAGCTTTAAACTTTTATTCTGCAGCTTCCCCACCTCTCACAGCCTTCACAGGATTAAAAAGTTAGGGCCTTGCTCCAGATTAGGCTCTGGTTTAAGGGAATGTTGTGGCTGGTTTGATCTTCCATCTAGAACATCAAAACTTTCTCCATATCAGCAAAAAGGCTGTTTTGTTTTCTTATCATCTATGTGTTCACTGGAAGAGTACTTTTCACTTTCTTCAAGAACTTTTCCCGTGCATTCACAACTTGGCTAATTGTTTGGCTCAAGAGGCCTAGCTTTCGGCCTCCCTTAGCTCTCAATATGTCTTGTTCACAAAATTTAATCATTTCTAGCTTTTAAGGTGAGCAATATCTGACTCTTCCTTTCACTTGAACACTTAGAGACCACTGTACGGTTAGTAACCAGTCTTTTTTCAAAGAAAAAGAAAGTGAAAAGTACTCTTCCAGTGAACACATAGATTATAAGAAGACAAAACAGCCTTTTTGCTGATATGGAGAAAGTTTTGATATTGTTGTGTCTCAGTGACTAGGGAGACCCGAGGAAAGGAAGAAGATAGGGGAATGGCTGGGCAACGGGACAGTCAAAACACATGCAACATCTATCAGTAAGAGTTTCCCATTTTATATGGATGTAGTTCATAGCACCCCAATACAATTTACAATAGTAACATCAATTCTAGCTAAAACCTTAATATAAAATTTACAACAAAGTTTAAAGAAATGAAAATACTTAGCTATAAGCCATGTAACTAGTTATTATTTAAATTTCAACTATTAAATGTTAGTTAACCCAGTGAAGTTCTCCTTTTATACTGACGTTTTAAGCACAAAAGTCCCCCTAAAGTTCACTTATGGATGTCTTGTTTCTTTTTGCTCTGAAACTCTGGGGCTTCTTAGTAGTTCTATATATTTACTTTCTACTTTAACTAGAAAGAAACAAGGTAGCATATAACTTGTCTCTTCATAATTTCAAATTAACTGAAGGGTCCTCTTCCTATAAACTTTGACCTTATTGTAATAAGTTTTATTCAAAGAAAATTTATTATATTAACTATGACGATAGTTTAAGTAGGTCATATTCTATATCTGAGTAGCTGAATAAAATTCAATTATTTGGTCACATTCTAGATTCTAATAAGCAATGTTTATCCTGATACATGGCTAAATGAAAATCAGCTTGATTTAGTAAATGCAAATTGCTAAAAGAGACATCAAAATCTACAAAAATGACGTATTTATTATATCGCTAGTTTGGCTTCTGCCTTAAATTTAACCTGTATTCATCACAGAACCATACTATAGTACCTTAAGAAAGAAAGAAAGCACTGTTTCTCAGATACAAACTTATGAGATTTCATTTTACATGGAAATCCTCATAAAATCTAAAAATATGTTTTTCCAAAAGCAAAGAAGTTCTGAAAATAACTACTAACTTCTTACCATACTTAAAATATTCTTATTTTGAAGTATGTACAGGAGTACTTTTTCCTACATTAAATGTCACTAAACCAGAGGATTATTCACAATTTTACTTTAGCCAATGGTCTTATATATTGTAAATACTACTTACTATGAACAAAATAACATACTTTGTGAATGATATTAATCATATAAATTAATCTTTGATTATATCAGTGTGATCACAAAAGATTACTATCACCTGTCCTTTCACCCACGCCCAAAACGAAAAGGAAAAAAATAAACCTTAATAAAAAAAGGCCAGAGAAATTCCTGGATATGATTCATCACCAACTGCAGAAGTGCAATACTTACCCTGATATATCAGAGTAGATGGCAGTATCTACAAAGTAGGTTGGCAAGAGATGAAAAACCAACAGTAAGATGGCTTTGCATCCTAAGCCTTGGGTAAGCCACAGATCAAGAACTGCAGGTACTGCTGCCCAGTATGTGCCCAGAAATGGCACTGCTCCAAGGATTGCTGCTAAGGCTAATACAAGGTTAAAAAGAAGAAGAAGCAACTTTAACATCATCATCAGAGCAATACCAATAGCAGAATCTAAACACTAGCTCCTACTGTTTAAAAATTTCCACCAGAACAAGTTAAAAAAATACATACTCAAATTTCAGGGCAATGATACACCCTGTTTAACTGAATCGGCTGTTAAATGAAATCCAAGATCTTAAAACTGGATCATGAAAATCCTTCTGAAGTATGTGTTTACTTCTACTCTTAAGTCACAAATGTTAGTGCCCCACAGTTGTTATTCTCAATCGATGGCTAGTTAATACGTATATAGTTGGCCTCAGTATCCTCCGATGGGGAACCTGCAGGTTCGGAGAGCCAGGGTACCTGAGCACCCACAGATTCTGGAATCTTCAGAGGGTCTCAGAACCACTCCCTCAGGGACACCAAATGACAACTGTACAGCCCTATAATATAACTGTAGCTGCTGCTGCTGCTGCCAAGTCACTTCAGTCGTGTCCGACTCTGTGCGACCCCATAGACGGCCTCCTACCAGGCTCCCCTGTTCCTGGGATTCTCCAGGCAAGAACACTGGAGTGGGTTGCCATTTCCTTCTCCAATGCATGAAAGGGAAAAGTGAAAGTGAAGTCGCTCAGTCGTGTCCGACTCTTAGCGACCCCATGGACTGTAGCCTTCCAGGCTCCTCCGTCCATGGGATTTTCCAGGCAAGAGTACTAGAGTGGGGTGCCATTGCCTTCTCCAGTGTAACTGTAGAGCACTGGCCAAATATTGAGAGCCAACTAAGAGATCAGTTTCTAAATCTCAGATGAGAACATATATTCCTTACCTTGCTTCTTTCTAATAAAGTGTATCTAAAAACAAAAAAACGAAAAAAAAAACACCAAAAATAACCTTGCTAGTTGAAGGACCTTACTTCACAATCAACCCTTTTCAGAATAGTATGTTCAACTAACAAATAAATATTTGTTGCTTATGCAGTGTTTACTATGTACTGGGTATTATTCTAGCTACTAGGGACACAGCAATAAACAAACATTACAGATCACATTTCTGCTGCTAATCTAGACTAGATATCAAAATTTAGCATTCCAAGTTTGACGAAGATGACAATACATGTAAAATGGTTTAATGTTCCTTAAATAGAGCACAGCAGAAGTTATGGTACAGCTGTTACCTGATGGTATGAAGACAATATTGATGCCAAATATAGTATGAGTCAGCCAGGTATATAATCCATAGAAGCCAGCCATTTTGAGGGAAGCATCAAACACCCCTCTAGAATGTCCAAAGATAAAGTGGAAACAAAATAAACACAGTATCATACTGAGATTCAGAAAAATCAATTATTTCTAGGCTTCTAGATTTTATTCCAAATCTGATAATAATAGCTTCGATTTTTCCAGTGGCCTGAGAATGCTGTTTTCATTTTATTTCAATAAAATATACAAATCTTCTATTTAAACCTTGAAATAGATTTACTAAATTGTTCTTTAAGTTTCTCTAATAAAAAGATAACAGAAAAACCTTAAGATACCCTATTCACTGAAATAACTCATCAGCTTTTCACTTCTGAAGCAGATTACTCACCATCAAAATAAAGAGAAAGAAAAGTAAGTGTGATTATCTTATCTCTGAGGAGGTAATTAAATTCTGAGACATCCAAGCTGTGACCAGCCCTCCCCTTGGGAAGAGCAAGTGAGAGATAATATAACTGGTACTTCATCAGTCTTTCTTCTTTTGTTAACAAAATGTTTCCACATTTCTTAAACCAGGCAACCCAACTTACAAAGTAACGTCTAAAAATGGTATCAAACAATGCAGGTCACTTGGAGAGAATTTACAGAAGATAAATCTTATTAATTCCAAAGTAAAATCTGAGATTAAAATACAAGAGGTGTAAAAACAGGCACACATATTCAATGATTAATAGGGATGAAAATATGTAATCTCGGGTACTTCATTTTTGCTTTTCAGTTGGAAGATTTAAGGTAGGACTGTGTTAAGGAGGAGAAATAAGGAACTGCTCAGAGAGAGCACAAAGGCAACAAATCTAAAATCATCCCACGGTATCACAAAGTCCCCAAAACAAGGAATCTGTGGGGTACACGGGAGGCACGCTCATACACTCAGGAGAGAAGGAAAAGCTGTCAGTAACTGAAAAAAGCAGAGACCGTGGCAGCAAAGGTGAGACTGTATACAGAGAAGGACACACCAAGCTTTTCTAAAGCACCCCAAGAGGTGTACTGTGACAGTAAAGTCAAACTCTGCAACCTGGTGATTCAGTCATTTCCTACCGGTCTGAGACACAGACTTGGCTCCCAAATTGTAAAATCCTGTCATACGGACCAGCGGCTTTCACTCAAAAATATCTTAAAGGTGCTGTATAACCTCTGACAGTAAGGACACAGATGGAAGAGGTATCAAAAAGACTGAAAGGAGGGGACATAGCCTACAGGAAATATAAACGATCTGAAGAGTAACTGAATACAAAACATGGAAGAAAAAAGGAACATGAGAGATTTGAGTTTTAAACCTGAGGGAGAAAGAATGGCAGTGTATCAAAGTCGTGGAGAAACCCAGAATAGGAGAGAACATGGAAGAAAAGGGAATACGTTTAGCTGGGCCATGTTTAGCCAAAAAAAAGGATGATGGAAGTACCCTGGAGGCAGCTGGAAATAAGAGACAAGGCTTAACAGCAAACTTGGGACAAGAAATTTGAGATATGACAGAAAAATCCTAATCATAGGAAAGGGTAAGATACCCAAGGCGTAAGCCTAGAAAAAATGGGGCAATGAGCTGTATTCTCAGAAGGGACCTAAGGACAAAGATACACTAGTCCAAGAGATAATGAAATCATTTCTCTAGCAGGAAGAAAATCACTATAGTATGCTATTCCCACAGGCTTCCCCGGTGGCTCAGATGGTAGAGAATCCACCTGCAATGTAAAGAATCTGCCTGCAATGCAGCAGACCTGCATTCAAATCCAGCGTCAGGAAGATCCCCTCGAGAAGGGAATTGCTACCCACTCCAGTATTCTTGCCTAGGAAATCCCATGGGGCCACAAAAGAGTCGGACACAACTTAGGAACTAAACAACAACAAACCCAATTGGGAAAAGGATCCGCCAGCTCCCTTCATTATAACTCCCTCCCCTTCCTGATTTACCAGCCACGCCAGAGACCCAGTTTCACAGTAAATCGGACAGAAACTTGGTTGACACTGGATTTCCAGAAGGGGAAAGCACGCTGTGCACACAGACGTAGCGTGCTGCTAAGTGGCTCAGGATGGGCCGCTCCCACGGACACCTTCCGTCCCCACTGGAAATAACAGTGAGTCACACACACAAGCCTATGACAGAGGCATCACATGAAACCATGTGGAGTCTGTGGTAGTGGTAAATATTAATTCAATATTTTTCTATAGTTAATACACGGTTTTGTGTCTTTGATAATCCCTACCAATCATGGATACTTACTCCTCTGCTGCTGCTGCTGCTGCTGCTAAGTCGCTTCAGTCGTGTCCGACTCTGTGCGACTCCATAGACGGCAGCCCACCAGGCTCCCCCGTCCCTGGGATTCTCCAGGCAAGAACACTGGAGTGGGTTGCCATTTCCTTCTCCAATGCATGAAAGTGAAAAGTGAAAGGGAAGTCACTCAGTCATGTCCGACCTTTGCAATGCCATAGACTGCAGCCTACCAGGCTCCTCTGTCCATGGGATTTTCCAAGCAAGAGTACTGGAGTGGATTACCATTGCCTTCTCCGTACTCCTCTAGCACTAACTAAAAAAATCAACAAGAGGTTGTTTCAATTACATGCACAAATAGCAAACATTTGTATCTCAACACTAGTTCTATTATAAAACTAATAAAATGAATTTAGTAATTTTTAAAGCACCACAAAAAGAAACTAAATATGAAGTTTTTAAAAGTCATTTATTTTCCTTAGAAACCTGAAGCAAAGTATAGGCTTATTAGGTTGATCTTTAATCCAGCAAGTGAAAAAGGCATTATATTTACTGACTTGGTTATTATTTAAGAACTCTAGCTTAAATTATTAATAAATTACTTTAAACAAATTAATTTAATTTCCCCAAATATGCATGAAATTCTGCCTCTCTATTACAGCATTAAAAAATCTCTTCAAATAAGTGAAAATATATTTTCTTACAGCTTTAAACTTTTCCTTATACATTTCAATTTAAACAATACTTATAATCTTCAATCTACAACAATTTCCAATGAATATTTAAAATTTAATATTTCCAGTGAAAACTGGAAATACTGATTTACTAAATGATTGACATCGATTTCTATTAACCTTGGTATTTTCAATTCTGCAAAACTAGAGGTGGGGAGCATGTTTACTTTCCAAATGAAAATCTCACAATACACGCATTCTCCCATCAAATTGATCACTAAGACCCCTGCCCCCACCAGCCCTGAAAAGCTGTAATCCCACAAGCAAGAGCCATACCCGTGTGCATGCACTCATGTGAAAATATCACACACACTAAATTGCACTGAGGCCGTGACAACATGCAACTTAGTAATGTGCAATATCTCCACCAGAGCAAGCAGCATGGAGCATCGGGGAAGAAGGGTATGATGCAAACATTCAGGACACGACATGCTCTAAGGGGAGGAACATGGTTTGAGGGTAAAGGATGCATGCCACTAACTCAAAAATTCATGAAATGTAAACCCAACCACAGAGGTAGTCAGTATAGAGGAACACTTATCCAGAATGGAGAAAAATAACAAAGGTTCAGAAATTCAATGGGACAGTGTTTCTATCAAATAGCCACATATTTCAGAAGGCAAAGCTTGAAGAACAAAGACATTTTCACTGTCTGGACATGCAGTTCACTCCCAATTTCAATTCCACTTTTTAACTTATTAATGAATAATGTGAAATGAGTCTAATAACTCACTTAACTGTAACAATGATGATGACTAATGATTGGTGCTTATAAAATCTGATATAACTGATAATTTACAGACAAAACTACAGCCTCAGGACATTATAATAATATTTTCACGATCATTTATAGAATATTTTCTCTCTTAAAATCTGTTTCCCTGAAGAAACATATTCCATCTTGAATATAATCCCTAAGAACAAAAAAACCTGACAGTTTGTGGAACTAGAGCTCATTGTTATCCTACATACATGAGAAATTTCTTTAGAGACATCTATGTAAAACTGCATATTTTAAGTCTTGAATTTGACCCAGTAAAGAAGTAAAAAGCACTCAGACTGCTAAAAATCATCCTGAAGTAATTTATATAACTTTAGAGTTGTGCTTAGAAAAATGGCCCAACCTGTAACAAGTTCTTTTGTCTGCACCATATTTTTCAGTCTCACAGAAATCTATCAATTTTGAGAACAATTAGGACTGTTGTACTGCTCCTGAGGACTGTTAAAATTTTTTCCATATTAAAACTAAAATGGTTTTTGTATGAGTACACATTAGAACCAAGACATGGGCTACTGTTACAGCACATAATTAATGTGTACGATCCCAAGAAGATAAAGCAAATCTAACCTGTAAAGAGATATATATTTCCTCATATCGCTGCAGATGACTACACTCTCTCTAACCTCAAATTCCTTCCTGAACCAAAGACCTCAATTTTTAAAAAATTTTCACTGAAATACAGTCAACTTACAATGTGTTTGTTTCAGGTGTACAGCAAAGTGATTCACTTATACATACATATACATACATATTTACACTCTCTTCCATTATAGTTATTACAAGATATTGAGTATCCTGTGATATACAGTAAGTGCTAGTTATTTTTTATATATGGTACTGTGTATATTTTAATCCCAAACTCCTAATTTTACCCTCTCCATATCCCCTTTGGTAATCATAAGTTTGTTTTCTATGTCTGAGTTTATTTGTTTTGTAAATAAGTTCATTTGCATCTTTTTTTTAGATTCCATATATAAGTGATATCATATGGTATTTGTCTTTCTCTGCAAAGAACTAAATTTTTAGCTGCTGGCTTCATGTGTCCAGCTGAATGTTAACAGTACCACAAATTTAATTCATCACTTTTGACACAACCCACTTCCTCCTGGAGGAAAGCATCATGGTATACCAGAAGAATGTGTGATCTCTATCAGCTGGATATGGGTGCAAATCACAGCTTTGCTTACCAATTCCAAGAAACCACGACATTAAAGAGTAATGTTTAAAACAAAGGAGATAGCATTATCTTGTGTGGAAAAAAATGACTCAGTGACAGATATTCAGAGGATGGTCAGCTATGCTAATAAAGGTTATGTCAGGAAAATGTAGTATCTTTCTTTAAATTCTTTATAGATAAGCTAGATAATTTTCTATAAGACTTGGCTTAAGTAACATTGCTTAGAGGATTCTGACAGCCTTGATATGGTTGATTCCATAACTTTACCCTACTGGGAAGACAGAAAGTTATTTTTCCTTTTTGGTAAGAATATTTGCATAAACTTATCTGAGTCAGACAGATGTCACTTAGATAAACTAAAGTTAATCTATTGCTAGATTAATAAAGATGATTACCAAAGGTCAAATAGGCTTAGAAGGGTTGCTGAAACCAAAAAGTATTTTTCCCAAAGACAACTTCACCCTGAAAGGTGTTACAGTAGACAGTATAGTCCCAAACTTGGAATAATTACATGGATGGCTCCAGGTGGATACCTGAGAGCACCAAAGGGGATACGAGCTTTCTTGTTTTTAATCCCACTTACTGTCCAATAATGGCTTCCCAGGTGGCTCAGTGATCAAGTATCCCCCTGCCAATGCAGGAGACGAGGGTTTGATCCCTGGGTCAGGAAGATCCCCTAGAGGAGGAAATGGCAACCCATTCCACTACTCTTCCCGGGAAATCCCATGGACACTGGAGCCTGGCGGGCTGCAGATCATGGGGTCACAAGAGTCAGACACAACTTAGTGACTAAAACAACAACTGTCCGATGAAGTCTAGGAGGAAAAAGGGGGGAAAAACCTAGCAAAGTTTCCAGAGAAAAATACAGTTTAGGTGCATGCATGCTATTTGAATGTAACCAAGGATTTTCCAAAGATTAAAGCGGTATCCTCATCAGCTGTTACATGAACACAGTGGGGAAAAAAAAAAAAAAGCCAAAATCAGTCAGACAAAATTATCACATCAAATCAAGATTTCTGTGGAAGACTAGTTTCAAGCAATTACCATTTTCTTAAAAGTATGTGGCAACAGAAATGCCAGCCAAAGATTCACTATTCAGAGAAGCTTTAGACCTAACAACTTATTATAAAAAAGAAGCTCTCATGGATAACACAAGGACTTAATTTGAGTAGCTATTCAACAGAAGTCAAAATGAAGTTGAGTCTTATTACTGAGTTAAGAACAATGAGGGACAAAGGTTGGGGAAGGAGCTGAAACAAGGCTGCAAAAGGCCTTTCCCTACCTGACATGATGAAAAGGAAAAGGGAGTCAGTGACTTGGAAAGAGAATATGAAGAATAAAAGTTGAAGAATCAGCTCAATCAAAAGTCAAGCCTGTGATACATGGATATCGGATGACATGATGGAAGTTTCTGGCCAGAACCTATGATACACACAGAGCCTATGATTTGGAGGTAACTCCAAATTTCTCATTTCTAGGATCCAAAGCACCCTCTGCAGAGGGCAATAGGAAGAAACAGGAAGGCCACGTACTCTCCTCCATGAGCAAAGTCAGAACTCCTGAGAGTATGAGGAGGCTTCTGAGAGAAGGTGAGGTGTACATCTGGTACAGGAGGGGCTTCACCTGAATAGACCAAGTGATGATTAGGAGCTGGAGTAAGAGCCTGTGGATGTAAAGCTGATGGAGACAGGCCACTGGATCTCTGCACATCAAGACTTGAGGGCAGGACACTGAAAATGTTTTACGTTATCCTCACAAAGGAGATTTTAAAAATTTGAAAACGCCAGTGTCCCTCAGTCGTTGAGCACTGAATGCTGCTAGGAAGGCTCAAGACAGAAAAACAGGGCTCTCGTGGAGAGCAGTTTCTGAAGGAAGTAAGAACAGCATAAATCTTATCCCTACCTGATAGCTTCTTCCACAGACTGGCCAATAATATTAGAAGAAGGACCTGGCTGAGATAGTGGTGTCAGGCTTATCACCCACTTCACTGGCTTGTAGTACTCATCACTGGAACTTAACAGATAAAATAGTGTGGTCAGGAAAATTATCTGCAAAACAAAGGACAGTATCTCCTAAAATACCACATTTGGAAACTACAGGAAGGAAACACAAGCGGAACCAAGAATATGCTTTGCTGTGGAAGGCGTGCGACATGTGCTCGGCTGTGTGGACATACCAGCGACAGGACAAAGTTGAGGAGGGCAGTCCCGCTGTAGAAGAGGATGGTCAGAAGCGTGGTGACGGTGGAGAAGAGCAGACTCACGTTCCGGCTCATGACGACCCACAGAGACTCTAAGATCTGCAAACATTCGATCGACGCTCAGTAAGGAAAACGGTTAGGTAAATCACGGTGAACCTACTGCAAACAGTAGGCCGCCATTAAAACATCCCTGCTATAATGCAGAAATATATTTGATGATATATTTTAAAATATATCTGTTTAAAAAACCTCCTCTGTTTAGAAAACCAGACACAGAAAGTTTATACACAGCATGACTATAACTATGTGAACATGGCCCACAGAGAAAAAAATACCTACAGGAGAACATGCCAGAATGTAACCTGTGACTGGATGTAGCTTGTAGGACCACAAGTGCAGGCCATGAAATCCTAACATTTGCCTTATTAGTCACCTCCCCTACCACCTTGCCATCTCCAACTTAGAACAATTGAAAAATATAAAAACATCACTTCAATGACTTCACTAACATCACAATAACAGAAACGAACTGAAGTCACAAAAACAAAATGAACAGATGGGGTCACAGCTCTGCAACTGAAAATCTTTCCTCAGATAGACATGACCCTATACTAAGACCTACTGAGTTCATTTGATCCACCAGCAAATTCACTAGAACCAGATATTAACACATGTTAAATATTACTGAAAGAAGATGTATAATATTTATAGCACGCCTACATGTTTTCATTTCCTATCTCTTCATGAATTTAGTCCTACTTGATAATGTCCGTTCTATTATTATCCCCAAGAGGACTACTATATCTACTACTGTGGGCAAGAATCCCTTAGAAGAAAAGCAGTAGCCTTCATAGTCAACAAAAGGGTCCAAAATGCAGTGCTTGAGTGCAGTCTCAAAAATGAAAGAATGATCTCTGTTCATTTCCAAGGCAAACCATTCAATATCACAGTAATCCAAGTCTGCCCCAACCACTTGGGCATGGTTCTTCTTCCATGCTGAAGAAGCTGAACAGTTCGAGGAAGATCTATAAGACCTCCTAGAACTAACATGAAAAAAAGATGTCCTTTTCATCACAGAGGACTGGAATGCAAAAGTAGGAAGTCAAGAGATACCTGGAGTAACAGGCAAGTTTGGCCTTGGAGTACAGAATGAAGCAGGACAAAGGCTCACAGAGTACTGCCAAGGGAACAAACTGGTCACAGCAAACACCCTCTTTCCAACAACACAAGAGATGACTGAACACACGGACATCACTGGACGGTCAATACCTAAATCAGATTGAGAGGACTATCCTCCCTCTCTCTTAATGAAAAACATGGAGGCAAGATGATCAGAAAAACACCTTCCATTATAGCTTTCAAAATGCTTCCCTAAACCTCACAGCAAGGTGGTGAGGGAAGCAGTGGAGATGATATCTCTGTTTTATAGATATACAAACTGAAGCTCAGGGATTTTAAAAAACTTGCCCAAGGGCCTGAAGCTAGTAAGTAGAACCAGAGCTGGGCACCAGAACTCCTAATATCTGTTTTATTTTGGTGCCCTTTCCAAAAGAGAAATTCTGTTTTCTGTCATATGTCCAAGTTATACCATCTGTTCTATGAAAGGCCTATCCATTCCTTTCCTGCCTCAAACGTACAACTTATAAAAGGCGTGTTTTGTTGTCCTCAGTGTTTCTTGCAAACCTCAGCGCAGGCTTCATGAGAGGAGTTTGGAAGGCTAGTTTCATTTACAATAACTCCTTACATAAAATCTTGCAAATGCTTCATGATGCCTACAAAAATATGCATGACTGACTGTTTGACCTTGTGGGATAAAGAATGAATGAATAATGCCACTGATTCCAAGAAACAAACCAACAATGCCCTTACTTGTGATTTTGACAAGCATTCTTTTGGGGAATTCTGTCTTTGAAATTTTTATTAAAAATTAAAAAAAAAAAGTTTTGGGGTCATACTGATAGGAAATACGCTGTGGAAATTCTTAAGAAATTAACGGAATACATTAACTATAGACTGGTAGTTGCCAGCCACAAACCAGCAACTTTTCTATGTACTCAAAGGGATTAAGAAGAAAGGTTCAGAAAATAAGAAATAGATGTTGGGTATTATAAAACTAAAAAAACTGAATCAGGGGATGACCTTGACGTTTCTTAAGATTTTTTCTGATGAGATAGGTGGTGATGTTAAAGAACGTGATTTTTTTTAATACTGTATAATAAAATATGTCAATATTTAGAACTTAGTGAACATTAATTCCAAATGACCAGTGCACATTACAAAATCATGTAAGGGTGAAAGATCCATTCCTAGCCAAGACAGATCCATGGACCCTAATATAAGAGAGTAGAAAAAGTTCACTGATAATGCTTTCAAATTCCACATTGCAACTAATCTTAAAGAAATACTATCTGTTGAGTGTCAGAGTAGTATCAAAGAATTGTCACAATGATCTGAAAAGGTTATTAACAGACTTCCCTCTCTTTTCCAACTACATATCTGTGTGAGGCTGGATTTTCCTCACATACTTCAACCAAAACAACATATTCCAACAGACTTGAGTACAGGAACAAGTATGAGAATCCAGACATTAAATAGGTTTGCAAAAATGTAATGAAAGCCACTCTTATCACTAAATCATTATTTTATTTTGGAAAATGGTTATTTTTCAAACACAAAAAGCATGTTCTTTATGTCAACAAGTAACATTATATTTTAGTAGCTGTTAAATATTTTTAAAGTTCTCGGTTTTAATTGCTAATACAATAAATACCAATAGAATGCACATCAGCAAAAGCTCTTTGGAGCTCTCAGACCAAAAAGTTTGAGAGCCACTGGACCAGAGAAAACAGAGGGAAGGGATTATCAAAAGCAACATTCTTAGAACTGAAGGACATGAATTTCTAGATTTAACTTCAAACTATCACAGCTATATTAGGCAATTGGGAGGATGGGAAAATGTGAGTGCAGGAATGGGCGAAGGGCCCAACAGAGTCGTAAGAAAACCCCAGGGGAGCAGTAAGGAGGCACTGAGAGACTTGTATCTTCATCTTCCATGTCAGAAGCCGAAGAGAACACTGTGAAAGCCAGGAAGACCAGCATAAATATTATTTTAGAAATTTAGAGGTAAATACACAGAGAAAGTTAAAAGAATGCAGAGCTCTGGAGAATGAGACTGAAGGGGGAAGCACAGAGCAGGGGCAATGCTATTCATTATTTAACACCTTAAAGCATCTTCGACTTTTCAGCTATGGTCATCTCTTGTTCTGATAAAAATTAAAATTTAAAAACATCTAGCACAGCAAACCTCCACTTTTTAAAAAATTTTATTTTTTTATAGTTTTTTTTTTTTTTGATGTGGACCTTTTTTTTTTTTTTAAACTCTTTACTGAATTTGCCACAACACTGCTTCCATTTTGGTTTGGTTTTCTGGCACCGAGGCATGTGGGGTCCTAGCTCCTCAACTAGGAATCGAAGCTGCACCCTCTGCACTGGAAGGGCTTTTCCCAACCACTGGACCACCAGGGAAGTCCCAAACCTCATTTTTATTAACATGAAAAGAGTTACAAGTTTATTCACAAGAGAGGATTTCTCATCTCTGTGAAAAGCCACAGGCCAAGAGACCTCACAAAGTACGCTATGGAGTGAAACTCAGCAACACTGCAAACTGTTCCTTGCTGCCTCCGATCTTCTGGAAAGCAAGGCAGAGGCGGATGGCATGAAGGAAGGACAGGAAGGATGACAGAAATCTAAGCCTTTAAGCATCCAGTCTCTCTACTGTAACCGGAACCATATTTCTATCTGCCAAAGGACTTCACCACCCAGAGGCAGCTCCCTTGCTAGTGGTTCAACTAGGGGCGTTCTGATCAGTCTAAGGGATGAGGACACCGGTCTCAGAACCCGGGAGCCACAGCATTGTGCATGCTTCCTGAGTCAGCATCTCTTGCTTACTCTTCAACCACAGAGGAGGGGTCAGGGGAGCTACACTCGAGGCCTATGGCTTTGGGACATCTTTCTAGTGCATTTAGAATTCTCAAAACTGTAAAATCTCATGGCATTAAAAAACAGGGTCATGAAAGACATTTACGTGCATGAAAAAAAACCTGGGAATTAGAGTCTGTTTTTTCCTAAGTCCAATTTAATTAAAAAATACTATTTCTTACCGAAAGAAATGTCTCAATGTTCTCATGGACAAAGGAAGCGATATCCTGCCAGTCGAGAATGTCCCCCAGCCAGCTATTCTGACGACTTATGTGCAGCTTGTGCCCTCTGTGCCTTCCAGAGTGCGATACGTTCTGTAGAACAAAACAGTTCAGACATGAAATCCCCGTCTTAACCTGAAGACAAGAAGACATATAAATAGCCTACTTTGTTTCAGGTCCACTTGAGCAGTTTACCAAACACACAGAGGTGAAAAACTTCGTATTATATCAGAAATTAACAAAGAACTCCATCAAAAAGACCCGAAATACATTTTTCTGTTTATATTCTAGCTACTGTGTCTCAGCCTAGCTTAAATGCATTCCTCCTAAGCATGTTCATGAACACACTTTACTCGTCAGTATATTCAACTGAACATGAACATAGCATATACTTTCATCTTATTTTTCCCCCTTTCTCCCCTCTAACCTTTCTTTTAGTCTCCCATTTTTGCTTTTTCCCTCTCTTCATCTACCTTACTACTCTTCCAAACAAGCTAAAGAGAGCAGAGAGAAATAAAATATGAAAAAGTATAGCTAAAAGCAATATTAAATATAATGGTATGTATTAATCATATCTCAATAAAAGAGGGAAAAACAGAATGTGAAAGAGAAGGGTGCAGAGGAGAAATCTAACATGTCTATCAGGAAAAGAATTACATTGGCAGATACGCAGGAATAATGGATGTAGAAGGGTGATGAATAAACAAAGCGACTAGTAAGGTTAGAATTTAGAAATAGAAGTAGATTCCTAACATTTTGCATGTGTTTCCATTTTTGCACCTTTCCAAAAAGCCCAAGGATGCCAATCTTCACTAGCAAGGAAAACATTCAGTTCAGTTCAGTCGCTCAGTCATGTCCGACTCTTTGTGACCCCATGAATCGCAGCATGCCAGGCCTCCCTGTCCATCACCAACTCCCAGAGTTCATTCAGACTGACATCCGTTGAGTCGGTGATGCCATCCAGCCATCTCATCCTCTGTCGTTCCCTTCTCCTCCTGCCCCCAATCCCTCCCAGCATCAGAGTCTTTTCCAATGAGTCAACTCTTTGCATGAGGTGGCCAAAGTACTGGAGTTTCAGCTTTAGCATCATTTCTTCCAAAGAAATCCCAGGGCTGATCTCCTTCAGGATGGATTGGTTGGATCTCCTTGCGGTCCAAGGGACTCTCAAGAGTCTTCTCCAACACCACAGTTCAAAAGCATCAATTCTTTGGTGCTCAGCCTTCTTCACAGTCCAACTCTCACATCCATACATGACCACAGGAAAAACCACAGCCTTGACTACTTAGGTCCTAGTAAAAGAGGTAAAGAAAGCAATGCACTTACCCACCTACAAACCTATGCTTTTAAAACACTGACCTGACCTCCCTGGACCATTCAGGAACCTCAAAGTGGGTGAGGGACAGTAAAAGCTGTTTGTGTGTAAGCAGAAGCCCCAGAATTAGCAGAAGAAACAAGATACAACCTTTGTAATAGGCTCTTCAGCAGGTATCTACCCAGAGATTCCCCAGTTAGGTTTTGTTGGCTTTTAATTTTTATTTATCTGGCTCCACTGGATCTTAGTTGTAGCTTGTGGGGTCTTAAGGCAAACTCTTAGTTGTGGCATGTGGGATCAAGGTCTCTGTCAAGGGCTCAAACCCGGGCTCCCTGCACTGGGAGCTCAGAGTCTTAACCACTGGACCACCGGGAGGGGCTCCCAGTGAGTTTTAACTCTCAATTATTGAAAAACCCACAAAACCCATCACCATTCCTTCAACTTCTCCTAGGCAAGAGCCAACAAAGGTCCATGTAGTCAAAGCTACGGTTTTTCCAGTAGTCACGTATGGATGTGAGAGTTGCACTATAAAGAAAGCTGAGTGCTGAAGAATTGATGCTTTTGAAGTGTGGTGTTGGAGAAGACTCCTGAAGAGTCCCTTGGACCGCAAGGAGATCCAACCAGTCCATCCTAAAGGAAATCAGTCCTGAATATTCAATGGAAGGACTGATGCTGAAGCTGAAACTTCAATACTTTGGCCACCTGATGCGAAGAATGGACTCACTGGAAAAGATCCTGATGCTGGGAAAGATTGAAGGCGGGAGGAGAAGGGGATGACAGAGGATGAGATGGTTGCATGGCATCACCGACCCGATGGACATGGGCTTGGGTGGACTCCAGGAGTTGGTGATGAACAGGGAAGCCTGGTGTGCTGCAGTCCATGGGGTCACAAAGAGTCGGGACACGACTGAGCGACTGAACTGAACTGCCAAGAGCGTACAATGCCAAACAGGTCACTAGGGAACATATGCAAATGTTCAACTACACCCTCCTCCCCGTTACCCAAGCTAACTCTGCCCGACGTGCTCTCTCCCTGACGCGCTCTCTCTCCCCCTGCACGGGCATCTTCCACAGCACAGTCCCTGATGGCAGTCCCAAGGGCCCTGCCCACACAGTGTACAGAATGGCTGGCATGACTACCTGCTTTCAAACTGTCATTTTTATATTTAGTAAAAAATTATACACATCAGGACAAGTAGCACTAAAGGTTTATTTAAAATAAAATAATCATCTCTAAACTTTTGGATCTATTTTCACTTCCTCAAAGAAAAAGTTCTTAGTGTCCAGAGCTGTACTGTCCCAAATAGTAGCCACTACCCACTTGTGGCTACCAAGTACCTAAATATGCTCTTAGCGTAAAAGATAAACCAGATCTCTAACACTCAGAATGGAAAAGATTTTATATGTATATGTCATATGTAAAATATAAAATCTCATTACTTTTTCATTCATTACATATGGAAATGACATATATTGGGTATACTGTGTTAAGTAAAATAATTAAAATGAATCTCATCCATCCTAGTTTTTTTTCCTCTCTCTTTTTTTTAATGCAGCCACTAGAAAGTTAACATTATATATACGGCTTGCATCACACTTCTACTGCACAGATCTGGTTAAGAGGATGAGACACTGTTGAGGCTAATGAAAAGCAGATAGAACACCAATAACAGAGAAACTGATGCTTCTGCCATGAGGTTAATCATCAATTCAAGCTGACTTTTAATGACCCGAGGTTTAAGACCTTGCAGCTTAAAAATGTCAAGAAATGAAATCTCCGTGTTAACACAATCCAACCTAGTCAATGAGTCCATAAAAGGACATTATTAGTTTACAACTGAAATCCTTAGCTAAAATAACTTACCTTTACAAACCAAGAATGATACAGCCTATCCCAAAGTTCTAGTACTTGTTTTTCAATTACGGCCGTATTATTCACCTTATCTCCGAGAATTTTATGAAGCTGGAAGGAATACAGATTTAATCTGAGTTAGTGTTTCAGGCAACAATCCAGTAAAATTAATACATGCTGGTCTTGACATTTGTTCCAAATCAAACTAAAATGTCCCAGACTATTCAACTGCTTCCAACCACACTGTTCTTTCCTTAAACTCTACCCAGTATTTCCAGTAAATACTCTCGCTCCTGTCTTTTTGCTTCTTGATTATTTCCTTTGTTCTTAGGTCTCTAAGAAAACTTCTTTAGGTCTTAAGAGAACAAAGCCATGCTTACTGACTTTTCTGATCTCATCTGCCCAGAGAAAACTCTTTTCTAACTGACCCCGGTGCTCATCCATTATATGGAAGTATCATGTTACACTTACCACTAGCATCAGAATTACCACACAACTTTAGGTAAAATTTTAGAACCTTAGCTATAAACACAAATCTTCCTTTGAATATGCTGAGAGATGTTAGGTCTCAGTGTGTGTTATTTGCTTAGTTGTGTCCAACTCTGCAACCTCACCCCATGGACTGTAGCCCGCCAGGCTCCTTTGTCCATGGGATTCTCCAGGCAAGAATGCGGGAGTGGGTAGCCATTCCCTTCTCTAGGGATCTTCCCACCCCAGGGATTGAACTCGTGTCTTCTGCACTGCAGGCAGATTCCTTACTGTCTGAGCCAGAGATGTCAGGACTCAGAGTTATAACCAATTAAGACTGGCTTCAGGGTTTGGGAAATCAAAAACACTAAGCCAAGATAACTTGGAGAAAGCTATTCATTATAGCATCTCATCCCACATTTTACATGTTATTAAAACCATATGGTAATCTTAAAGATGCTTTTAAAAAGACAATGATTTGTTGCCCCACTTAATATAATTGCTGCCGTTTTTCCCTCTGCAAATTTCTGCCTGCTTACCCAGATACAGTTTAGAATCCTATGTTTTCTTTTGCATCAGAAGTATTTCATTTTTATTCTTCAACACTAACCTTTATTTTTAATGGTTTCATATTAGCTAAGTTTTTCTATTATTATTTAATCAGTCATAGGACATAGAGATGGTTCCCAATTTATAATGTCACAAGTAACACTGCAATAAATATCCTTATGCAACTTTTTTATTACTAACATTAAGATAAACATACAGGAATCAAAGGAAATAAGCATTTTAATGACTCTGGTGAAACACTGCTGAACTGTCTTCTATAAGGACTATACCAATTAACACTTACCAATGTTATATGAAAGAACCAATTTTTCCCAAACCTTATGAACTGATAAATTATTAAATTATTAGATAATTTAATAGGTGTGAAATGGTAATAATTATTTTTATTTTTCTTTAGTGATGAGAGTGACCATTTTCCATGGGGGTTTTCAATGTGTATTTCCTTTTGTGTGACCTAACCATACAAGGAGATCCAACCAGTCCATTCTGAAGGAGACCAGCCCTGGGATTTCTTTGGAAGGAATGATGCTAAAGCTGAAACTCCACCTCATGCGAAGAGTTGACTCATTGGAAAAGACTCTGATGCTGGGAGGGATTGGGGGCAGGAGGAGAAGGGGACGACAGAGGATGAGATGGCTGGATGGTATCACTGACTCGATGGATGTCAGTCTGAATGAACTCTGGGAGTTGGTGATGGACAGGGAGGCCTGGTGTGCTGCAATTCATGGGGTCGCAAAGAGTCGGACACGACTGAGCGACTGAACTGAACTGAATCATACCTTTTGACCATTTAATGCTGATCTTATAGATACCTGGACCAGTTTTTTGACATACTTGATACAAATATATCTGCTCAGTGTTTTCTCTCACATTTGATTTATTCATAAACCAAAGACAAATTAGTGAATATAAAAGCCATTCATCTTTGCACAGTATTTTAGTTTACAAATGGCTCTCACCTACATTGTGACCTCTGCAACAATCTCAACAAAGTTAGACAGAAAAAGGTTTGGTTAACCCTTTATTCTTTTAAAATGAGAAAACAGAAAGAATCTATGATAGGCCCAAGGTCACGCAGCTAAGAGTTGGGATTAAAAGTAGCAGAGTTAGGATCAAAGTTGTCTAATAGTCTTTCATCTATAGCATATATAACCTATGAGCAAAGAACACCTAGCAGAGCAAACTATCCGCAATAATGAAAAACCACCATTACCCCTATTCTAACTCCCCCTCCTTATTTTACAATCATGGGGACTTAGTCTTTTTAAAAAGTTTTATTTATTTATTCATCCATAATGTTTTTGACCGTGCTGGGTCTTCACGGTTGCGGTGAGCAGGGGTCACTCCCTAGCTGCGGTGTGCAGGCTTCTAAGGTGCGGGCTTCTCTAGCTGCAGAGCACTGGCGCTAGGCGTGCAGGCTACAGTAGCCGCGGCACACGGGCTTAGCTGCCCACAGAGGTGGAGTCTTCCCTGATCAGGGATGGAACCCGTGTCCCCTGCCTTGGCAGGCGGGTTTTTAAACTGGACCACTAACGAAGTCCTCTACTGACTTTAACTGTGTTTTTTATATATTACAGTCATCAGATTCTCACAGTCCTATGACCTGTCAGCCTCTGGGATCTCCTTTTACCAGAAGAGGCCTAAAATGGTCACAGACAGCCTCCAGTTTTGGCTGCTTGCACAGTGGCCTTTACTGTAATAAAGCACTATTTCAAACTGACATCTCCTTTAGCTGTCTCACTCCCAGCACAACGGTGAATAACTAAAATACCACAACTATTTGGTGAATAACTAAAATACCACAACTATTAACTTAAAGGAGTTGTTGTTGTTTAATCGATAAGTCATGTCTGACTCTTTTGCGACCCCATGGATGGTAGCCCACGAGGCTCCTCTGTCCATAGGATTTCCCAGGCAAGAATACTGGAATGGGTAGCCATTTCCTTCTCCGGGGGATCTTCTTGACCCAGGGATCGAACATGCCATCTCCTGCACTGGCAAGCAGATTCTTTACCACTGAGGCACCTGGGAAGCCTAACTCAAAAGAGAGTTCAGCAAAATTTTACAGCATGTTATAAAACATTCTTTTCAAATTTGTGGAGCTATCAATCATAGCAGAATACTACAGACCCCAATTACCAGCCTGCAACATTATATTATCAAAAATCACAAGGAAGACTGGGCCAGAGATCTGAGTTGAACGGGCACATCACTGCTGTTACAAAAAAATCACTGAAGCACGCATACCACTGGTGGTATGAGATGCGCTTTGTATATGAAACATAATTCCACACTAAGAGCAGTCAGAATGCTATCTGAGGGCTGTGTAACTGAAGGCAAACAGCCTAATCTGCAAAAATAGGAGTCAGAAGGCAAATGTCTGTTCCAACCTTGCTTGAAATCTTGGCAGCATCTGCTACAACCAAGTCTTTCTTGAAACAGTTTCTTCTGTCGGCCTCGCTGACACACAGGGTGCAACACAGGGCTCCTCCTCCATCTTCTCTGCTGGCTCACTTCTCTGGCCTTCAAAAGCCTAAGTGTGCAGGAAATCTGGTCCTCCTCAAGCTATACTCTCTCCCCAGGCCATAATACAGGCTTAATGGTGTCCTCCACCTCTAAATTCTTATGTAAAGTCCTAACCCCCAGGACCCC
The DNA here is from genome assembly GCF_014754425.2 of Oryx dammah. Classification (NCBI taxonomy): domain Eukaryota; kingdom Metazoa; phylum Chordata; class Mammalia; order Artiodactyla; family Bovidae; genus Oryx; species Oryx dammah. Next base: position 96,845,613 of record NW_024070185.1, read on the forward strand.
AGAATGTGACTGTATTTGGAGACAGGGTCTTGAAGAAAGTAATCAAGTTAAAATGAGATCACTGAACGCTGAGGAAAGAGCAAACTAGGGGGTCTGATTAGAACCATAACAATGAAAAGAGGATATAGGAGATACAGCTGACAAAGTAGGCTGGAAACAGATAGAAAGTAACCTTCTCTGTTCATACCAAAACTTAGGCTATAAAAAACTTTTTTCCTGTGCTGAGTGTGGCATTCCGTCCCCACCTAGTTTTGGCCCTTTCTACACTGTAGTTCTTAGGATTCAATTCTTATATATATGACTCTTAGCTGGATAAGATCTGAGCTACCTCTGCAATGTCAATGACTCTTTTTTTAAAAAAAAAATTTATTGAGATATAACTCACACACCTTACAATTCACCCATTTAGGTGTATAACTCAACAGTTTTTTTTTGCATTCACAGTTATGCAATCATTACCACAATCGATTTTGGAACATTCTCAAGCCCCCAGAAGTTAACTCCATACTCATTAGCAATCACTCTTCCATTTCTTCCCAATCCCCCCACTCTTGAAAACCACTACTCTACTCTGTTTCTACAGATAAGCCTCTTTCACACATTTTATATAAATGGAATCATACTTATGTGGTCTTTTATGACTGTTTCTTTGACTTAGTAATGTTTTCAAGGTTCATCCTGTTGTAAAATGTACCAGTACTTCCTTTTTATGGTTAAATAATATTCCATTATACAGATAAACCACATTTTACTTATCCATTCAATTCAATGGTTGTTTTTAGATACTATCCCTGTGCCTCCTAAATCAGGATCACAAATATTTTACAACTTTACGTAGAAAATCATGTCTCTTCTGTGGTCTTTCATTTTAAAGACTCTCAAGTATAAGGTTTCAAACCTGTTCCTCTAAGTAATTAAAATTTTACTTTAAAATCTAAGGCACATTCTTCCAGCTACCCAAATTCCCTTTATTATTTTCCCAAATAGGTAAGAATTCCAGAATAAAAGTTTCTCCTGAACAGATAATTCAAGAATTAAACGCTAGGTTATTCACAGAATAAGTCCAGCAAACATATATCTAAGCATCTAATAGTCCTCTACAATATTCGGTCTCCCTTCCATGACAATTCTCAGAGGTGTATCCACACACAGTGGGCTCCTGACCAACACTGGTTTGAACAGTGCAGGCCCACTTACATGTGAATGTTTCTCACTAAATATGTACTACAGAGGCACAAGATCTGCGGTTGGTTGAATCTAAGAATGCAGAACCAGGTAAATGAGAGCCAACCGTAAAGTCAGGGACTTTTCAACTACAGCGAAGGTCAGCACCTCTAACCACCACATTGTTCAAGGTCAACTGTACTTATCTTTTTTTTATTCAATAAACATTTTCTTTAAAACTTCCATGTGACAGTGGATTTGGCTATCTGGTATGGACCCAGGAAAATCAGTAACACATCCTTCTCCTAACTTTTAACTTGACCACGATTCTATCCTTAGCAAATTATTGTATGTATAGTGTAATTTACAAGAGGTGGCGCAGTGGTAAAGAATCCGTCTGCCAGTGCAGGAGATACAAGAGATGTGGGCTTGATCCCTGGGTCGGGAAGATCCCCTGGAGGAAGAAATGGTAACCGACTCCAGTATTCTTGCCTAGAAAATGCCATGGACAGAGAAGCCTGGCAGGCTACAGTCCCTGGGGTCACAGAATCAGACACAATGGAGCAACTGAGTAGGCATGTATACACAGTGTAATTTCCAAGAGACATTTTGTTTTTAGATTCTGAATTTGAATTTTAAACAGGGAATTTTTTGGCACACATCTCAGTGCAACAAGTTTTGGCAATCCCTAGATAACCCTAATTACTCATACATTAAAACTACAAATTACCTTCATTTCCACAGGAAAAACTAGGGAAAAAAGTGATGTCCCACATCTGTATCATGGAGTCTGATCCTTAGCCACAAGAGCTGTGTCTTTTCCTCTGCCTTTCGTTTCCCCTTCACAAAACTTCAGTCAAACTCACCTCCTCAAGTACACTCCTATCTCTATATCTTGGATCACATAAATACCCCTTCTTAAAATACACTCTTCCTTCTCTCTATTCATCCAGGATCTATCATTCCATTCCTTCACAGTTTATCTCAAGTGCCACATTAAAGCACTTAAATTAGTTCCGGGCACACACTTCTAGCATATCATAGTAGAAAGGGCAAAGGATTTAGAATTAGTCTTCAGTGTGAAAGCAAGCTCTGCAATTTATTACATGACCACTGGGAATTTACTTATGTAAATTTACTTAAGTCTGTTTCCTTGTCTATAAAGGGGGTAAAATAATTCAGACTACTATAGGTTTCTTGGAAAGATTAAATGAAACAAATTGGAAACTGTCAAGTACAGTTATCAGCAGATAATAAAATTTAATAGGTAGTGTTAATTTTTTCTCCACAAAGCCATATTTGATCAGCCAAGCTTAGAGATCATTCTGCCCTAATGTATAAACAATGAATCAGAACTACTTTGAACATGAAGCAAATGCCCAGCCTCTTGGATTGTTCAAGCTACCAGCAATTATCAAAAGGACTGTCCAGATGGTTTTATTTCATCCTATGTTGCCTTTTGATTTATAGATTTAAGCCTATTTCAACAACAGAAATTATAAACAGAATCTCCATTTTTGCTTTATCAAAGCAAGAAGTCACTACCAATGAAGACCCTGCAAAGAAAAAGCTGTGAAAATAGGCTCTTCCCTTACCTTGTGGGTTATCCATTCTCGTCCATACTGATATACGTTGTTGGCTGCAGAATTAAGGGCTCTTTGGACAACCTGAGCCTCAGGAAGCCAACTAATTCAAAATAAAGAAAGAAAAAATGAAAATCTGGTATAGTGTACTGCACCAGTAATCCCTGGAACTTAATTTTTTAAACAATCATTTAAAATTTACAATCCTAAAACTTGCAGAGTATTTCCTAACTTAAATTACTGACTACCTTGGGGGTAGTTAAAAAAAAATAAAAGAGGAGGCCATACAATTTGTCATCAAGTTCAATTAGGTGAACAGCATAATCCTAGGAACACTCTCCACAAAGACGTAAAAACCCTCTCACAGAAGCCAAATTAAACAAGTAAGCAAAGAGATCCTACAGGTGTTGGCAGACTTTTTTTTCTGTTAAGGGCCAAGGCGTAAATATTTTAGGCTTTTCAGGACACATGATCTGTATCACAACTACTCAGTTCTGTCTGCTTTTTTCTGCAGCCTCCAAATAGCCACAGACAACATGACATGAACAGGTGTAGGCTGTTCCAATAAATCTTTATAGGAATAGGTGGTTGGATTTGGTTCTGAGCTGTAGTCTGCCAACTCTGCCACAAAAAATGATACAGTATGGGAACGCTGCTGACTTTGCCATGGGGGGGATTTTCTTGAATCCCTTAACCTCTGATCCTGTTTCCTTATCTGTAAAATGGGGATAAACTCTTCAGCAAACAACATAAGGTAGGGGAAAGCTTAGTAAATCAAAGACATGTTGTAAACTGTGAGACTCAATTCAATATTTGGACTTTCCCCTCTGCTCCCCTCCATCCCATTACATGTCGTTCTTATGCAAAAATGACAACATTCAACAAAGGTTTGCAAACTCTTCTCTATTCTCTCTTCCAAGGTAACTGTACCAATGAAGATCATTTCATAAAAACAAGACATAGAACCTAGGCCATCCATCTCTATGTTTGTCAAAATTACATCCACCATCCCATTACATGTCATTCTTATGCAAAAATGACAACATTCACAAAGTTTTGGCAAACTCTTCTCTCTTCCAAGGTAACTGTACCAATGAAGATCATTTCACGAAAACAGACACAGAACCTAGGCCATCGATCTCTATTTTTGTCAAAATTACATTCTTACTTTGCCCACTCAGGATGATTTGCTAGAGTTTCATTAATCAAATTGCTTGTGACTTCAATCATGTGTACACTCTCTTGATGTACCTGTATTATGGACAAGAAAAGAGTATCCATAAAAATTAAACTCAATCTAACATTTATCTTTTATACTACTCTAGGAACAATGCTTTAAGCGTCAAGTAATGAGATACCTTAGTTTCAGTTAACTTAAGAGACCTGCACTGAACTGCCACTATCCATAACAAGGCAACTCTAGATTGTTTTGTAACTCTGAGAGCTGTCATTTTGTTTCAGTAAGCAAACAACTTACCTGTAATAACTGCAAAGTTTGTCTTCCCTGTCATTAATGTCTCTGCTCAGTGTTTTTTATTTTTTGAAAATCCCAAGGGTTCTCCCTGAACCTGAATAGCTAAACAGTCAGCCAATAACTTTGGCATAAAGTTATGCTCAGACACTTCACACTAGGAAGCTGAATCCTTTCTAGCCTGAGATGCGTGAAACTTGAGAAATGTAATCAAAGGTACAACAAATGTGCAAATCTCCCTAGGCTTTCAATATTCACAGGATACCTTAGGGTCTCCCATATACCATTCTAAAATGTGATATATTAATCTCAGCCCTTCTATGTCTCTCTTGCTTCCAGAACCTCTCTCTTTAATTCACAGCTTCTCTGCTGCCAGTCCCAAACCAAATCCACCACAACCCATAAGAAAATCTGTAGGTTTTTTCGGCCCACACAAGGCAGATGAGGATAAGTAACTCCAAGTAAAAAAGCCACAAACTACATGCTTTTACCAGATGCAGTAGCAGTTTTCCACAAGCAAATACTCCTCAAATTATTGCCTGACTGATCATTTTTCAATGCCCTTATGGTGTTTATAATAATTTTTATACCATTTAATCCTTGCTTTAGGTAGAAAGGAATTACCTAACATCCTCAACCCTGCTATTATCCCAAAATATACTAGGAACATGGAGGCAAAAAGGATTTTCTGACAAACTGGATATGCATCTATTAATAAAAGAAAAAAAAGTAGTCAAGAATGACCCTGAGGCTTTTCACCTGAGCAAGCAGAATGAAGCTGTCACTTACTTGAAATGAGAAGAACAGACAAGCATGGGAGGGTCTGGAATTCAGTTCTGACATGTTATATTTGAGATATCTATTAAGACTTCAAATGGATACTGTCATGGTGTTTTAGAGCACGATGCTTTTATTGGCTAGGAGAATGAACTAGATAACCAGTAAGTTTCCTTTAAAAGCTCAGTTTGCATGAGTCCTAAACTACAAAGAAATGGTTCAGTAATAATTGTTATCAAAGTTCAGTGAAGCAAAAGCTCACTGAAGCATGCAATGAACAAAGAAAAAGAAAGATGAAACAATTGAGATGAGCAGGCCAAGAAGACCCTACACAAAGGGACAAAGAAGGGAAAGTAGAATAGGGGAGGAAAAAGAGGAAAAAAAAGGAAAAGAATTACTTACTGGTGAAAGGTTTCTCTAAGAACTAGAAAAATGTACAGAGGAAGGTCAAAGACAGACCTCTCAAGTCTTTAGAGTCTAAATAAGTGACTATACATGATTAAAATCCAAAGAAAAGGTAAAAACTGCATTTTAACTGAAACAGGTAGAGAGAGAGCAGGTTGTTAGAAGGAAATGATAAGATCAGGGCATACTGAAGCTAAGAGTGACTGAGAACAGGACTTCCAAGTAAAGTCAAATAGTAGCAAACAGTGCAATCCTTTAGTAAATTGCTGCATATTAGATTATCTATTGCTAATAGATACTACCATATCTCTACAGCACTATATGAAAATGGTTCACATCCAGGATATCAGGCAAGCTTCACAATTTCTGGAAAACAACATATAAAAATCTGGGGTGCAGAGTTCAGAGTTCAGGGTCCAAATAAAATAAAGACTGTGATAGACTACAAAAGTTTTTCGAAAAGCCAGTAAGAGACAAAAAATTTAGCTGAATTTTGGAGAATGATTTTCTTTGATGAAAGAGGTGTAATAAGGACTACATTTTTTAAAATCCTCTCAAAATTTGTCAGTTGAAAGCCTAACATCCAATGTTGATAGTTGTAAGAGGTAGGGCCTTTGGGAAGTAATTAGGTCATGAGGGTGGCTCTCTTATGATGAGACTGGTGGTGGTGGTTTAGTCGCTAAGTCGTTTCTGACTCTTGTGACCCCATGGGCTGCAGCCCACCAGGGCTCCTCTGTCAATAGCATTTTCCAGGCAAGAATACTGGCGTGGGTTGCCATTTCCTTCTCCAGGGGGTCTTCCCAATCCAGGGATCGAACCCAGGTCTCCTGCACTGCAGGCAGATTCCTTACTGACTGAGCTACCAGGGAAGACCTGATGGAAGACACGATGGGATTAGCATCCTTAAACGAAGAAATACAAAGATGTTCTCTTTCCCTATCATGTGAGAATACAGGGAGAAATCAGCCACCTATAAACCAGGAACAGAGCCTTTACCAAGAAGCTCACACTTTCACCTGGGGCTCTCAGCCTCCAGAACTATGAGAAATAAAGGTTTGTTGTTTAAGACACTTGGTGTATGGTATTCTGTTACAGCAGTCCAAACTAAGAAGGCAGAAAGGAGATGCAAGCTGGAAGGATCTGGAAAGTGAGAAATATCTTAATGGTAAATCAGCAGAAAGACATGAAGGAAGGAATCAAATTCTGATCAAGTGAACAGGATCTACGCTAGGAGTCATGGACCAGACCATAGTTCTCCTTTTGAGAGAAGAACCCACTTTTCCCTCAGTATCTCCATTTTTCATCTGCCATTTACCTCAGAGGATTTTTATGATAATAAAATTTTAATGATAAAAATACATTAGGTAAATTCATGACAAAACCAGCAATACAAAAATCATAAATACTTTAAATGCTATAATTATTTATAAGCAAAGTAACATCTCCTATGCATGTAACTGCTGGCTTCTTATCCATACAACAAATTCTAACAGTTAAAGAGTTTATTAATGGTGATAGTAATTGTTGTACTGTACCTTTGCAGTCAGGAGTAGGGCTAAAAGAAGTGTTCCTATCACTAACAAAAATATGATGAAAATGCTAATTATTTTGTCTAACATCTTCTCCAACCAGATGATCATCTGCACAGAAATGAGAAAGAGAATTAGTCATCTTTCAAGCACAGCTTAATAAAAACACATGTGCATTCAAACATCATGGAGACAAAACAGGATATTCAGCACTGCAGAAACTATGGCATAATGCTTAAAGCAGCGAAAGCTATAAGCCACTTTAGAAAATTAACAGTGTTAATTGTTGTTATAGAAAGAGCTTATTATTGTCACTTCTAAGAAAAGGCAATCAATTTGAATATCACCTAAATCTATGCTTGGATTCTCATACTGTGGTATGTTGACATTTCAAATTAGAATTTACGATCTGATAAACATTCTAAACTAAATAATGACAATCCATTAGTGACCTCAAATCTCTACTGTCAATTAGCAAATAGACATGACTTTAGAAAAAGGATGACTCTTACAATACAGATATGTCCTAAACTATACAGATAAAATAGGAGCAAATTAAAATGGGAATTACATTCAAAATATTTTTTCCCCTAATGTCATCAGAGTTACAAATAACATCTACTGTTAAGGCAGTGATAAATACCAATTTCAGAATAATAGCTACCCTGGAAGCAAAAGGGGTGGGACACAGATGCACAATCAGGGAGGGATACACAAGAGACTTCAGCTGCACAGGTAATGTTTTTGTCACACTGGAAGACAGGCATGTGGGTGCTCTTCTATCCTTTTATATTTGAAATATTTCATAATAAAATAAGAAATCCACTTGAAATTTCTATTCTTTTTAAACCATAAGCTTTATGACAAATTATAATTGACTATAAATAAAAAATAATAATTAATGCAGTGGTCATCTCTTAATCAATAATTAAAATTATGCTTTTCCAAAATGCCACTGCTGCTGCTGCTGCTACTAAGTCACTTCAGTCATGTCTGACTCTGTGCAACCCCACAGATGGCAGCCTACCAGGCTCCCCTGTCCCTGGGATTCTCCAGGCAAGAACACTGGAGTGGGTTGCCATTTCCTTCTCCAATGCATGAAAGTGAAAAGTGAAAGTGAAGTCGCTCAGTTGTGTCTAGACATTCTATTTTGAGTATAACTTTTCTCATCTTTCACAATCACAAATAATCCTACATTTTCTAAAACTTTTGTTTTCAGAATATCTAACCTGGACAAATTTCTAGAATTCCTGCCATGCAAAGCTACCAATTAACATTTCAAAAATACAACCAGACTGATGATTGAAATACCACAATGCACCCCTCCATCCCAACATAAGCACTGATGAGTAAGTTACTCTTCTTTTAAATATGAATTATGCTCTCCAAACAGTTAAACATCCAAGAGCAAAGAAGGATGGTTAAAACAGCATGTCTTCTAAAACACTTGCTTTCTATTCAAAGATTATAAGCTTGCACCTCCTTATCTTTCAGGAAGGACACTGTCACCAAGAGATCAATGCTACAGTGAACTCAAAGATAAACAGTGCATTTTTATCTTGACAATTACAGCTTTCAAACAGAAGAGTTAATTTTCAGTGCATGCTACCAAAGCATTAAAGACAATGCAGAGATTAAAAAAAGTAATAACAGGTTTCTAAGATATGGAAGGTCAGAGGTCATATTTTGAATGTAAGTTCTAAAATCGGTGAAAGTGAAAAGTATCACAATCAGAAACTAACTCAACATCTAGTTTTTGAGAGTTTCCTGAGCAAAGAGCTAGTGTTGCATGATTCCTCTTTGTACCTCCAAAACCTAACAGTGAACAGCATATGGTAAAAGCTCAGTTAATCCATATTTGAATAGGTAAAATAAAGAAAATATCAGAATTAAGCTTGGATTGGTATTCACAAATTATGACTTCTGAAAATAACTTAGGAGCCTCAATTTTTTTTTTAGAAAATTCACTTCCTAAAATACATTAACATAAAAGATGTTTTCATTTGGAAAGTATCTAAAGTTATGTCTGAGTATTTTTAACATATAAAACATGGAATATTTACAAACACATTATGTACAACAACATTACAAAAGTCAAACTTTTGTTTTCAAGCCAGGGCAGAATTTTCCTATCACAAGCTCTATATACCTAAGGACTGGAATAAGAGATACCTAAATAAATATTTATTTTCAAGAGATAATACTGAGGGTTAGATTTTACTGAAAATTTAAAATACAGGCAGGAACCGTTTTATTGTGTTTCAATTTATTGTGCTTTGTAAACAACATGCTTTTTTACACACTGAAGGTTTGTGGCAACCCTGCATTGATCAAGTATATCGGTGCCATTTATTCCAACAGCATCTGCTTATTTTGTATCTCTATCACATTTTGGTAATTCTCCCAATATTTCAAACTTTTTTGTTATGATATTTACTATGGTCATTTGTAATCAGTGACTTTTGATGCTACTACCACAACTCACTGAGAGCTGAGATGATGTTTAGTCTTTTTTTTTTTTTAGCAATAAAGTATTTTTAATTACGGTTTATACAATTCTGGGGACATAATGCTATTGCACATTTAATAGACTACATGTGTCCAACTCAGTCGCCAACTTTTTACCACTGCGCCACCTATTAAGCCCAACAGACTACAGTATGTGAAAGCGAGTCACTTAGCCTGCCCGACTCTTTGCAACCCCATGGACCTGTATAATACAGTCCATGGAATCCTCCAAGCCAGAATACTGGAGTGGGTAGCCTTCCCCTTCTCCAGCGGATCTTCCTGACCCAGGGATCTAACCCGGGTCTCCTGCATTGCAGGCAGGTTCTTTACCAACTGAGCTATCAGGGAAGTCCAGACTACAGTATAGTACAAACAAATGTTATATGTACTGGGAACCCAAAGAAAACCATGTGACTTGCCTTACTGCAATGTTCACTTTACTGCTGTGGTCTGGAACCCAACCCACAGCATTTCCAAGGCAGGTCTGTAAATAAAATCACTTAAGATGTTCCATACACAAGCAAAAGGTATGTGTGTGGCGGGGGTCGGGGGAGGTTTCTATTTACACATGGCCAGCTAAGATAAGGTGAGAAAACAGGCAAAAGGAAGATAGCAGAAGTAAAAGAGAAAAAAAAAGAGGAAAAGAGAGACAGGAAAGACTTAAAAATGTGGAGAACTACAAGGACCAATCGAGAGGAAACAATCAAAGAGGATAGAAAACTTATGGAGGAAACGAACCCCCTAAAAGAGTGAATGGAACAAGACTCATAAGGAAACTGCAACTCATAGACACAGAAAGAGAAATGTGGTCAGAGGAAGTGAAGGGGAAGGGGATGAAGCAGAGAATTCGTAAAGAACTGCCAGAGGCGCTGTCGTAAAGAAATGCCAGAGGCGCTGTCCCATGAGGCTGCGCTCTGCTTTAAGCAAGGGGAACCACACTGCCTGTTGATTCCTACCCTGCTCCATTTATTTCCCAGTTTATTTTAGGTTTGAGATTTTATATTCTAAAAGTAGAAGGGGAGTACTTTTAAAACGACATTCTGAATGTTTTAAGTATAAATAAAGGGCATGCATTTTTTAAAATGTAGAAATGTCAGTAAATACATAGTTATATCAAAAGATACTCTGAGGCTTCTAAACTGACTCACCTTCTTTGTCAAGTTATGAAGAAATTGCCATTCCACTACTGAGTTTTCTATTCATTATTCTGGACATGTAGGTTTTTATTTTGCTTTGTTTTTCTTAACCTAACTCTAGCAGTCTCAGTGCAAATAATAAATACTGAGAAATAAAACAACTAAGTCTCAAGAAACAGTTACATTTCGATTAATCACAGCCGTGTTTCTCACCCTCACTTCTCTTGAATTAGTTTCTAATTCACCCCACCTGAACTTGGAATACCAATACCCGATGCTGCAAATTTTCTGCCCTTGGATGAAATATGTAACAAAACGGACTTCAACTTATTTATGTGCTTTCCTGGGGCCCAGGCCCTCAGAAGTTACAGCGGTTACTCCAGCTCCAGCCCAATACTTTACCTATGCTACACAGAATCATCAAAGAAAAGGAAAAGGTTACCTGATCCCTTGAGAATCTTTTAAAACTAATTCACAACTAGTCAGCTACGGATTAGGTAACCTAACTCAAGTCTCCAAAGGTTAAATCAGACTGAACCTAATGACTTTAGCTCTCCTTTCTCTCATCTCTTGAGAACAATTTCATTTCAATAAAAACAAAGTGGGGAAATACATAAGACCACCTACTTTAATCAAAGTAAGAAAATACAACCTATTTTTGTAGCACTATCATTTGCCAAGGATTGAACTCACTCACTCATATTTGCTTTGCAGAGCGAGGTACACAGAGCCATTTGTGTATATGTGTTTGCATGTGTGTGTGGTCACAGTGGTATGTGTGTATGCTGATTTTACACACTGTTAATTTTTGATCCAAAGTTTAAAAGTGTAATAAACACTGTCAATAAGTCTCCCCTTTCTTCTCTTTCAACAGAAAGAACGAAACTCTAATCTTTACACCCAGGAGCCTCATTTTGAACTATTTCTAAGAGGTAACACATTTTTCTTAAGGCCTGCTATAGTATTTTCACTGAAGATTTTTGAGGTCTTACTGTGTTTAATGACAAGACACAGAATGACATCATCTTTTGCTATCTGCCCTAGGGATTTGATAACACTGTCAGAACTACTGTATGTGTACTATATATCAAAGGTATGGTACCTTTGATATACATCTACAAATCTATCTGGATTAGGCTTCATTTAAGTTACTGAAAATTCCATGCTAATCATGTGAGGCACTGACCATAGATACAACCTCACACTTTGGGAAATACATAAAACTAGATGTCACGGGCCATGACTACAGTGTTTTTTGAGATAAAAAATAAAATTCTGAAACACTAGCTATTAAAAAAAAAAAGACAAAAAACACTATGGGCCAAGAGAATCATACAAATATTTCACAAGTCTTTTTAAAAAAACTGTGGTGTTATTTATAGAAAAAGTAACCATAAAGAGTTCTCTTTCCTTTTCAGTAACTTTTGCCTAAAATGCTCTCACACATCAAAGGAGACGAGAGTATCACGCTGGGCTGAAAAGGCCTGGGGGTCACTGTGGACAAAAGGACCGTGAGACAGAACGTCAACACACTCAGACAAGGAGATACCATCCACATCCTAAATAAATAGTTTTAAGTTTTTAGCAGATTGCACTGTGGCAACATTAATGCTTCACGACCTTCCATAGCTTATAATTAGAACTTTAAAAAACAAAAACTTAGTCTGACATATGAACAGAAACAGGGTGAGAACGGAGATATGGCGGGGGAGTTACAGAATTCAATAGTAAAAATCAACATCCGGGTGTTCATTTACCTTCTTATTTAGCCAGTGCCAGAGCTTGAGGATAGGGGTAAAGGTGAGAGAGAAGATAAGAACAGTGGCATATCATTAGAGAATGCAGTAACAGTATGAAAAGAAGAGAGAGTCACTGAGAGCATGAGGAGGAAATTATCTCAGACAAAGGAAAAATTGGGAAAAAAACTGAAATGCATTAACAAAGTTTCGAAATCAAGTGAATGTAGTATTCCTTTAAGACACACGATTGAAATGATGATAACCACAAACTTTGTTCGAAATTCAATGATCAAAAGTACATAAAGATAACCTGAATGTTTACAGGCTTAAACTTTCATACCAAATTCTAAAGATCAAAGCGGTGATTAAGATTTTTCACATACCATGCATTAAAAGGATTTTCAGTCCCTATGTAAACTAACTCCTGTTCTCACACTACATTTTCATTGAACTTTGTAGTTGCAGCTTTATAATAGCACTTATTTTATATTTCCTAGAGTAAAACATTTCAGTGCTCATTTGGAACAGTGAACACCTGGCCAAACAGGAGACATATTTAAGATTCTGATAATCTTAGGCGCATTTTCTTCCATTTCCAATTTTTTAGGCATGCATTTTTCTACTGTATGCAATATCCTGCTGTTTTTTCACATAGACATTACCTCATCTACACCTCACAATATTTAGCACTATAATAACTAACACTAGTTAATGGTCACATAAAATAAAAATCAGCAAACATAGGATTTAAAGCATTATTAGTAATATAAAAAGCATAAAGACTAAAAAGCTTAATTTCATCTGAATGACTAAATGCTCTTTGCAGAGTTATTCCTGGCACACCTAGTACATGTTTGGACACACACTTCGAACAACCTTCTCTAGATGGATCATTTCAACGCTGGCCCAATCAACTGAAATTAAATAGAAACATGGAAAATGGATTTATTCCCCAAAGCAGGAGCCCCAGATATATTATTATACTGCATAAAACATAATTTTGGCATCAATTATAACTGAACAAATATTCAATTTGTGATACCCATTTTTTTTGATATGTATCATACAGAACAGAAAATGCTAGTTTTATTCATTTTACTGTCTCTCTTCCTGAAGAACAACAGACTGACATATAAATTAGAATAAAAATGACAAACTTTTACAAGACTAACCCTTAGCAAATGCTTTTTGATGCCCCTGGAATGTCAACCAACACAACTATACAGTTGTCCTAAATGAAGTGTTCCCAATACAAGTATATGGGAACACTGAAAATAGGACTTAGTTTTTATGCCATCTGATAGTGGTAAGACAAAGAAATTAACTGTGTAAGAGTCACCCTCTTTAAACAGCTTGAAGCGATAAATCTGCTCTAATAAGATAAAACTTCACCTTAATCAGGGAGATGTGATAAACATGTTGAAATCTGTGAGAAGTCCTAGATTCTTATTTTAAAAATTGAAAAAAATTAATAAGAACACAATAGGCAGGGATTTCCCTGGTGGTCCAGTGATTAGAACTCTGTACTTTCACTGCCAAGGGCCCAAGTTCAATCCCTGGTCAGGGAACTAAGATTCCCGCAAGCCACATATCACGGTCACAAAAGTCACACACACACACACAATAGGCAAATTAAAAAAGAAAAATATAAACAGCCAAGAAGCAAATAAAAGAATGGTCAACTCAACTGTTATTTTTAAAATTTTCAAATTAAAGCAACACCGAGATACTTCTTTTTACAAAACTAAAATGGACTTTGTTACACCATAATATCGAGTACTGGCAAGAGTTCAAAGAAATGGGCATTCTCATACACTGCTGAGGTGGGAATTAAAACTAGCAAACTTTCTGGAAGACAACCGAGCAATCTATTAAAAATATGTATCCCCTGCACCTCCTTTGACTTCCTCCCCCTCACATGAACTCCAGATACTGTTCTTGTCTCTATCTACATTTGCTTCATCCAACAGTGTTTTTCAACCTTAAGCCATGGATGGACCTGTTAAAAGTAGTCACTAGCCCTGTGATACAGTCCAGCTTGCACAGCACGGCACACAAAAAGGTGTTCTTGATCCAGTCTTGCCTGACTCTCCAGCTCTGCCTCCCACTAATCACCATTTCACATATTCCACTTTGTTCCCTAAGAACTCACGCTGTGGGAGTCCCTGTACCCCTTGCTCCATTTACCAGCTCTTCTTGCCATGCCTCCCTAATAAACTCCTGGTGCTTTGGTATCACCTTCCCCACTGCTCATCAACAGTGAGTCATTTCTTGCTCAGTACTACCACTGTATTCTGTACACACCTCTCCTGTCAAATTATAACAACGGCTTAACACTTATAGAGCTTACAGTGTACCAGATCCCAGTCTAGGAACTGAACATGTAATAACTCACTGAACCCTCACTACCATTCTGTGAGATATTACTTGCTATTATACTTTATATTCATTGGCACAGAAGGGTTACAAAACTCATCTAAGATCACAGAGCTAATAAGCAGCAGAACCGGGATCTGAATCCAAAGTTTGAATTCAGAGACTATGCTCCTAACATCAGCTTCTGAAACAAGCACAGCCTCTAAATTTTAATGGATTGTTGTCTCCCCACTAAAACAGAGCTTCTGTACCTAGTTTTCCAGGATTCATCTGGTTTTCCCTAAAACTTATGCTATCTGACACATGAGAATTATCCAAAATTATTCACTGAACTGAGCTACACCTGGCTATATAATTTTAGGCAAGTCACTTAACCCCTCTAGATTTCAATTTGGTCCTCATAAATTGAGAGTTGAACTAGGTGCTCCTTTTCCCTCATTTTTAAATAGTAAAAATACTCACACAACACTTAATTCAAACTAACTCTATCCCATCCATCACTCTAAATTTCATCAGTTAGACATTAAATGTGTTATCAGCAAGTACGTAAATACTGATACACCATAAAATGGAATCTTTTAGATAACGAAATACATAAACTCTATTTGAAAGCAGCTCAAGTTATGAAAATACAATACCTTGCTATCAACTTTTAACAAGAATTTCGCGAGCCCGATGATCGGCCACGGGGCCAGGGCTTGCTGCCGCTCCTTCAGAAAGTGCTCCGTGGCCTCCCACCACACAGCGCAGCGCTTCTCCAGAAAGTTCACAACGCCAAAGTGAATAACAAGCTTTTTGAGCACCCAGACTGTGAGGAAGGTGAGAAATACACACACACAAAAGACAGCGATTATGAACAGGTTCGGTTTCACAAAACCTTCCTAAAACAGGAAAGCTAGTGCTAAAATAAAGATTATAGGTTTTGTTTTTGTTTAATGGAGGAGGGAAGGAAGGAAGTTCAAAATATTCCAGATTGATAGAACTGGGACACTTTCCACACAACCCCCACCTACCTATCTCCCACCTTCTCTGTGAAGTCTGAATCCTTGAAGGGGTCCAAGGATTCAGAGCCCATACAAACGTTGGATACCTTGATCATGAGGATTTCACTGACTACAACCTTGGCCCCCACACTGTACTATTCCAGGATAAAGCATACTAACCTCTGACCTGTCCTTGTCTCTTTGGCTATTACAGCTGCTCTTGCCAAATTTTGTTCTTTTCCTTAGACGTTTGATGTGTACTGACCAGATAAGTAGAAGGTATTCCATACACATCATAATTTTATACCCCACAGGGTAACATTTTCATTTGTATTTTTATTTCTCTTCTTGATGCTCTGTACATCTGAATCTTTCACCAGGGTTCAGTAGCGACCAGGGCTGTTACAAACAGCTGTATACTACATGATTTCAGCAGGAACTACTCAAAACTATAATATGAAGGTACCCCTCTGCAGGGGGGTAGTGTGGTTTCCCTTTAAACAGGGGTTAAACCCCCTGTTAAAAGCCAACTAAGAAGGAGGAGGGACTAGAAGGAAGTGCTACTTATCTGTGAGGGTTGTATTGACATTTGGACCCTAGACAATTGGTCCCAGCCACTATAATTTCCCTAACTCTAGGGAGCTCTGTGTCCTTAGCCCTGGCCTTGTAATCTAACAGTTCACAGTTTACTATTTTGAACCATGAGCTCAGTGTTACATGCCAGGTCAACAATTCCTTCATCAGCATTTTTAAACCTCTGGAGAGGTCCTAGGAAGAAAGTTCCTATGGTGTCGAGAATAAGTCCAGGGTAATTACAGTTGTAAAAACTTTGTGGGGGCCATCATGTTCACAGCCTACTCCTTTTTATTTAAAAAGATAGTAAAGTTATCTCAAACATTAAAAAAAAAAAAAATCCACAAATTAAAGAAAAAAAATCTTCAAAGGCAAGACAAGATCATCACTAACCAATTACCTGCAATAGGCACTGGCAGCAACTGTACAATCCACAGGTTTGACCAGATCTGGACTCCGACAATGGCCCAGAGGAGAGACACAAAGTAGACGTCACTAGTTTTCTTCTTCCTAAGAAACGTTCCAACTTCAGATCTCTGTCTGCCCAGGGTGCGTGAAGGGGAGGTGGGTGAAGAAGATGAGGACAGTGTTGGAGGGGGTTCTCCCCTGTCCATGGTTTCTGTCCCTGAGGAGGAAAAGCAAAAAAAAAAAAAATCACCTACATACTGGTCCACATTAATAAATAGTAATACAGAGCAATTAGCAATTAGCTAGGCTAGCCTGGTTCAAGCCTTCAAGATGTACTAAGATAGCATGATTACACTGGGTTAAAAAAAAAAAAAAAAAAAAGACCCGGATGTATGCTTGCAAATGTAATAAAAAAAAAAAAAGGTGTGGAGAACGATATGTGCTTGCAAATGTAATGAAAAAGGTATGGAGAATTAACACCGACAGTGTTTACATCTAAGGAACTTAAGTTTGTTGAGAGATAGGGTTGAGTATGAGAAATGGTTTATTTTTACTTTATGTATTTTACACTGTTCAAGTTTTTTATGACATAGTTATCATTTCTATTTATATATATGTAGCATTTAGATTTTGAAAAACACATGACAAAGTAACAGAACTATAATTAGCCCATGAAAATTACTCAAACCATATAAAGTGATAAATATTAACATACAGAATTCTTTATCTAAAAATTCCTTCTCTTTTAACTTGATTGTAGATGTATTTATATGTGTTTCTGAAACAATATGGCTTTTCAGCATCATTTTATCTAAATGGGACCAGCTGCTCTTATAAGAACCCAGGGCTTTGAAGCATATCTTTCTCTTAGAATGAGATACTAAAAAATAACATGTTGCTGGGGGTGAATGAATCTTCAAATATAGGATATCACACTGAATTATTTCATAAGGCACTGCTTTCTAACAATGCAACTATTGCTATATTTCACTATTACTCAGAATACATCACAATGATGGAAATGAGTAAGATCCTAAAACTTATATTTTGCCTTCTATTAAAAAAGTTAATAAATAATAAAAGTATACCATATTTCTTAAAGTCTAGGTAAAAAAAAAAAAACCACAAACACCCCTAACTTCAATACCCTATTTGCCCCATTTTCTTTATACAGTTTTACACAGTTGTATCATTTTCCACTCAGAACCTTTCCCACTTTCTCCCTTCAGTTGAATGCCAACTCCAGGAGAAATAAGACCTTGTCTGTCTTACTCTCCCCTCCACTGAATTCCTAGTGCAAAAAAATATTACCTGACATGTAGAAGGTACTCATTAAGTCTTTATTCTAAGAATGCTTTCCCTGTTATTTCATAATTTTCATAAGTAACCCCACAATAGCCCTGTGAGTGCTTTACTATAATTTCTTCAGTGGTTTTTTTTTGTAATGATGCTTAGCTGTGAGGACATTTTCACTACTGATGTAACTAGGACCATGTTTAAGTCAGCTCATCTCATGAAAACTAACATTCTACCCAGAGGTTTGGGGCTAAACATCAAGCTAATTATAATACACTTCTGTTTGCTCTCTGAATGTCTTCCTAATTTGGAAACTTTATATTGCTGAATGTGGCAGATATTCATAAGAATAGTAAGTCCATAACCAAAACATCATCCCCTCTCTACTCTGACAACATAATTTAATGTGTAAGAAAAGTAAGTTTTCCTACTACCTGAAATGCCTTCTTAGCTGATCCCTTCTTTCAAGACTTCTCTAAAGTGAGTTCTTCCAGGAGAGCTCATGAAAACAATTCCTTAACTCTCAAACCTCTGGCAGTAATGGGCCTCTTGGCACAGACAGACAAGGCCTTTACATTCCTGAATTCTGTGTGAGTATGGTATGACTTTACAGCTGATATAAAACTACTAGCTGGATCTCACAGGAGCTCTGTGTCCAAAATAATTAGAGGATTCTGTGTTACGGGAAACAGTCAATGTACTTACAGCAAGAGGCATGCAAAGCAAACTTTAAGAAGAAAAGCAAAAAATGCCAGAGAAATGAATGATTGGAAGATGGAAAATAAAAATCAAAAGAAAGAGATGGAGAAAAGGAACAATGACCAAAAAATGCAACATAAAGAGAGCAAAACAGAACAATGGAGGAGAACTGACAGTTGTATAAGAAATGGCAAATTAAAGGACTTAAGTAGGGGAAAATATAGACAAAAGTAAATGGGTCTTTAAGAAAAGGAAAATAAAATGAAAGGATAGTGAGAAAGAATGACAAAATAAGAAAAGCCCTTAAAAAAAAAAGGAAAGAATGAAAAATCAAGATAAGAAACCTAAGATAAATAATTAAATGAATGAAAAAAGTGATACATGAGAACAAAGATAGAAGGGAAAAAGTGTAAAAATAGGAACGAGAGAGAAAAATGAAGGACCAGCAAGTAGCATTTTGTGATGCCAGTGTCTTTCCTAATTTTACGTTCTATGTATATTCCATTTTCCAGAATGATTCTGAAGGCATTCTCACAAGACCAGTCACCTGCAGGCTGGGTAGAGGTGTGGTCCTCAGTGCTCGATTCATACCCTGTGATAGAGATGGCCAAGGTTGCTAGAGTAGAAGCTGCCATGGAGATAACTTGTCCTGGTAACTCTGCTCCTGTAAAACAAGCATGCAGTTATAAAGCTTTTTAAAGGCAATTAAAAAAAAATGGAAAATAACTTGCAAACTGAAACACAGTCCTTAGTTTTTCAACAGCAATAAAACAAAATGGTTATTACTGACCCACTAGACCAGCGGTTCTTCACCAAGAGATAGTGCTTAAAAATCAACAGTAAAGTCTGCTAAAAAGGCAAGTTTCTGGACTCTCTCTCTCTCTCATTTGGGAACTTGATGCTGGTGCATGTGGAAGATAGTAGATATAAACATGAAATGCCACACTTGTACTTTAATTTCACAGGCTTATTTTAATGCACTACTCTGCTGAAAAACACTGCCACACCAAGTCTATGAGCTTCTTGAATGCAGACTTACTTTCCTTTGTATTACTAACTCCTAGTACAGTATGGAATAGCCCACGTGCATACTAAGTCGCTTCAGTCGTGTCTGACTCTGAGACCCTATGGACTGTGGCCCACTAGGCTACTGTATCCATGGGATTCTCCAGGCAAGAATACTGGAGTGGGTTGCCATGCCCTCCTCCAAGGGATCTTTCCGACCCAGGGATCGAACCCCCATCTCTTATGTCTTCTGCACTGGCAGGCAGTTCTTTACCACTAGCGCCAATGGGAAGTCCAAAATAGCCCATACTTGTTTTCAATAACAACATTTCATGACTGAATATGCAAATGTATGGGTATCGCACAAAATCATGTACCATCAATCCTCAACCTACATGAGTTTGAAGTGTGCAGGTCCACATATATGTGGGTTTTTTCCCCAATAACTATAATATCTGTATTTTCATTTCACAGATCTTTAAGTATCAGGAAAAGCTTTTGTTCAATGAGAGATCACGGGTGGAACTAGGATTTGAATTTCAATTCTACCCAGACTGTTTCAGCTTCCTGCTTTTGGGTGAGTCATTTATCAATTCCTTTTTGAAGCAGAGATAGGAGTTCACAGAAATCTGACTACATGGGGGAGTCACTGCCCCTAACCCTGACATGGTACAGGGGTCAACTGAATATCTATGAAGTCCATAATTCATCACAGACAAAATCTAGCACCTGAAAATCTAGAAGATCATCACTACCCTGTTTCACAATCTAGGTTCTCATGTTAAGTGTCTAACAGGTGTAAACCAAGTTTAACCTAGATCCAAAACACACTCACACTCAGTGAGGTCTGTGTAACAACCAGCCTTTAGTTTGCTATGGCAGGCAATGTGGACTAGCTCACCCAACACCTGGTTCCAGTGTGCATTCCTGTACCTAGAGACTGGAAAGCTAAAGACTGTTGCCTGGACTCCTTTGCAGCCACTGCTCCACCTGTGATGTAGTGGATACCAGTGCAGGCATGCCTATGCAGACGTGGAAGCCCTCAGCAACTCACTGCAATTTGGAAGCTCTCACGTCAAACACAGTCATGGAGACACGTGTTTTTCCTGCCGGAACTTTGCAGACGTTCCAGAGGTTCTGCCGTCTGATCTCCGACTCTGTGGCCAACGGCAGCAGCAACACTGTGTGGCACTTCTGCTCCGACGGTCCTTGGGTGTTGCCGAGCATTTCTCCTGGTTGCACTGCTTCTGCATGTCAGGTCCAAGCTCAACTGTCTGATCTGTCCAAAAATTCTGGGTGTACAAATTCTTCATGCTAACCAATACCCCTTTCTATTTAGACTAGTTGGCATGAATTCCATTGCCCGACTAAGAACAAGTGTTCTTAGTCACCAAATCATACATACACCCACATTCATACAGCTGGGACCTTTCAGTAGGCTGATATTCAATGTGACAACATAAAGTTCTGCCAGGCCACTGAAAAGAGCCATGACTTTCAGGTCAGTGAATTACAGCTCCAGATAAACTTCATATACCCAACAAATCCAAGGCTGGCCACCTCCCACAGGTAAGCAGGCCATGCCTGAGATGGCTCTTTGGTAGATTCAGCTCTCAGGAGCAAGAGCATTCATCTTGCTCAATCACATCCTATCCCTCCTCTAGTAAACGTCTTCGTAACCTGAAAGAGGCTTATTTTAGACAAAACAAGAGAAATCCAAAGTTATGATCTGGGAAGAGAGCATAAATTAGATATCTGGATTGGGACCTATTCTCCTGGCATAGGTATCTAAAGGGCTGTTTTGATGCCGAAAGAGAAAAAGGGCTGAGAGAGAGACAGTATCTTTCATGTCATACATGTTTCCATTACTCACTGTATTGAAAGCTGAAAATAAAAATACAGACCCCACCCCAAAGGAGTTAGGTGAAAGAGATAGATATGAATCAAAGACCCACACAAATAAACAAATGTATAAAAATTATGATCACTGCCATAAAGGAAAAATACTGGGTATTTTATGAGTTCCTAACTGAAGAAATCTGACTTAGTTTGGGAAATCAGGAAAAGTCTTTCTTTAAGAAATAAAAATGAAGCTGATATACAAAAGATGAGGAGGAACTAACCAAAGGAAAGTATAATCTTTTAGACGGAAGGAAGAGAATAAGAAGGCTGTAAGTGAATAAGCTGGCATGTTGAAGACACTGAAAGGCCAGTATGTCTGGAACACAGAGATGGCAAGCCAGATGATAAAAGTCACAGAACCATACTAAACAACTTTAGTCTTTATCCCAAAGGAGTAGGAAAGCACTGAAGAGTTTTTTTTAATTGAAATACTATTGAGATAATTGTAACATCACATGCAGTCTTACAAAATAATACAGAGCGATCCTGTCTATCTTTTATCCAGTGTCCCCTTCCCCACCATGGTAATATCTTTTAAAACTGTAGCACATTACTACAATCGGAGTGTCAGCATGGATACAAGACACAGAAGTTTCGTCACTGCAAAGATCTCTTATGTTGCCCTTTTATGACCACATCTCCCGACTCTGTAAATAAATAATCAGTTTTAAGGATTCAAAAAGGATCATTCTTACTGTTTGATCAAGAACAGATTAGAGAAGACCAGGAGGAGGTACAGGAAGATGCATTACTGCAACACTACAGGCAAGACAGGATGACAGCATGGTCTGCAGTGGTTAACAGGGAAGAAGCTGGGAAAGTAGACAAGGGATAGTCAACGCTGACCGGATTCGGTGATGAAATAATAAAGGGTGCAACCATGATCCCCCAAGATTCCAGATTATGATCAGACAGACCGCATGTGGGGGAAATGGATGGAGATTTTAGATACACCAAAGAGCTTTTCTGACTGTCAAATAGAAATCTTTAACACAAACTGATTACACCAGAGACTAGAGAGGTCTTAGATTCTTGGGTGCCCACAAGAGATTTCTTGGGCTCCACTTAAGAGCAAAGGTTGGGAACACCTAATGACTAATGGCCTGGGACAGCACGATAAAGGGAGAAATGCTTCTAGTCAAAACTCGAAGAATTCTCTCATGAGACTGAAGACTAATCCCAGGTCCTCAATCACTACACCCACCCTTCACAAGTGAGAAAGATGAAGCGGTGACTCATCTTTGAGAGACTGAGAAGAAGTCCCTTGATGGTTAGGTAGCTCCAAAATAACAAGATCACTTTACAGTTCCTCAAATACGGGCTTTCAGTTTAGCTGAAAAAACCCATCCCATTTGGGCATTTGTACATTGGTGTAAAGGAGAAGGGGACGACAGCGGATGAGATGGCTGGATGGCATCACTGACTTGATGGGCGAGTCTGAGTGAACTCCGGGAGTTAGTGATGGACAGGGAGGCCTGGCGTGCTGCCATTCATGGGGTCGCAAAGAGTCAGACACGACTGAGTGACTGAACTGAACTGAACTGTATACTTCTCAACCCCCACTAAGCATTCAGTCGCCTTCCCAAGTGGCTCAGTGGTAAAGAATCCGTCTGCCAATGCAGAAGATGCGGGTTTGAGCCCTGGGTCGGGAAGATCCCCTGGAGAAGGAAATGGCAACCCACTCCAGGATTCTTGCCTGGGAAATCCCATGGACAGAGGAGCCTGGCAGGCTACAGTCCATGGGGTCCCAAAGAGTTGGACATGGCTCAGCAACTAAACAATAGCAACAAGCATTCACTCACCAAGCAGGTGACTAGGCTATATGCTGGGATGAGAGACTAAGTAGTCTCAAGCTCAGCCCCACACTAAACTATCAGTTATGATTCCGCATGTTAAGAGCTAAGGTAATGGAAGTGTAGAATGTTTGAGGGAGCATCGAAGAGAGAAACCCCTGCTTGGGAGGTCAGGGAAGAGTTTCCAAAGGGACTATCTAACAAGAATGGTAAAAGATGCCACCCTTGAAATCCATTTACATAAGGTAGCCAGATAAAGATGACAGAACAAGTTTATCTTGTGGAGAAACGAAGAAGCTGGTCTCTTAGAGGACAGAGGTAGAAAAGTTTCCCTGGAAGACAAAAAAACCAAGTGTAAAGACACAAAGGCAAGAACGAGCAGAGTGTACTATTCAGAGATCTCTAAGAAGTCAAATGAGCATGAGACACAGGGTCCAATGATAAGAGCGGAGAGACAGGGGATGCAGGAAGACATGGGAGCCGAGGACGGAAGGGCTCACACTGACTATGCAGAGGCTGGACAGCTCAGTGATCGGGATCACAGTGAGGAAACAAGACCACCCGGGTGGAAACCTCAGCTCTATCCCTTATCTGTCAGATGACAACAAGCAGGTTACTTAGGATCTAGTCTCTTCAAGTGTCAAATGTAGCCTATGTAAATTCCTATCTCATGTGAGAATTAACTGAAACAATACCTAAAAAGTGCTTAGACAATGCCTGGTAGGCAGGACTTAACAGAAATTGACTCAATAAATGTTACTATCGTTACCATCATCTATATCAAAACTGTTGGCTTTAACAGGATAAACTACAAGCAAAGCCACTAGCACTCCTATAGTATTTGCCTGTACCTCTCATCCCCTTTCTGCTCTATATTACAGCCATTTCCCTAAGTCTTATCCTTACATTTTTAGATCTCCACACTGAGTTGTGAAAAACATCTTACATACAATCGGCACTAAAAAGCTTGAGGAAAAGTTAAGACCAACAGATTAAATCCTCACAAGTAGGGCTTAAGAAGTCTTTCTTCAACTTGCTGATGTCATTAAAATACACAATAAATATTTAATAAATCTTAGCTAAGTGAATGAACACAATGCAGTGTCATCTTAGTTAATACACAAAGGACTCAGCAAAGTTTCAGAATGCCTGAAACTTCACAAAGGAGCAAAAGGAACAGCACACACAGGAAATCAGCAGATCTGAAAATCAGGGATGTGAGATTTGGCAACTGCTCTTACTCATCAAACAGATAGGTACTTAAATGACTTCTGTCTAGTAATATCCTTCTGCACTTCAAAAACACCAAGGGTTTGGGCAGAGAATTGATAAACTAGACCGAAGAATGCCAGGACTGAGAATCTAGGCAGTCATGGTACTGGGAAAAAAGCCCTAGCTAAAAATAGGCACACAGACGGAGGGAACATAATCTTGAGACTCAAGGACTATCAACAAAGAAAGGAAAGAGCATCCAAGGTTTCAAGTGTCAATCCACCCAGGGACTGGGCCAGTATTAATTGGAAGCCCAAAGGGCAGGAACCCACACAAATCTAAATAAGCAGGCCACCCACATTAGCAGCCTAGCATCAGCGGACAGAAACTCATGGTCTGGTATATAAGAAAAACATCACATGTTCAGATATCTGTAGATATGGCTAAATCAACAATGGGCAGAATAACTGCTTTTTTAATAACAGAGGCAAATATATTTGGAAGCCGGTCTAAATAAGAAGAAACTTGATCTAATTTTTTCTCTTTCACAGGGCTAGTTGAAGTTTCCGGGAATACCTCCAAAGATGCTTACTGGAAGGAGGCCCTTTATATCAAGTAGACTCTTCCCAGCATGTAAATAAAGTTCCCCTTGAAGACGGCTTCTGTTTCCATCACAAGTGTGGAAAATACATCTCCTCCTCAGTGGCTTCTAGTACCACTTCACTGTAATAAGAGCTTGGATATGGACCACTAGGAGTATCTCCCAGGTCTATGTAACTGAATTGAGGAAGGACAGATAAGCAGTAAGAAAATTTAGTTTACTCTTTTTCTTTTTCCAATTTGGGCTTAACTGGACAACACTTGTTTCTTCATATCACATGCTATCCCCAACAAGGCGACAAGGAAAGGCTTCCTTATCAAGATTATCTCTGGTCACTCATAAACAACAAGCAATCCCAGGAGGAGCAGGCCCAGGTGTAACTGTCTGTACATCTCATCCTGGGCGTCCAGGTATTAAAGATACATCTTATGTTTGTCTGCCTAGCTGCTGAAGAAGCACTTCTCATATTCATAGTAAATGGCCAACTTTCTTCATCTGTAAGACAAGTATGGTGGTGGTGGTGGTTTAGTCACTAAGTCATGACTGACTCTTGCGACCCCATGAACTGGCTGTAGCCCGCCAGGCTCCTCTGTCCATGGGATTCTCCAGGCAAAAACACTGGAGTGAGTTGCCATTTCCTTCTCCAGTAAAACAAGTATATTTTTTAAAAAATATATTCATTTACTTATTTGGCTCCATCAGGTCTTAGTGGCAGCCTGCAGAATCTTTGTTGGATCACGCGGGATCTTTTCTTTGGGCTCACAGATTCTCTAGTTGTGGCACACAGGCTCTACTTACAGAGCATGGGCTCAGGTACCCCACAGGATGGAGGATCTTAGTTCCATGACCAGTGATTGAACTTGCGTCCCCTGCATTACAAGGCAGATTCTTAACCACTGGACCACCAGGGAAGTCCCACAAACATAATACTAATCACACTGGAGTACTAAGAAAATTAAGAGAAATGGCAGGTTTTAAGAGCCTAACAGGGCCTCACCCACAGGAGGCGATTCTGCTCATGCCCCTCTGTTCTCCCAGGCCCAGGGAACACACCAAAGCTGGATCCCAGGCTTCTGCCAGGTAGCACTTCAGAGACCCAGGAGGCAGAGAAGCCAGGTGCTATTACCTGCGGTGAGCCACCGGGGCCCACATGAAGAGTGAAGGAACGGGCAACTGCAACTGAGGGCAAGAGAGACAGGCACTCAGTGATCAGCCGATACTGTTTCAGGTTGGCTGATGACTGTCAGAGGGGGAAGGAAAGCACACGGGGAATAGGTGAGAGCCAATGAACTGGATTCAAATTTTAGCTCGAGGGGTCACCTGTGGGACTATGGGCAAGTCAGTTAACCTATTATTAAATGTCTTCACCCCCAAAAATGTAGATACTTATTTTGTAAGGTTGGGGAGGCGGTGTTGTTTTGTTTGTGGATTAAAAAAGATAGTACACTGGAAAATATGATAGACACTTAACATTTTTTCCCTATGTTATCTTGGGGTTCCAAGAAATATCAAGTAAGTGCCCCTTAAGGTCTAAGAAAAAAAAGCATTGAGTAGGGCCCCTGGGTTCAGAAAGAACCACTGAAACTAACTCAGAGATGATCCATAAGAAGAGTTTTCTGGATCTGGGCCCTAAACAAATTCATGCTTTGAAGTCTGGTGACATTCAAAGGATTAAGTCTGTGAATCCAGTGAACCACAGATTGTATAAAGCAGCACAAGATTCAAAGCTCAGAAGACACAAAGAAAAATGCTTACACAGGTGACGAAGATACAAGAGCAAGTCCTACAATGTGACAGTGGAAGGAATAAATGCATGTGCTGGCCGTACACCGAGGCCTCCCCGCGCCTACTATATTACAGTGACATCTACAGGAGGGATGGACTATAAAGGAGGGAAAGGTTGGCCCAACACGGCCTGAGTTCTGATGCCTACAAAAACAAGTTTCTAGGGGCAAGAGGGAAAAAGTATACAGAAATTAAAAAAAAAAAAAAAGTTAAACAAATGTATTTTATGATGAGGAGTATCTACACTAGAAGTCCATAAAAGGATTCTAAATCAAGAATAACCTACTCTTGATTAGGCTGGAATGAGTGAACAAAACAAGGAAAACCAACATTTCCAAATCTGCTCTCAACATTTTTCTGTGTCTGTGATTTCGTTTCTTGTAACAGGCTAGGATACAAATACCAGAAATCTGGTTTGCATCCTGGCACACAACTACCAGCTTTATGGGGGAGAATAATAATCACACAAATAGTCTACTTTCTCAAGCGCAAAACTTGAGTCTTAGGAACTCTGTGCTCACAGCTCCGTAGGCTGCCATCACAAGCGGACTAGAATTTACACAAGAGAAAACCTATCTGAAACGCTTGGTTAGACCTACTTTATTCATATAATTGCAATAAAATACTTACTTAGCCCTGGACAAAAGCAGTCAAAGGGACAAAACTGTACTTAAAATAGTAAAGACAGAACTATCATATGATCCAGCAATTTCACTTTAGGGTATATATCTAAAGAACATAAGAATGCTAACTCGAAAAGACATGCACCCCCATTTTCAACCTTACTGTAGATTTTAAAGTTGCTAAGAGAGTAGGTCTTAAAAGTCCTCATCACACAAAAAAATTTTTGGTAACTATGTAAGGTGACAGATGATAACTAGATTCAGTGTGGTGATATATACAAACATGGAACCATGGTTGTACACCTAAAACGAATATAATGACATATGTAAAATATACCTCAGCAGAAAAAAAAAAGGAAAAATCTGTCATGGGGTTAAGCAGAGCTGTCTGAATCACTACTAGAGGAAAGGAGAAAAAGGGAAACTAAGCTTACCAGAGGAACAAGTGGAAACCACCAAACTTTCTATAATAGTTGCCAAAACAGGAAGTTTACTTTGACAGATAACCACAGGAAGACAGGTTGAAAAAAGAAAACTTAGATAGCAAAATATAAAATAAAATAGAATCTTTCCTATTTTCCACTGTCACAGAGATAAGTAAAATTTCTTTGTTTCAGGTAGTTATTATAAAACTCTAAACAAATATTTATGAACAAAAGATGTTTTACAATTGTCAGACATTACTCAACTATCAAATAATAAAGGGTGTTTTAATTTTAAAAACTTCTATAAAGTAACTGCACATATACACGAAAGTGCCACAAATAGCCCTGTGATTACTATCTTTTACAAATTCGTCTAGATAAAGGTCAGTTGCAACCAGGGTATCTCAAAAATAATCTTTAAAACAAGATGATATATTCAACATTGTAGTGGGAGTTCCAGCCAGAGCAATGAGGCCAAGATAAAAATAAAAGGCATCCAAATGTGAAAAGAAGTAAACCTATGCAGAGAAATGACCCTACATGTGCAAAATCCTAAAGAAGCCACAGAAACTATCCAAGCTAATAAACAGATTCAGCAAAGTTGCAGGATACAAGATCTACAGGGACTGTAAATATTCATAACCTTGGATCTGGCATTGGTTTGTTAGATAGGACACAACATGTGGAAATTAAGTGACATATTTCTGGTTAACCAATGTATCAAAGAATAAATCAAACAGTATCTTGATCCAAAGAAAACAGAAATACAACACATCAAAACTTACAGGGGACAAAAGCACTTCTAAGAGGGCAGTTTACAGCAAAAAAAAAAAAAAAATCTCAAATAACCCAACTTTATGGCTAGCTGCTTAATGGGCAGAGGGCTTCCCTGTGGGGTGATGAAAATGAACTGCTGCTAAGTCACTTCAGTCATGTCCGACTCTGTGCGACCCCATAGACAGCAGCCCACCAGGCTTCGCCATCCCTGGGATTCTCCAGGCAAGAACACTGGAGTGGGTTGCCATTTCCTTCTCTGATGCATGAAAGCGAAAAGTGAAAGGGAAGTCGCTCAGTCATGTCCGACTCTTAGCGACCCCATGGACTGCAGCCCACCAGGCTCCTCCATCCATGGGATTTTCCAGGCAAGAGTACTGGAGTGGGGTGCCATCAGATGGAAGTAACGGCTGCACAGCACTGTGATAGTGCTACATGCCACTTGGTTAACTTTTATGTTACATGAATTAAACCTCAATTAAAAATGCAAAAAGAGGGGTTGGGACATAGTTTAACGATCTAAAATATTTTAAACAAATTTATTTTCTGTTCAGAAAACACCAATAAAATAAAGCAGTTCATCACAGCATGTTTTTAAAATAAAGTTACTCTCCCAAATACTTCTTAAAAATAATATTAACAGTATGCCCTATTTCTTACCAGAAGACTCTTTTCCATTCTGTTTTTCATAGAGGGTGCCCACAGACATCAGGAAAACAATAACCAGGAATACTGGAATTCTCCATGTGCCAGCCAAGGATGCTGCAAATTATTAAGAAGCAACAAGTTTAGTGAAATAAAAACCTAGCACTTGCCTTTAAAAAACTCAGTTTAGTAGACTGACAGAACAATTTGGCAAAATATGTGAACAACAAAATAGTTTCACAGGGGAAAAAAATTTTTTTAAAGGCCACCAGACAGCGGAAACCTCAATTCAGGGCTCCTCTCAGGAAATCCAGCCCTGCTCTAAAGAATGAGTCTACCTTTAAGGGGCATGATTCCTGAGGAATCAAGTCCATTCTAAAGCACATTCAGGGTTTAAGACCATCAAGCCCCACGTCTAACCCCAGAATGACCCGCATCAGGCACAGAACCTGAAGTCATGGTGTCTGACTTGCACTCCTGAAAATAGCTGGCTGTGAATTCTACCTCTCAAGAAAGAGTGGAATGGCCCACAGGAGCATGGAAAAAAGCTTTAATGTAACCTAACAAGGGCCAAGGATCAAAAGCCATTTGCATTTCTCTGAGCTGGTCTAGAGCCTTAGGAACATACCTGTCAATCTCCCTCCTCTACCTTCTCCAAACTCAAAATGAATCCCAACAGATATTAGGGGATCTTGTTGAGAAATTCCTTTAGCATTCCAAGTCAGCAAGCTAGAAAGTTATGCTTTGTTCCTTATCAGATTCTGAGGGAAGACATACTTCCAATCAACTCTAGTTTTCTTCCTAACAATAAGCAGCTCTAAAAACTACTTTTAATAAGCTATCTACTACTCTAGGTTACTGAATTTTGTTTTTAAATTAGAACTTGATGTTTCCATATACTAAGACTTAAAGATAAATCAGTCCCTGAAAAATCACTCTACAACATCCTAGCAGCCTCTCAGATAACAGTGAAGAGTCTCATATAACAGGGAACTCATTATTTTTAAGAGCTCTGACACTGATCATCCTTTATGTTAACAGAGTCGTGCCTCTCTGAAGCTACTCCTTGCTCTGACACTTGCCCCAAATGGTTAGAGATCTGTTTAAACCACTCTTTCACAGAATCCTTCAAATACATGAAATAGGTTTCCATATTTGATATCTTTCCATCTCCACCTCTGCCCTCTCTTGTAGCCCCAGTGCTCTGCTCTTATAGACAGTAAACATCTTTGGTTCCCTTAATAGTTCCTCTCACATGATTTTGAGCACCTCTTATCATTTTTGACTGCTTATCTATATCTTCCTTAAGTAAGACACTCAGAAACAGCCAGGATAGTCCAAGTGTGTCCCACTTTTTAAGATATATCAATATTTATTCTTAAAAGAACTTTTTGAAAATGGACATTCCATGTAATTAACAGATATCTTAAAGTATAACATTTTCATTCAAGATTAATGACTGTTTAAGCCAGAACACTTTCAAACGACTAAAGAATTTTAAATGCAACACATAAAACTTCAAAAAATTCGCCTTAATTCACATGGTTAGCCAGTGCTGACCTTAAGCTAGAGTTTCTTAGGAAAAAAAAAAAAACAGACCCACCTAAATGAAAAAGCAATATAATCCAGACAGGAATTGACATTGCTCTCAAGTAGCGTTCAGTGCTTGCATTCCACTTGAATGAAACAGCCAACACATAGCCAACTACCAAGGTCCAGATCTTAAATAAATGAAACACAGACACAGCTGTAAAATATATACATGTGAAATAAGCATACAATTATACAGAACTTGCAAGCCTCTCTCATCTAGCATGAGAGCTGTGGGAACACCATGGATGATGGCTGGTGGTGCTAACAGAAGACGGCATAGTTTCTCTTCCTCTTCCTTGATAAATCAAGTTTTGAAATAAACAGGTTTGTTTAATGTTATTATTAAAATCCCATGCAGTGATATTAAGTATCTTTAACAAAAAATACAAAAAAAAAAAACACATAAATACAGTTTCATTTAAGTTCAAAAGCTACAGCATGCATAAAGATACTTAAGATACTCAATTTTTAAGCCATGGATTTAAATTAAGAGCTTCATCGTGTGGAATTCTTAGAAGTTTTCTCTATAGATTAATGTTTACAAAAGAAAAGAAGGAACAAGTGGGAATTCCCTTGACAGTCCAGTGGTTAGACCCACACAATGGCCAAAGAGAGAGAGAGAAAGAAAGGAAGCTTTCCAAAAAGAAGCAGGTTAAAAGATTCAATTACAACCTATGAAAATATGCTTGTTACCACAAAAAGAACTTTTTGAAAGCTAAAAAGAAGGCAGGCAGCTGAAGTGTGACCCTGCTGAAATAACCTAGGTAACAGATGGTTAAAACTAGTCCAGAGTTACACACAGCTGAGGAAGTATAGCTGAAAAAAATATTACCAGAGGAAGAAACAGGAAGATGTGAGAACAGAAGAACAGGTGATCCAGAGTCCCCTCCTCAGTTTTTTCCCCACCCTAAAACTAAATGACTCGAAGTACTCACAAACCATCAATGTAGCTGACACAGAAACTCAAATGACCTCATATTTTGACAGAACACACACTAAAGATGGAAAGAATACATAAGCTAGAACAAATGCGAGCATCAACATTTTATTAAAATAACTTGAACCTTGAAAAAAATATAGACAAAACGAAACGAAAGGACTTTAAGCTGTAACCCAGAGAATGAAGAAAAAAGAACTGATAAGGTTACTACAAAAGACAGAGAAAAACTACCTCCTACTTTATTTTGATCAACTCTGTCAAAATACTCTTCAAGTCTAAAATATGTTTATAGCTTCAGACTTGAGAATTCTGTTTTGGGACCTTATTAAGTAATAATAAATTCTGAAAAAAGGTTAAATGTAAAAAAAATCTCATCACAGTCTAATTTAGGACCTTGAAAAATTAATAACCTAAAGTTTCAATAACTGGGACATGGTTAACTCTGAACGATTCATTCAATAAAATGTTATGCAACAATTAAAGCAGGCTTTTTTAAATAAAGACTACATAACTTAAGATATTAAGTAAAAAGCAAAATACAATAAACACATATGACAGGATTATATCTATTTCATGGTGGGGGGAAGGAAATGTACTAATAAGTTGTATTTAGGTGATAAGATTATGTTTTTCCTTTTTCGGTAATTTCCCAGTTGTCTTTAATAAGCACTAATTCTTTAATAATGAAAAGGACACTAAAATATTCTTCTTCAAGCAACTAGTAAGATGAAATATTAAAGAGATCTAAAGTCCCAGATGTATGAGCACATGGGAAGTGAGCCTACAGTTCAATTCAGTTCAGTTCAGTCGCTCAGTCGTGTCCGACTCTTTGCGACCCCATGAATGGCAGCACGCCAGGCCTCCCTGTCCATCATTAACTCCCGGAGTTCACTCAGACTCACGTCCATCGAGTCCGTGATGCCATCCAGCCATCTTATCCTCTGTCGTCCCCTTCTCCTCCTGCCCCCAATCCCTCCCAGCATCAGAGTCTTTTCCAATGAGTCAACTCTTCGCATGAGGTGACCAGAGTACTGGAGTTTCAGCTTTAGCATCACTCCTTCCAAAGAACACCCAGGGCTGATCTCCTTCAGAATGGACTGGTTGGATTTCCTTGCAGTCCAAGGGACTCTCAGGAGTCTTCTCAGCTGCCTCAAAAAAGTTCAAGCTTGTAGGACCACACAGATTTAACTCTGGGAATTTAGAGAATTTTGAGATAGGCTGGTAGAGCTCAGAACAAAATCTGTGTGTAACAATACACTTATATAGCACTTACCATGGGCTAGGCCTTGCTCTATATTAACACATTATATACATGAACTCACTTAACCCTTATAACCCCAGGAAATAAGTATGGCTATCATTCTCATTTTAGAGATGAAAGAAATTGAGACTTCAAAGAAGTGACTTGCCCAAGGTAACACACCTAAAAAGTGAGTCAAGATTAGAACCTGGGGGTTTGGGTCCAGAATCTACTTTCTTAACATTAAGGAGAAAAAAGGGTAGTGCCAGAAAAATAAAGAGGAAAAGCTGCTCCAATATTCACAAGGGAAAATAAAAACAGTTGATTTTGATGACTACAAATTGTTGAAATTTTCCTTGAAAATGATCCTCGGCAAATGGATAGTCTTTAGAGCTATGTGACACAAGCATAATCAGCCCTGTTAATTAAACACGCAGTCAGTAATTTAGATTGAAAGACTAGAAGGCGTGTTAGTTGAACTTGCAGATTACAAAAAATATAAATGATTCAAAAAGATATTCTGAAACTAGAACAATGGGCTAACCAAGTAAGATTAAATTTAATAGAGAGGAATGCAAAGTTTTGCTTTTAGGTTCAAAACTCAGCTATGCAAATACAGAATGGGAAGAGAATAGCTTGTCAGAAGTATAACTGGTGTGAATGCTTATTAGTAAAAGTACATTAGGGAAAGTGTTTCAGTGACTTGCACTATCAAACCACCTGGGCAATAACATTCAGAGTGCAAAAAGAAATGGAAATTACAATACAGGAGATACAGATATAGATGCAGGGTGTGTGTGGGGGGGAATTGTTCAGCTTAGGAAAGAGAAGGAAATAACAAGATTCAACAGTTACCTTCAAATAGCTGGGAAAATGTCATCTGAGAGAGGCAACAGACAATTTTCTGTAGTTCTGAGAGCAGAAATCACAGGTGGAAATTAGGAAGCCACATATTTCAGTTTAATATGATGAATTTTTCAAATAAACGGATTGAGAGCAGGAGGAGAAGGGGACAACAGAGATTGAGATGATCAGATGGCATCATCGACTCCATGGACACGAGTTTGAGCAAGCTCCAGGAGATGGTGAAGGACAGGGAAGCCTGGCGCTGCAGTCCATGGGGCTGCACAGAGTTGGACATGACTGAACAACAACAAATCTAAAAAGGAAGTTAAGTGACTATCACTGAAAGTTTGAGCAAAAGCTGATGGGGAAGACCAAGTAGGAGAATGTGCCCTCAGTGAGAAGGTGAACCAGAGGATCAGAGGATATGCTTTCAGATTTTAAGCCTATGATACTTTTCAACCAGTCTCTAACAAGTTTTTGTTTCTTAGCTGTATTCATACGGAATTAGTATCACTTGCACAGCAAGGAAAAAATGAGAGATCGCATACTTCAAATTTTTTAAAGGAAACTCAAAGAGTCAGACACGACTGAAGCGACTTAACACGGACACATGCATGGCCAAATCATAGCCCTAATCAGATCATTGTTTCAGATACTTCATTCTCCTTTAAAACCACTTTATTCTAATTTGAAAACTCTGTTCCCTTCATGATGTGGCAACTTAGAGTCAAGAATATTTCATAATCAAAGTCTTTACGTGAGAAAGAATCTAAGCACTGAAAACTTTCCTCCTTACAGTTGCCAGGCAAGCAAAACATACCTAGAAGTGGGATGGGGCAGGCCTGGCCGGCTGGCTAATGTACAATCCCAAAGAGCCTTGCTGGCAGCACTACAAAACTCTTAGGATCTGTAAAACTGAACATCCAAGAACCCTGCAAGCGTGCCAAGCCACTTCAGTCATGTTCAATTCTGTGCAACCCCACGGACTATAGCCCACCAGGCTCCTCTGTCCATTCTAGTATTCTCCAGGCAAGAGTACTGGAATGGGTTGCCATGTCCTTCTCCAGGGGATCTTCCCAACCCAGGGATCAAACCCGTGTCTCTTATGTCTCCTGCATTGGCAGGCGGGTTCTTTACTACTAGCACCGCCTAGGAATTCCCTGAGCAGGTTCTTTAAGCTCTCTAAAATGAGGATGATAATTAGACATCATTCAAGATAAGCCAACACTTCACACAACTAGGGCTGGGTAGCCCAGAGATGGATCCTGGTTTGTTCAAAGTCACAAAGCCAGCTACTGACAGAGTTCAGTTTAGAATTTACACTTCTATCTTTCAGCCACTGTTCTTTCCACCTTATGCTTCTTTATAAAGTGAAATGGAAACAATGCAATCAGAAGCCATGGAGAAAACAAACCCATTACTACTGCAAAAACTGTAAATGTCTTCAAATGTTCTAACAATTCTGAACTAAAGCAGAGAGGAACACCCAAAACACTCCCAGCAAAGAAAAATGGTGGAGCAGGAAGGCTAGCTTTTTAGATTTATTTTGACAGCACTACACCAAGTGAAAATGACCAGGATCCAAAGGACTGAGTTATACCTGAGTCTGGTGCATTAGATAATTTTTTCCCCCCAGTGTTTAGAAATCACTAAGTCAATACAATATTTGAAATTGTTTTTTTTTACAATTGCCCATATTATAAATGATTAGTATTTCCCTTGCAGGTAGGATGGAGTACTAGAAGAAAAGAGTTAGGAGACTGAAGGAACCCCAAGGTAAGGGGAAGAGAAACTGAATGGGAAGGATAATGTGGTAACAAATGAAAACACAGGTACTGAAGACATTTCAGAGGAAAACGGGATAGGACTTGGAAATAAATGAACAGGTATAAGGATAAAAGAGAGAAGACTAAGATTTCTAGATGACAGGAATTCAGGGGTGTCTGGGGGAACATGTGTGGGTAGTCCAACCCTGATATTCTTCTATTTTTTCCCCTAATAACTAAAATCAATTTGTACTAAAAAAAAATTAAACTAAAAAATGTTCCTCCACAACATCCTGGAGGAAAACGTTTTAAAATCTTTAGTGAAGGTCTTGATGACAAAGGGCCTTCAACTGCTGATAGGTCTGTTGAGTAAGTACCATTTACTGAACGAACAGATCTATCTTGAAATCTTCCCACCTATGAAATCCATTCCTCTAACTTCACATGAGTATCGTGAGAATGAAATAACACACATGAAACTGCCTATCAGTGAGTGGCAGATGCTCAAAAGCTGGATCTTAAATGCACGCACTGTCGGCTCTCCAAAATGTAGATTTGCTTAAATTCACTTTTCTCTCTACCTCACCCATCCGTACCTCTCCCATCCATATTTCTCAGCAGCAGCAGCTCAAATTTCCAAGCTGTCTAGAAAGCATCAAGACTTTTTCTTTTTAAATCACATGCAGCCCTGGTTGGGCTCAAAAAACCAACCCATTGTGAACCATGAGATACAAAAGTCCGAGAGAGGGCAAGCTGCCCGGTCACATGACCGACTTTCACTTCATGTCAGGCCTTACTCAGCACTTGGGACAGAGAGCTGAGGACTCCCTGTCTCTGCTTCCCAGGTACACTTTTAACTTTTAGCTCACCCCCATCTAACCACCTGCTCCTAAGGATTGCTTCAAGAAACACAACCGCAAGTTTCTCTCCAACTCAGATCAACCTCCAGGCTCTACTCCCTCAATTTAGGCCCCCCACCACTTCCTACTCTCTTTTAACTAACTCATTCTGTGCCTTTTATAATGGGATTTTTATCCCTTCCTCCCATCACTTCCTAATCAGCTAAAATAATTAATTGTCTTTACCTTCCTTCCCCTCTTCTAATCTAGCTAATCTTGGTCCTTACTTCTCTTCTGCTAATCTACAACCCATACAAATATTATGTAAATAAAATATAAGGAAGGGGATTATCTTCAGTAAAAAGATATTCATAGCTATATACATTAAGCTGCGGGTACTTTTTCACAACTATTCAATTCCTCATCTCCTTCCACCATCTGTGAGTGACTGGCTCAAATGCCCCAGTTTCCATTAGTCATGCCAAATGTACCCAGGTATTCAATTCTAACTTCACTATGAAAATACAGCATTCATATATGTTAGGCCTTTCTTTCCTAATTTCTTACAGTTTGGTGGAAACACTACTTGATCTTACCTACAGTAATTTACAATATACTGCAGTATCAATAGTCAAAAATGTTAGCAGGATCTATAAGTATGTCTGAATTTGACAAGACTGAATTTCCTGACGATAGGAATCAAGTTATAGTAATCTTCATATTTCTTAACAGCATATAGTATTCTGCCTTTTATGCAAGGGGCATTCAATCAACTTAACTGAACTTAAAACAACAAGGTAAAGGAGAAGTAACGTCTAACTGCTGCTCCATGAATGTGAACCTTGGATTTGTTCAAAGTCTGAGTGCCTTTGGGACGATCACAGTCTCGGGACCTCAGAAACCTCTCCTGGAGAGTGGCAGGCAAGAAGACAATAAAGAGCAAAGTAACACTAGGATCACTCTCACCTGACAATCTACCCAGGAAGTGAAAGAGGGTGCTTCTACACCTCTCCTTCCTATCACAATTGAAATAATCCAAGTTTCTTGGAGGCCAAGGATTTTGTCTGATCACGATGCAGTTGCACACACAGGAAGCGTCCCAAAATTATGGATGAGGTGCTCCCCAATACCTTGCTGGCCAATAACTGGTGGTAAATAAACATTTAGATGTGTATCTGTCATCTCCATGAGAATACGCTCACATATGAGAACATTCCTTGAACACAGAGCCTGTACCTTAATCCTTTTAAATCCCTCACAAAGTCCAGTACCTAATAACATAATCAACTTTTAACTTTAATTGAGAAGTTGCATTGATAGAGCTAGAGAAGACAGTTCTGGTATCAGTCACCAACTCTACCAATAACTTCAGGCAAGTTATAACCTTGCTTGACCGATAAAGGGAATTATTTTGCAACTTGAAATCAAGGTGCACTTAACAGGGACAAAAGTGAATAAGTTTATTTTTAGATGGTACTGCTTCTTAATGAAATAGCAGTCTTATGCATTAAATATCCACTTATTTTTTGTCATCCTCAGTGAAATATCCTAAAGGAAATCAACCCTGAATATTCACTGGAAGGACTGATGCTGAAGCGGAAGCTCCAATACTTTGGCCACCTGATGTGAAAAGCCAATTCACTGGAAAAGAACCTGATGCTGGGAAAGACTGAAGGCAGGAGGAGAAGGGGACAACAGAGGATGAAATGGCTTGGCAGCATCACTGACTCAATGGACACAAGTTTGAGCAAACTCAAGGAGACGGTGAAGGACAGGGAAGCCTGGCGTCCTTCAGTCCATGGCGTCACAGAGTCTGACACGACTTAGCAACTGAACAACAAAGTGAAATGTTTGGATCATTAACTGATCTACAATCTGGCCTGATTTAGGAAACGTGTCACCAGATTATCCTTGAAATCCCTTCCAACTCTAAAGCTCCCTGATTATCTAAGAATAACCTCAGGACTTTGGAGGAATCACAAATATGCCTTTCCTTCACTCAGTCTGCTTAAGAAATCCAGGTGGGAGGAGATGATATGTCACAGAGCAATCCCTGCACAAGGCATAAAGGAGTTCCCAGGAAGAGAATGTGGCAAGAAACAGGCCCACGGGGCTCAGCACCTAGGTGCCTGGCGCAAAGTATACCGAAATCACCTGAACTGAGGCAGCTCTGAACTATTAAGAAAGATTTGTTCCAGGACTTGAGAAACCTGCATCAACCAGCCCCTCTTTGTCCTAACAAGACTGGTAAGAAGCCACCTCTCCTGTCTGTAGGATGACAGACTGGACTAGGACCTCTAAGGTCTCTTCCAGGATAGTCCCACGTGAGCAGAACTGAAGATGCTGAGCACTCCCTCTCCAAGACCAGGAATAAATTCCTGTCCACTTGCCGATGCGCTGAAAGCCCTTCCTGCAAAACGGAAGAGGGCTTCCCTACAGGGCACGGGTCCCCCTAATAGGGAGACTGTTTCGAACCACACCCGTCTTCTCTTTGGAAGGAAGGGCGCCAAGTTCCTCGGGTGCACGGGAAGGAGGGCGGAGACGGACACTGTCGGCGCGCTCAGGTCTGGACGTTTGGCCGTCCTTGCACCGGGCCGAGGGGCAGCAGGACTGCACCCCAGCGAGCTGGGGGTGTGGTGGTCACTGCGTGCCCGGCGGGACGGCCGAGGGCCCGGGCCGGGGCTCACTCACCCACAGACTGTTGAAGTAGTCCAGCCCGCGGCAGATGAGCGCGCCCGCGTGCGCCAGCAGCACCTGCACGCCCAGGTAGCTGCCCAGGCTGTAGAGGCCGTAGAGGAGCGGGCCGCCGGCGCCCAGCAGCAGCAGCAGGCGGCGGCGGCGCAGCGCCTGCTCGCCCAGGGCCTCCACGCCGTAGTCCGCGAAGCAGATCGGCAGCAGCAGCGCGGCCAGCACGATGGGCGTGTGCGCGCGGTGCAGGCGCTGCAGCCAGCGGCGCCCCAGGCGCGTCAGCGAGCTCTTGAAGGGGTGCAGGAAAGTGCCGCATAGCACGGCCCAGAGCAGCGGGCGCAGGAAGGCCTCCAGGATGAAGTAGACGAGCACGGCGGCGCCGCAGCACAGGCACACGAACAGCACCGCCCCGGTGTTGTAGAAGGCCTGCTTGATGGGCTTGTCGAAGCGCAGCGCCAGCGCCGCTGTCCGCGGGGTCTCCCCGCAGCCGCCGCCGCCGCTGGCTGCCCCGACCGCACGCTGAGCCCGCGGCGCCCGGCTCGGGGAGCCCTGCGGACTGAGTGCCTCCTCAGGGCCGCCGTCGTCGGCCATGGTGCCTTTGCCGCTGCCGCCGCCGCCGCCGCCGCCGCCAAAAGACGGCGCTGGGAGGCCGGGAGAGAGGCAGGGCGGGCGGCACGCGGCATTGTGGGAGCTGTAGTTCCTAACTGACCACTGAAAGCTTACACCACCTTTAAGAACTCCAACTCCCAGAGAGTATAGCGAGCGTTCCTTGGCCCTCGGGCTCCCTGTGGTTCATTGGTCCCTGCAGAATTCAGGTGACAGGTTTCTGGGGTCTGCGTGTTAGAAGGAGCAAAAAACAAACTTTCCTCTCCCCACCAACACACAATATAAGAGCAATGTATGCTAGCTCTATTCAAGTGTTTTATTAGTCACAAACTGGGGGGGGGGGGGGGGGGGATGTCAGATAATAGCTTTTACACAAAACACCCTGTATCATAAAACAAAACAAAACCCTCCCTTCGCTCGCTGGTTAATGTCAACGTTTAGGGTGGCAGAATCCCCAGAGTCACTATCTTCACAGATTGAAAACCCAAGCTGCACATTAGAATCCGTGGGGGAATACTTTAAAAAGACCAATTACCATATTCAGTTTTATTGATTTATTTAATAAAGTGTTGGCTCTGGTGTGTTTGGCAGGATTTTAAATAGCGATTACCATATGGCAGACCCTGTTATAAAAGTCTCATTCCTATTAACTCATCTGATCCTTAGAACAACCCTACAAAGAAGATGGTCTTATTATCCCCACTTCTCAATGAGGAAAACTGAGGCTCAGAGAAGTTAAGTACCTTGCCAAGGTACACAGCTAGTACGCTCAGAGGCAGGATTCAAACTAAGAGTCTGACTCCTAAGTCGATTCTTACCTACTAGGTTAATAAATAGGTCTGACAAGGGAGCCTTTAGCACAGGGGTCCTCAACCCCCAGGCTGCGGACTGCTACCCATCAGGGACCTGTTAAGAAATCAGTGGCTCAGCAGGAGATGAGCGTGGGGGAGCAAGAGATGCTTCATCTGCAGCTCCCCACTCCTTGCATTACAGCCTCAACCAGCCTCACCCCCAGTGGAAAAACTGTGTTTCATGAAGCCAGTTCCTGGTGCCTTTAAAGGTTGGGGACCACTGCAAGTTTAGCATAGATTTTTTAAAGCTCTTCAGAAAACTCTAATGTGCAGCTATTGTTGACAACCATGTACGTGAGTCTGAGTGAGCTCCGGGAGATGGTGATGGACAGGGAGGCCTGGCGTGCTGCGGTTCATGGAGTCGCAAAGAGTCGGACACGACTGAGCGACCGAACTGAACTGATGTAGGTGTCAATGCTGGAGCAATCTAAACTCCTGAAGGAACCCTAAGTCAGAGTCTCAAACTGCCACTCTTCCATTTTTGAGACTTGAGGTCAGGTCAGTTGAGCCCCCAACTCTAATTTCCCCTTTTGCATGGGAGTGATAATAGAAACTCTTGTGTCAAAAGAGAAAAAGGAAGCTCTGAGACAATGCATGGTGCTTCTGTTTTCTTGTTGGAAAGGTCCTGGTACCCAAGCCTACTACTTGTAAAACACCTCCAACGACATTTATTTAGAAGAAGAAGAAAGAGAAGGGAAGAAGAGAAAGAAGAAGAGAGGATGAGGAGGAAGGGGAGGAAGAGAAGTAAGAGGAAGGAAAAGAAAGGAGGGAGGAAAGGAAGAAGGTTTCACTGAGTACTCAATATGAGAGTACTTTGGAACTCTGCAAGTTACCCCTCTTCTGTTTTCAAACAATTTTCAAGTAGGAGAAAAAGTGATTCCTTTCCATCCTGTTTGGGGTTTCAGGTCACAGTCCTTGTTTTTCAAGTTGGACGTTGACTCTGTAAATAATTTGCTTCAGTTGTCCTAAACTGTCCTTTTTCCTCTTCACTTTGTTCAGGGCTGCTGGGGTAAAGAATCCGCCTGGCAATGCAGGAGATGCAGGGTGTGGGCCATTCATAATACAGAGCATAAGCTTGGGGTTTGCTGAGCAAGTGAATGGATCATTAGCTATCCTTTCAAAAAAGTTGTTTGTGCTTCCTGTGAGAAATGATACTGAAACACTGGGAATGTGTCTCCTACGTAGTCCTATGATTAAGAGCAGAGAAAAATTAAAATACTGGGATGTAGGGCCTACAATATAAATTTGAGTACACACAGTCTACTCAAATCTCTAACTCACAGAGTGTATGCTTTTAGGCACATCCTCCAAAATGTGAGGCTACTGGATGTGAAGTGAAAGTCACTCAGTGGTGTCCAACTCTTTGCAACCCTGTGCCCTGTAGCCTGCCAGGCTCCTCTGCTCATGGAATTCTCCAGGCAAGAATACTGGAGTGGGTAGCCTATCACTTCTCCAGGGGATCTTCCCAACCCAGGGATCGAACCCAGGTCTCCCGTCTTGCAGGCAGATTCTTTACCGGCTACCAGGTAAGCCTGAGGCTACTTGGATTTTCTTTTTTAATGCCATGTAGCAACTCACCTCAGGGAAGAACAGCCTCTGTGGGCATCCAGGTACAGTGAGTGCAGAAGAGTGGATCAAGTTGACCCCGGGATCACACTGCCTTTGGCCTGCTTGTTGTGTGAACTGATGAATTTCCTAACCATTTAAGCCAGTTTGGGTTCAGTTTTAACATTTCTTGCAACAGAAAGCTTTCGGCTGATAAAATGATAACACCTCCATCACTGGCTGCCGTGAGGATAAAATGGGAGAGCGTGTCTAAAGCAAAGGCACAGTGCCTGGGACACGGTGAAAATCTAATAGTGGTTCCCAGAGTGACTCCTCATTTTGTCCTAGAGACGCCAAGAGGCATCTCTTAAGCCACAGTCAACCACAGACTCCCAGGGCATCAAGATAAAAGCCCCAGAGGTAAAACAAACACAGGAGAGGATTCCCCAGGGCATCATGTCTGTCTTAGAGTGTTTACTGAGTTGTAATGAGCACCTCCTTTAAACAAGAATCTTGTGCTTACAGTGCAGTGTATACATTACACATAAAAGAGGTGTGTACTGTGTAGGAGGAGAAGCCATGTGAAAAGGGAATCAAACAGACATGCATTTAGATTCCAAATATGAGTTACCACTTTTTATAAAACCCATAGCAGACATCGCTAATAAATCACTGAACTCTTTCTCACCGAGCCTAGATACAGCCTCAAAACCCTTCTTAGCAGAACATACTAGGGAACCACTACCAACTCCACAAAGTAAGCACACAAGTGGAAACATATTTGCCTTTTCTATATTAAACTAGCCATCCAGAGACTTCCCTGTTGGCCCAGTGGCTAAGACTCCACCCTCCCAACATAGGGGCTCCTGGGTTCAGTCCCTGGTCAGGGAACTAGATCCAGAGTGCTGCAGCTAAGACCGAGTGTAGCCAAATAAATAATTACAAAACCTAACCATCTAGTGTCTGATACTAGATAAAATTTGCAGACTAAAAATGTAAATAAATGGTTAAGAAGAAAAGAGTTTGGGAAGTATGAACATGAGAAATTACTAAAGGTTGTTTTTTGTTTTTTAAATCTCAGTGCCTGAAGAAAGAATGATGCAACCAAGTCTGATACCATCGGGCCCTGCCTGACCACTCCTGCTTATTTCTTCTATTCCTGCACTGAGCCATGTGCCCTCTCTTAAAGCACAAGTCCTGTCAGTTCACTGAGTAGAGTCTAGCCTTTCTTGTGTCTGGGCTCCTGTTCATCCAGTCAAGGTTCCTGTCCTTCTGGTTTGTACCATCCAACTGTAGCTGACCT
Source organism: Oryx dammah (assembly GCF_014754425.2). NCBI lineage: Eukaryota > Metazoa > Chordata > Mammalia > Artiodactyla > Bovidae > Oryx > Oryx dammah. Next base: position 96,889,242 of record NW_024070185.1, read on the forward strand.
TCCAAGCCATGTCAACAAAGACAAGTCTACCAGTTCACTAAAAAGGTCAATGAAGAAATTACCAAATTGGTTCAACCAACCCAGGTGAGACCCAGCTATCCAGCAACAGACCAGATGAGTAAAAGAAACCTGGGAAGTTCTTTGTGGGGAAAACATACACACACACAATCCCCCTTTACAAAAAATCTGCAACCAAAATTGCTCTCCCTTTCTCTTCCAGGGTAGGAGGAAGTTTGGTAGAGGGGATTGACATCTACAAGATGAATTTTGTGATTAACAGTTATTACTAAGAGCCAGAACTGCCTGTCTAAAAAATGGCTGGCCCTAAGTGTCCTTTGCTGGTAGCTCCTTATCTTCACGGAAGTGATTTTTTTCTGGAATGTTTTACCTGGAATGATTGAAGTATGAGAGCTAGGGATCAGGTCTTGGAATTCCTAGTCTACCTTGGAATTGTTCCCAACAATATACTCCAATGGCAACCCACTCCAGTGTTCTTGCCTGGAGAATCCCAGGGATGGGCGAGCTTGGTGGGCTGCCGTCTCTGGGGTCGCACAGAGGCGGACACGACTGAAGCAGCTTAGCAGCAGCAGCAACACTGAGGCTACCCAGAGTATAAACAACCAGCCTTCTGCTGCAAATCAGGGCAAGACTGATCCACCAGGAGATGGTGGATGCATTTCAAATTGACCAAACTAATCCCTCTTTTATTTACAAGTAAACTATCTTTAGTTGAGAATCAAGTCCTCCTGGGGGTTTGTATTTGTTTGTACACCCTTGGCGCCACACTGATGTCACCACAGCCTCCAGCTGGTCCCTCTTATCTGCTCTCTTGCTCCACTCCAATCAGTTCTCTACCCTGTAGCCAGCGTGATCATTTTAAAATACAGTCTGATCCTTTCAAATCCTCCTTACCGTGTGGGAAGGTTCCAAGCTCTTTACTATGACGTCAAAGGTCCTCTGTGATGTAGCCATACTCACCCTGCCTCACCTCTTCCGACACCTGGCTTCATCCTTTATCCTCCAGCACTTGGGTGGCCCCTAAGATATCCAGGAGCTAATCCCTAGAACCTGTGAAGTATGTTACCTTACTTACATTTTGCAGATATGATGAGGTTAAGGACTTTGAGATGGGGAGATTATCCTGGATAATATGGATGGGGTCTAAATGTAATCACAGGTATCTCTAGCAGAGGGAGGGAAGGAAAATAGACTACAGAAGAGGAGAAGCAACTTGACCTCTCCGACCACAGAGGCAGACACTGGAGTCATGAGGCAATGGGCCAAAGAATACCCATAGCTACCAGAAGCTGCAAGAGCCAAGGAAGGGTTCTCTCCCCTGGAGTTCCCAGGAGAAACCAGCCCTGCCAACCTCTTGATTTTAGCTCCATACAATTCCGTTCAGACCAATGGCCTCCAGAACTTCAAGGGAATACATTTTTCTGTTGTTGGAAGCCACTATATTTATGGTAACTTGTCACAGCAGCATGTGGAAACTAATACAAACCCTGTCAAATGACAGTGGTTCCCAACTCATCCTGCTGGCCTTTCCCCTGTGTTGCTCTCCCCTTTCTTGAGGATCCCGCTCCACATCCTTTGCCTGCCTTACTCCTATTCCTTCTTTATGGTTCAACCTCAGGGACTTCCCTGGTGGTCCAGCAGCTAAGACCCTGCGTTCCTAATGCAGGGGGCCCAGGTGTGATCCCTGACCAGGAATCATGACCCCTGACCATGTGGAATTAGATTCCACATGCTGCAACTAAGAGTTTGTGTGATGCAACTAAAAGATCCTGCATGAGCAACTTAAGACCCTGTGCAGCCAAATAAATAAATAAATACTAAAAATGAGAGATTCGGCCTCAGTACTACACCTGCTTTCCTGGTTACCTCAGGCTAGGTGAGGATCCCTACTCCACCCGAGCATTTCCTTACACTGCAGACACCAAACGATATGATCGCAGTGTTAATGTATTTGACTCCCCGAATAGGCTGTGAGCCTCCTAGAGGCAGAAAGCAAGTGCAGGTTCTTCCTCTTGTCCTCCATGTGTAGTTTCTCATATACAGACTGGCACATAAGAGTCCTCAATAAACATTCATTGAATGAATGAATCAACAGGCGGTTAAAGCTGCTTGACCTCCTAGAAGCAAGTGACTTTCACGTCCACTCCACTTCAGCAGTCTCTTTTTACAGCCCATCCCCTGGCCCTTGCACCTGGGACTGAGCCCTAAGAAACTTTCAAACAGCATCAGCCAGGGTCAGGTCTGATAGCTGAGCTACCCACTGAGAATACTGCAAAATAAATACCACAGGATACCAAAATAAATACCACTAGGATACCAAAAAATAACCAAATACTTGTTTGAGGAGGTGGTAAGAATTACAGCCTATAATGCAGAATGTGGTAATTCTTTCTTAACATGACTTTCCTTGCACTTTTCAACCTAGTCCCAGTTTCTCAATTTGCTCAGCTATTGCATTCTGCAATTTCCACACCACCCTGATGATTCATAAGCCTTTACCACTAAACTAACTGTTGTTAACATACAATATGATTTAGTTACCACTAAGGTCTATAACTAGAGAAGGCAATGGCAACCCACTCCAGTACTCTTGCCTGGAAAATCCCATGGACGGAGGAGCCTGGTAGGCTGCAGTCCATGGGGTCGCTAGAAGTCGGACACGACTGAGGGACTTCACTTTCACTTTTCACTTTCATGCATTAGAGAAAGAAATGGCAACCCACTCCAGTGTTCTTGCCTGGAGAATCCCAGGGACGGGGGAGCCTGGTGGACTGCCGTCTCGGGTTGCACAGAGTCAGACACGACTGAAGCGACTTAGCAGTAGCAGTAGCAAGGTCTATAACGAAATTCTTAGAGCTAGTATGCACTGTTAGTCAACTAATACAATTTAAATGGGATTATAGGCCTCCATTTACTATCTGATTAAGGCATTAGGCTGAAGCTTTAAATACAGATTTCTTTTGCAAATTGTTTTTCTGCAAATATTTTTACCTGACTACTGCAACATGATTTTTCCTCTGTCAGGATGACAGGCTGTCATCTTCTCCAAGGTTTATAACTTCACAAAGACTTTACTGATGAAAAGATGTAAAACAAACAAACATAAAATAAAAAATGCATCAGAGTAAATCAGTAAAGAATTACAAACTTTAATTACATCAACTGAAGAATTTCAAACCATGTTGAGAATTTATATTTTAAAGTTTAAATCTAATTAATATATTCTAACTCTAACATAATCCTCTAAATATAGGAGTATTTGTGATGTCAGATGGGCAGAACAATCACTTAGGAACCATCTAGGAATATTGCTACAATTACTTTACATAAACAGAAATCCATGTCTTTATTAGTAAGGTACCACACATCATAGAGTAAAAATTCACATAGGACAGGCTTATAAATATACATAAATCTCAAAATCAATCACAAGTGAACATTAGGTACACAATTATTATAAAACAAATATAACCCATCAGTGTCTATTTAAAGGCATAGTTCTTACAAAATAGTATTTGATAGACAAGTCTCAAAAAAGTATTATTAATACTTCTGGAGCCAGATTGTTCCAGCATATCAGCGCATCTGGGGGAATAAGGCAAGTGGAGAAGTTGCATTTGCTCTTCCAGGTGGTCAGGACATTCTATCTAATGAAAAGATAACGGCTTCAGTGATCGAGGTGAATGCCACAACCACCACAGCACCCCATAGTCCTACAGAATTGATCGCTCTCCAGAAGAATGGAATGGAACAGCTATTTGCCCAATGGCCAATATCCAGGGGAAACGGAAAACATTAATGGAATATCAGCATAGTTGAAGTGAAAATTCCCAAAGAGCTTGATAATTCACTTAAATCTGTAATCATATTTAATATCACATTAATAGCCACTATTTTCATGAAAAAGAATGTATACTTATCTATTAAATATAAAAACAACCAAGTATAACTTAAAACTAAATAATTGATTAAATGAATAAGGAATCTAACTAAATATAAAACATGGATAGGTTGCATCAACATGCCATTTACTCAGTTCACACTAGTCTTGGTTTCTTAACTAACTGTATAGAAAAGTCAAACTCAACAATGATACTTTATACATTCTTAACAAGTCATAGAATGTTGAATGGAGGAGGCAAAGTTTAATAAAGGACCCAGGAATCCTTTCTACAAACTAAACTACCATAAACTCAAGGGTTGTTTGGCCTATAATATACACAATGTTTTACCTCTTGAGTTTTAAAGTATTTAAGAGATCAGAAACAGAAACAATCCTGACAAAGACTTTCAAATGGTATATATACAGGCATTTACGTATAAACACAGTGCTCATCACGCTGCACAAATGTATATACAAACACACTGAGAATAATCAAGCTGTTCGTTAAACGTAACCAATTCTGTTTAGAGAACAGAACAATCCTATACATTAAAGTATTCCCATCTCAGCATTTGGACTATTGTGGTGGTTCTCAAACATCTTTCCATTATGATACAGGAGGTGAGGCCATAGTCACACGTGTAAAACACTCCCATCCCATGAATGTAATAGATTTTAGGTAATACTTAAAAACGGTCTAAAGGAAAATACATTAGTCTGAAACATTGTACAGCCGACCCTTGAACAACACCAGTTGAACTAGTTTGAATAGGTCCACTTAAATATGGATCTTTTTCAATAGTAAATATTACAGTGCTACACTCAGTGAGGCTGGTTGTATCCTTGGATGTGGGACGATGGATAGGAGGACCCTCAGACATGGGAACCACATATTTTGGAGGGATTACTCTAAATTATAGGTAGATTTTCCACTGAAGGACAGTATCAATATCCCTAAGCCTTTCTGATCTTTAAGGGTCAACTGTAATCCCACCATGAAGAGCAATGGCACAGTAAAAGTCATTCACAATTGCCTCAACCTAGATAAAGTAAAACTGCTCTTCACCCAGCTCTGACTTTACTGCTCTCTCCTTCACATCAACTCTGGAAAATACATTAGAATACAGGTTCTAATGGGAATCCATTATCAAGATAATCCATCAGTTCTAATTTATTTTACAAATTACTCACTAACATTGATATTTTTACAGTTAACCAGTAACAACTTACATTACTGGCAGTATCCTATGCAATTGATCATGATACCTGGGTCATTTAGCTGAGAGCAAGAGTGAGAAAACTACAGTCCACAGGCCAACCTGCTGCCTATTTTTGTATGGTCTGCAAGCTAAAATGGTTCTTACATTAAAAAAATTTTTTTAATCTAAAGAAAAATATGGATGACATGGAAAAGTTATATAAAATTTGAATTTGTGTCAATGAAGTTTTACCAGAACACTGCCATGCTCATTGGTTTATGTATTGTCTGTGACAGAGCTGAACAGCTGAGAGACTTTAAAGCCTAAAATATTTATCATCTGGACCTTTACAGAAAAACTTTGCTGACCCTCAGGCCAGAACTAAGAATGACAACCTCTGTGGTAATAGCTCTTAAGCACAAAATCCTGAATATAGATTGTAAACTTAATTACAGAGACAGTAGTAAAAAAAAAACTCTGTGGGATGCAATCTATCCCTGAGTTGTCCAATTTCCTTAAGGACAGAAGCCAACTAAATATAATTAAATATGGCTCCTGCATTCTATCTGAAATCATGTTGGCAAATTCATCTTTGAAACTACAGTGAAGCAAGAAAACGGCACTAGAGCTCTAAGTTGGAAGACCCGGGTTTTAGGTAAGTCACTTTTAAGACAAATGCATTCAAATCTTTTCCAATCTGTGCATTATTTTTAAATAACATAAAAAGCACTAAAATGGCAAAATAGAGAATCAAAATGTTTTTAAGAAAAGAAAAAGAAAGTAAAATGTACCCCTTTCCCTAAATCTAACTACAAAAAGTCCTCCTATTCATTGTAAATTGCTTAAGGGGGAAAAAAAGCATTGAGTGTGGATAGTGGGTTCCGTTTAATGAAAGTTTTAATGAATGTGCATATGCCTTTTTAAAGTAAGTGGATTGGATAAAACAGTGTCTCAAGCCCTTGCCAACACTGGTACATGCTCAGTCCCTTCAGTCATGTACGAGTCTTTGCGACCCCATGGACTGCCGCCCGCCAGGCTCCTCTGTCCATGGGGATTCTCCAGGCAAGAATATTGGAGTGGGTTGCCATGCCCTTCTCCAGGGCATGTTCCTTAAGCCAGGGACTGAACCTGCCTTTCTCACATCTTCGGCACTGGTTGGCAGGTTCTTTACCACTAGCGCCACCTTGGAAGCCAACCCTGGTAATTCATGCCAAATGCCTAGCCTCAGTTTTTTCATCTGTTAAATTGGACTAACAGAATCTACTTCCTCTGGTTGTTGTGAGGATTAAATGAGTTAATCCATGTAAAGTGCTTAAAACAGCACTAAATAAATTTAGCAAACATTATTATTCTATCTGGGCATTTACAAAAACACACTGGTTGGGTATCTCCCCTATAACAAGTACAATGTTAGAAAAAGGACTGCAGAGATAAAATAGAAGTTGATTCTCCTATCCTAGGTTAGAATTAATGAAATTTGAGTCTACAGAATTTTAACTTTAGTATGTCCATAAACTGATGATTCTCTGAGATATGGTGAAATTCAGTTTTGCATTCCTGGTCTATAAATTCTCATTTATGAACTAAGATTATCGTTAAAAATGTCAAACTCTGTTTTACAGGGCAAAACAGCATTGTTACAAAAGATCTTTCTACTTATGTTTCAAAAGACAAAAGCTCAGTGTTTGCTAAGAGAATGACCACAGGTAGAAGAACATAAAAATGTTGGCTAGTGTGGCAATGTATGTGAAATACAAGCTTTGTGAACCAAACTTGCCACAGAAGTAGTTTCATTTATGTATTCATTCAACAAATGTTTGCTGAGTACCTACTATGTAGGAGTGTCTGTTACAATGCAATGATGCGTAACAAGCTATAGTCCCTCCATTAGGGAGTTAGCAGGGAGGACAAGCCAGCAATTACAGGAAAGTGTGATGAGTAAAATGATGGGGAAGCCGAGTGTGCTATGAGAGCATCTGGCAGGGGCCTGAACCTACTTAATCCAAGGGATTGGAGGAAGAAACAGTTATGCTGTGACCTAGGAGTTCAGCACGCCTAGGCTATGGAGACTGTCTGGGCACAGGGAATGTCAAGAGAGGTGAGAAATTGGGTCTGAAGAACTGAGAGCAATGGAGTCTTGCTGGGACACAGCAAGCTGAGGAGTGGTGGCGACAGATGACAGTGGAGGTAATCAAAGTGGCTCTCGTTTTACACTAATGGACATGAGATATCGTTGAAAGTTCAAAGCCCAAACGTGCAAAACTGGCAATCCAAGGAAAAACAGTTCATGAAATAATTAGCCTGACTTGAAAGTAAGCAGAAGGAAAATCCCTTAATTTATTCTTTCCCTGCCTGCTACAGAGACTAACTTGAGTCTCGATTTAGTTTTAACCTATTTATAGAGGAAATATTATACATGAGAGGGTGAAATATAAAAATATTTGCTTTCTTATTTACAACATGGGTGTTGCATACTCAGCCTCACTGCTGCACAACCACTGCACAACCACCTTAGAAGGTGACATACAGGCCCTCCTCAGCCATGGCTGGTAGGCTTGGCTGCAGTCGGGTAGAGCCTGGGACTTGAGTCAGATGACTTGGGTTTGAAGCCATTGCTCAATGACACTTGACCTCTCTCCACCTGCAATGAGGATCATTTCTCCTGCACAGAATTGGGATGCTTTCCTCATTTTTGTTCAGTTCCAAAAGAATGTGAAAGCCCTTTCCACAGGGGAAGTGGCCTTTCACTTCCGACATGGATTCCAAGGATGGCATTAGAAATCACAGTCTCTAGTGTTGTTTAATCACAAACCCCACAAAGTTGGAGTCAGCTTTAAAGCAATGGGGTGGGGTATGGCGGGGAGCCAGAAGACTCCAGAACTCTACAATGGGAATGCCTCAGCAGCATACACCCATAGACACTTTTCCTCTAAATGGGCTGTTAACTCAGACAGCTGGAGTAAAGCAACGTTTGAGTTCCTTTGAAAAAAAGGAAGTGCATTAAGTCAAGACATTAGTATAAATTATGCTGATGGCTAACCCAATTTACAAGTCTGAACATGTGAATGGATACTCTAAGTAAATTCACTTGATGGGGCATTTTCTAATTTTAAAAATGTCATCTTTAAAAGGTTTCTACTCCAAATTTCCACAATCTCCAAAAATGTTAATTTATTATCAAAATGCCTTGAATATTTAAGATGATTTGTCTATTATAATACATTTAATTGTGCTCAACATATGTTGATTCTGACAACAGAATTAGCTGTAACCACAAATGAATACCTTAATTTATTAAATAGAGTGGTAGTAGAGTCAAAATTCTAGCTTCTAAGAATGCCCAAATTTTTTATCTTTAATATAATTTTACATCTTCAGGAATACTCACAGTTTTGTTTCTAACCTTTCCAAGCAGCAATAAAAAATGTGTTCTCTTAGCTACTTACTAATTGAGAAGACATTTCAAATAAGTCTGAACCATTTCCATATCACTGTTACCTCCATCATTCTCCTGATGAGCTGTGTAAATATCTAAAGACCTTCATGCTCTGTGGAAATTTGAAAGTTCTTCTGCCTAGAAGGCTGACTGTGAACTTGGGCCATCCAGCGAAGTTCTCTTTAGTATTACTCCAAATAACTCTCTTGAACTGTAGTTGGAAGAGTGAAGGTTGTTCAGGGACATAGTTTCTAAGCCTGGCTTTCTCTGCTTTGCTCTGTGTTATCTGGCTGAGCAGCCAAGGCTACATGGCACAAGAGTCATAAAAAGAGTGTCCTCTTGGGTCTCAAATTCCAAGTAGTGTAATAATGATGGCAATAATCATTTTCATCACGCCAACTCAGACATGCTGTAAAGCTCAAGTAAGAAACCATATTTGAAAATGAGCACTTAGAAACGTTTTAAGTACTTTCTAAAAGTATGGGTCATTATTAAACAACACTCTTCAATTAGAAAAGAAGCTTGCTCTTTTTTTCAAAAAGCTGAATCATATGTGTCTTGTTTTTATTTTTTTACATAATAGAAGCTAAAATAATATTGAATATTTTTTTAAAAATATACTAAAGGCTTTCTAATGCAATGACTCTGTTGGCTCTGCCACTGTGGTTAAGGGGTTCCCATCAATAAGTAGAAGGTCAGGGCAACAATTAGAAGCAGACAGAACGGAGAGGAGAAGGTCTGATAGGCAGCTGATGGCATAAAAATGTCCTCGTACTTGTAAATACTGACAACGCGCTCTGAAGTCGGTGGTGAGTCTATATCGTGTCGGGTGATAGAGCCTTTGAGAAGAAAGAAAGAAAAAGGAACCAGCAAGAGAAAAAAGGTACAGATTTAAAATGCTACATGCAAACCACAGAAAAATGAGACAAATCTTCAAAGAGCTGCTATTTTTTTCAAATATATTTTTAATATTAATATATGGATCACTAACAACTCCTGACTGACTCCCTTGCAGATGGAAGTCTATGGGATGTTAAGTGGTAGCCTGCCCAGGCCAGATCAGAGAATATATGCTGTGTGTCTACAAGTCTGCATGTCTGTCTGGTGGAGTGGAATGGAGCGGTACGAAAGGAGGAAAATTAAGATACCAAACAAGTTTTTGGACGGGAAGCATTTTTTGAGCTGGTTAGAAGAGGAAAAAGGGAAAGGCTGTATGTAAAGGCTGCTTCATAAGCTAAAATTGATAGGAAGGGCCTGACCTTTTGATTAACCAATATGAAACTTGGGTGAGGGAGACATGCCTATGAGTTCAGAGCAAAGATCTCCTTGGAAAATGGGTCTCAAAGGCAGGGTTTTGAAGGCACTATCTGCCAGGGAAGCTGTGCCATACTTGACATGCCCAGCCCCTACCCCAGTGTCCATGCTGGCTCTTGTTAACACAAACCAAACTCCTCGGGTTGGCAAGACTTTTTGTCTCAACAGGTCCTACTCCCCTCTCTTCCCTAAACTCGCTCACTGGTCACCTTCGTGAATTCCCAGGCTTAACCATGTACCTCCAGTTCATGCCCTTCTTGAGAGACATCTAATCCCATATCCCCCCTTCAAGGCTCAGCTCACAGTCCATCCTCTTTGAAAGACCTTAAGAGGATGGATAGGGTTTGATCACCAGAGAGGCATTAGAATAGTGTTCAGGAGACAGGAAAAGCACAAGCCTGTCTGTAAGGTAGGAATGCGTCCATGCTGTTTGGAGATACTGAGAACAATGTCAGAATGCTGAGAGTGCTTATCAGGCAAAGTCTCCAGTGTTGGGGAGGGCTTGGAATACTGGGTCATGATGCCCTATGTGTAAGAAGATGACCTTCAGAGGTACAGCACTTGCCAGCAGTGTCAAATACTTGTTTTCATTTAACCCTTAGAATAATGCTATGAATTCAATATCATTATTATCCTCATTTTAGATAAAAAGAAATTAGAACTCAGAATTTAGATAAAGGCTAGATACAGCTACCAAGGGGCAGAATCAACACTCATATTCAGCGTTTTAGATTCCAAACCCCATCATGTAAAATGAGTTCATTTCTCCAGCCTAAGACATAGTTTATTTCCCAGGGTACTAAGAATAATCAAAAATATAATTGCAGATTCATTGTCAGTAACCTGGGAAATAAGCAAACGGAAAAGGGGTCACAAATCTGGAGGCATCCAGATGTCTTCCCAACTAGAAACAGGCAAAGAAAGGCATGAAATTTCCAATCAATCAATGGCAACAATTTGAAGGAAAGAAAAAGATCCTATTAGGCAATAGATGGAAAAAAAAAAAAGTGAAAGTGTCAGTCACTCAGTCGTATCCAACTCTTTATGACCCCGTGAACTATAGTCCACCAGGCTCCTCTGTCCATGGAATTTTCTAGGCAAGAATAGTGGGGTGGGTAGCCATTTCCTTCTCCAGAGGATCTTCCTGACCCAGGGATCGAACACGAGTCTCGAGTCTCCTGCATTGGCAGGTGGATTCTTTACCACAAGTGCCACCTGGGAATCCCCTGAGGAGATTTCTTAAGCTCTCTAAAATGAGGATGATAATTCCTGCAATTCTGGAGGACATGGTGAGAAGTAAATGAGACCATTGTAAGAATTAGAGTCCATACACCATATACAGCAGACATACGATCTGTCTCATCAAGCCACAGTTCATCATATATTATCTTGTATATCTCGCTCTAACTATGCATGTGTATAACTTGTCCCATTCTGTGTTCATGTGTATAGTCAATCCATTACTATATTCTGAAGGCGGGATCATGTCTCCTTTTTCTGTGTTATACAAAGTGCTCATTACTTTCTTGTAAATAATGACTCCCAGTCAATAATGACTCAAGCACAGCAGTGTTTAATCCAGATGCCAAAATGTAAGCTTACCCTGAATGGCTGGACCCCAAGCAAACAGGTAATACCAACTCAGATGCAGATCGACAATCGTTTCATCTCTGGGAACATTTACAGGCCGTTTAAATCTGCAGGTGACCCGATTGTTCTCAAAAACTCCTTCTTCATCTCTGGCAGGGTTTCTCTGAATCTCCTTTGCCCACTGGCCTACGTTATAGAAGTGCTGTATGCGGACCCTGCCATTGTCGTCGTGGACGCAGGCCATGACATCGTCACCACCCTAACACAAAAGATGATGGAGAAAAAAAAGTTAAAGGTGCATCTTAGGCAAACTCTTCAGCTAGAAAGAAATTTCACTCCAAAATGTACATTCTGTGACCTCTGTAATTGGAAGTCCCACCCCAAAAATTGTTTTAAATGCCATTAAGAAAAGCTTTAATCAGGTGACCAGAGTTTGCACCACCATATCTGACATTGAGTGTCTCCTCATGTGCCACTTAAGGAAGATTACATCACCAGCTCTCTAGTAGTCCTGCCGAAAACACAGACACTTAACCTAATCATAAGCAAACAATTAAATCCAAATTGAAGGTCATTCTCCAAAAAAAGTGGCCTGTAACCTTCAAAAGGGTCAATATCATGAAAGACCAAAAAAGAAAAAACTAAAAAACTGTTTCAAAATCAAGAAGAAGACTAAAGATACTGTCATGTCAGTACATGACAACTACTGGTGTTCCTAGACAGAACCCTGCATCATAAAATAAAATTTTCTATAAAGCATAGCATTGGGGCAAAGGGCAACTTTTGATAGTGGACAGTGTATCTGATAATACTGTAGTATCTATGTTAAACTTCCTGCATTTAATAAATTATATAATGAAAAAGAATATCCTTGATCTTAGGAAATACCTGCTTAAATATTTAGGGTTAAAGGGTCATGATACCTTCAATTTAACCTCTCAAGTTTGTAGAAAATAATAAAAATCGTAAGTAGTAGAAGTCAGAGTAGTAGCAGCAGTTGCAGCACCAGCAGAGAGAGAGAAAGCACATACGGCAAACGTTACTGTTTGTGAAAATGTTCTGGAACCAGGTGGTGGTGGTTCCACACCATGAATGTAGTTGATGCCACTGAACTGTATACTTTAAAATGGTTAAAATAGTACGTTTTAGGTTGTATATGTTTTACCACAATAAAAAGTTACCATTTGGTGAAACATATATATAGGAGTTTATGAGACGACTCATTGGAAAAGCCCCTGATGCTAGGAAAGGTTGAGGGCAGGAGGAGAAGGGGATGACAGAGGATGAGATGGTTGGATGGCATCACCAACTCAATGGACATGAGTCTGAGCAAATTCTGGGAGATAGTGAAGGACAGGGAAGCCTGGCGTGCTGCAGTCCAAAGTGTCCCAAAGAGTTGGACACAACTTAGCAACTGAACAACAGGTGAAACACACACACACACACACACACACACACACACACATATATATATATATATATGTATAGAGGAGTTTATGGCCCTATTGCCAGCATCTGTTGGATCATAGAGAAAGCAAGAGAATTCCAGAAAAACATCTATTTCTGCTTCATTGACTATGCTAAAGTTTTTGTGTGGATCATAACAAACTGGAAAATTCTTCAAGAGATGGGAATACCAGACCACCTGACCTGCCTCCTGAGAAATCTGTATGCAGGTCAAGAAGCAATAGTTAGAATCAGACATGGAAGAATGAACTGGTTCAAAATTGGGAAATGAGTATGTCATGGCTGTATATTGTCACCCTTCTTATTTAACTTATATGCAGAATACATCATGCAAAATGCTGGGTTGGATAAAGCTCAAGCTGGAATCAAGATTTCCAGGAGAAATATCTGTAACCTCAGATATGCAGATAACACCACCCTTATGGCAGAAAGCAAAGAGGAACTAAAAAGCTTCTTGATGAAGGTGAAAGATGAGAGTGAAAAAGCTGGCTTAAAACTAAACTTTCAAAAAATGAAGATCATGGCATCCAGTCCCATCACCTCATGGCAAATAGATGGGGAAAAAATGGAAACAGTGACAGACTTTATTTTCCTGGGCTCTAAAATCACTGCAGACGGTGACTGCAGTCATGAAATTAAAAGACGCTTACTCCTTAGAAGAAAAGCTATGACAAACCTAGACAGCAAATTAAAAAGCAGAGACATTAATTTGCCAACAAAGGTCCATCTAGTCAAAGCTATGGTTTTTCCAGTGGTCATGTACAGATGTGAGAGTTGGACCATAAAGAAGGTTGAGCACTGAAGAACTGATGCTTTCAAACTGTGGTGCCAGAGAAGACTCTTGAGAGTCCCTTGGATAGCAAAGAGATCAAACCAGTCAATCCTAAAGGAAATCAGTCCTGAATATTCATTGGAAAGACTGCAGCTGAAGCTCCAATACTTTGGCCACCCAATGCGAAAAGCCAACTCATTGGAAAAGACTCTGATGCTGGGAAAGATTGAGAGCAGAAGAAGGGGGCAACAGAGGCTGAGATGGTTGGATGGCATCACCAACACAATGGACATGAATTTGAGCAAACTCCAAGAGATAGCAAAGGACAGGGAAGACTGGCATGCGGCAGTCCACAGGGTCGCAAAGAGTCGGACATGACTGAGTGACTGAACAACAACAAGGTCCTACTCCTGCAACTTGTCTATAGGGTTAACGTTAAAAAAACAACAACAACTAAAAAAATTAAAGGTGTTTATCAGCAATAAGAAATGTACCCCTCTGTGGAGAATGCTGATAATGGGGGAGGCTCTGCATGTGTGGCGACAGGGTATACGGAAATTTTCTGTACCCTCTTCAATTTTGCTGTGAACCTAAAACCTCTCTAAAGAATAAAATCTAATAAAGAAATCAGCAATCCATTATTTCCCCAAAAAAGTCAATGACTACTACAAAGAGGTTCCATTTTGCTTTCCCTATGCATCAGGTTTTGAAAATTTTTAAATCTGTGCTTCTTAGAGTAATAGGAAGAGAAAAATAAACCTAGATTTTAAAGGTCTTTAGATAGCAAAACGTCAAACATGAAATTTGGATGCTTCTTACTCAACCTCCCTCCTCTCAGCCCTCTAATGGTAACAGCTGCATCATGGGTGCAAATCCATTCCTGGACAAGAAATGGTCAATTGCACTGCGAGCCAGCCTGCTGGATGGCACACAACCACCCTCTCTCCCATTGATCCTGAAGTAGGAGATAAGTGACGTAGACTAGTATCCATGCAGTCTTACCAGGTGGCCCCATCGTTTTGCCGCCTGGAATGAGCAGCTCATTCTTCTAGCGACCTCTCCAAAAACAAACTTTTTTTTTTTTCCCCAAAAACAAACTTGAGTTCTGATTGCTTAGCCTGATCCCCAAATCTCTTCTTATGACCCACCTATAACCCAGGTCCAATCCATCGGCAAAAGCCTGTCAGTATTACCTTCAAAACATACCTGAAACCTGGGCCCTTCCCACCACTCCTGCGGCCCCCATTTCATTCTAAGAACCTCAAAACAGACCAGGTGAAGAGAAGCACCTTATCCAAAAAGCAGCCGCACATGCAAAGGTTCAACGGCCTGAGAAAGTGTGGCTGTTTGGGAAGCACCTTGGCACAGTGCATGGCAAATGACGAGACTCTGGAAGAAAGAGGGCAAAATGCGGCAGAGGCACAGAAAGAAGCAGAGGTGAGCAATGGACAGCAACCTGGGCTCCTGCCTGCTCCTGTCCATAGTCCTTTCTGAGGGCCAGATGCATTCTTGACAAGGCATGATGTGGAATATTGAATCGCTGGACCCAATTCTTCACTCCCCTGTTGTCATATTATATATCTACACCTTCAGAAGGCCTCCTGGTTGGGAAGGATACTTCTCTGCCCTTTCATTCTGGGTTAGGGTGGGTGACTTACTCTGGGCAACGGAATATTACCAGCAGATGTGATGTGAACACAGCTTTGAAATCAGCTTGGATGACTCTTATGCTTCTGCCTCTGCCATTTAAAAAACATGCCTTGGGAGCCACTGGTTCCAGAATGATTAGACAATACCTGAATCCAAGCCATGGACTGGAGCCAAAAGCAACTGAGTCCCAGCCAATCCATACACATGTAAGCAACAAATCAATGCTGACTGTTATCACCCATGTGCTTTGGTGGGGCTCTCTTGCACCATGACTGTGGAATTAACTAATGAATACAGGTATCAGGAGATACCCTGTACTCTCATAACCAACCCTTCCTTCTCCATTTAAAATAACTTGAATTATTTTTTTTAACTTGTAATCAGAGAGACATAACTAGTATAATGGCTATCATGCTGTGATCAATTTACTTGCTTGGATAAGGAAAATCAAATACCAGGAATTGGCTTCTGCCATTTAAAAGTGGCATGGGTGCTTAGGGAAACATAACCATGCTCATTCTCTAAAATCTAAAGTGGTACAGCAGACAGAAGAGAAAAATCACCTTCCACCACGATTTGTGTCTTACCATTTTCTTGTCTGAAGAGAATCCAACTGCTACCCAACCATCGGTGTCTGCACTCAGCTCGAATTCCACATCAGCCCCTATCATCCGGTAGCTAAGAAAGTAGTCACAGGTCTCTGCGTTACAGCCCGGCTTGCCGTATCTATAGGATATACCAAAACAGGTGTTACTGCTTCCTCCTCTACGTCTTCAAAACACATTAAGAGAGCATCTCTGTGTCAGGCAGAATGCTAAGCAATATGAATCTTAGATCTCTGCTCCCTGGGATCTCAAAATCACAATTTCGTCCACGAGAGACTGCAAAGATGATCTGCTCCTCTTTATCTATGTACAAACGAGGTCCAGAGATGGAAAGGACTTGCAGAGTGAATCAAGCTGTGGCATGGACCTCAAGTCCTAGCCAGGGTTCTCTACATCTTATTAAGAGTTTCTCAAATATTCGCAATTACCAAATTATTTCTGACTCCTTTTAGAGAACAAAAAAATCCTGAGTTAATAATTTAAATAATTTAGATTGCCATTTCTTTTCATTTACAAATTTTCAATTAACAAAAAATGGACAAACTGAATACAGATTAAACTACAAAACCAGGACCTTTTAAATTCATAGCATTCAGGGGATAAATGATGTCATTGGCTGAAACTGACTTCCTACGTACCCACCCCTGGTATGTCTGATTGTACTCTGCAGGGTCTTTATTTTGAGCCTGTGTCTTACTACAAGTCATGACTCCATTCTCCTCTACTCTTATCTGTTTGAACTGCTCCAAAACCCTTATACATAACAAGGCACCAAACAAATGCCTCATTTATTTATATTCACTGGATGCGAATGCATCATTTACTTAAAAAATTTGCCTCTCCTCTATTGAGCTGCTTGGGGCTAACACAATTCAGACACTAAAGTAAGATGTTTGTCCAGATAATCAGATTATGCATTCGTTAATCCATTTAAGGAGCATCACTGAAATGAAAACATGAATTTAAAATTTTCTTACAGAGAACTTGTGGATCCTTTGAGGATCAGCAAGCCCTAGTTTTAGGAATAATGCCTTTCAGAAATGACTGAAAACTGCAGCAATGGGTGGGATAATCTAAGCTCAGATAAAAGGTATCTAAAGGTATAGGATGCAAGGCTGCTAAGTACTGATGGAGGAGGGAGACAGGGAACATGCAGCTTTGCAGGCAGATATCCTGAGCAGCTGGCAAGGGGTGTAAGCTCAAGACCACAGGAACCGGAGTGAAAAAGCTGAAACGGCTGAGCAAAGCTAAGTGAGTGGGCCAGAAAGCAAGTCTCCCTGAAGCCCGCAGAGCACTAAAACTCCTTTTCTTCTCAAAAATATCCCCTAATCACCAGAATTATTCATTGCTGGCTATCTTCCTCAATAATAATAGTATTACTAGATTTTTAAAAATTCCTTAGAAATACTCTTGCAAGCCAAAAACTCAATCCCCCTGTATTCAGTTTTTAGTCCTTGGACTTTGAGTCCCGAACCAAAACAAGACAAAACACAGAGTTGTTGCAATGGCCATCAAAATCTTTACTCAAGGACAATTTGGTTTTGGAAATAAAGGACTCAAAGAAAAGGAGGTTTTCCCAACAAAGCAGGGCTGTCTAGATGGAAGGTCACTGTCTAGCTGTTTTCTAGCTCCAGTCTATCACATTTAGATAGAATACTGCTAATAATCAGACACTAGATCTGAAATAACTAGCTGGACACTATAATCAGTGCAAACTGACTAGCTAGGATCATATAGCTATCCACAGTCATGACCATTGTTTTAAAAAGGAATTGGGTCTTAGACACATCTCTTGGGTTGGCCCAAATGTTCCTTTGAGTGGTTTCTCCATAAGATGTATGGAAAACCCAAATGAATATTTGGGCCAACCCAATATTATTGCCTGTCCTGCCCACAACCGTACTGAATGAGCAGAGACAAATTCTGTGTCAGGTAATTCTTCTTCATACAGCCAACTTGTTAGACCCCCAAGTCAATGGCATACAGTCATAAATGAAGAACCAGAGAAGTAAGTTCTAGGGCCAAGGGGCATGAGACAGCTCAAGGCCTTTAAGGCTGCAACCTGGGCTGGCCACTGGAAATAGGTTACATTCGTGCTGAAGTTATGAGGGGTGTGGGCTCCTGGTGAGAGTGAACTGCATGCAATTTTAATACTACCTTGAGAAGCAAATCAAAGTCTTAGCTTTAAAGTTCTCCAACTCACAGATCTACCAACCTAAAGCAGCCCTTAGTCTTTCCACAGTCATCCACCTTGATTTTGGCAAATGGATCCACAGGAGGAGCAGTAGGGAAAGGGTAACCTGGCCAGTGAGAATAAATAATGGTTAGAAAATCCAGGAACAGCGTTTCCAATGAGAAAAGCTACTTTTTAGTAGGTTGACTATTCTCTATCACATGAGTCTAGAAATGGTCAAAGCCTCAGAAAAGAGCTCAGGTGATGCCTAATCACCCTCTTCATGAGGGCAGGTATGGGGCACACATCTTTGAACCCAGCCTACGTGTTAACTGAGAAAGGGCTTTCTCCTCATTTACAGGTAGAGTGCCTGGGGCACTGAAAGAGGACATAATATCATAACCACTGGCTCATCAGTGTCCATTGGAAGCATGAAAATAGAGTTTTATTCCATATACTTGCTCTAAGAGAAAGAATGAACAATTCTCTATTTGATAGCAGAGGCTTTCCATTTATAGCTATATATTACAATAGGATCTCTCTGTTTCTGTGAACTTGTTTTTCATCAAACTGTAGAGAACATTTTCATATCTCATATAAATTTGTTAATCACATCACTTCATGCATCTTTCTTGTGAGATGACTTAACATCATAATGCATTCAGTTCGGTTCAGTTCAGTTCAGTCGCTCAGTCGTGTCCGACTCTTTGCGACCCCATGAATCGCGGCACGCCAGGCCTCCCTGTCCATCACCAACTCCCGGAGTTCACTCAGACTCACATCCATCAAGTCTGTGATGCCATCCAGCCATCTCATCCTCTGTTGTCCCCTTCTCCTCCTGCCCCCAATCCCTCCCAGCATCAGAGTCTTCCAGTGAGTCAACTCTTCGCATGAGGTGGCCAAAGTACTGGAGTTTCAGCTTTAGCATCATTCCTTCCAAAGAAATCCCAGGGCTGATCTCCTTCAGAATGGACTGGTTGGATCTCCTTGCAGTCCAAGGGACTCTCAAGTCTTCTCCAATAATGCATTCAACCACACATCAAAGGAGAGCCTGCACTGAGCTTCCAGTTTGTGACCACAAGTATTTTTACTCTAGGCTGTTCACTCCATGTACACAGGAATTGTGTGTGATTCATCTGGTATTCTCTGCCCAGCACAGTGCTTGGCACTGGACATTGAATTGATTATGCAATGAATCAATTAAATCACCCATAGATATTAGGCAATGTAAATACACTTTAAAAATTATTGTATTAGTTTTTCTTTTCTCACTATTCTGAAGTCCTTTGTGATTTGTAACGCTTTTTTAAATGAGGTTTTGTTTACTTTGTTTCATTAAATTATACTTAAAGACCAACAGGTCACACTTGCCTGGTTTATATCTGTACATTTTGTGTTCATCTCTACTACCAGATATCTGTTCATCTCTACTACCCTAGATCTTTTTTTTTTTTAATTGGAAGATAACTGCTTTACAATGTTGTGCTGGTTTCTGCTGTACAATGTGAATTAGCTATAAGTATACGTATATTACCTCCCTCTTCAGCCTCCCTCCCACCCCTCCTCCATCCTACCCCTCTAGGCTGACTACCCTATATGTTGATCAAATGCTAAAGTACAACCCTACCTTCTCACCATCCTTAAGTACCTGGGCAAAATGCATTACTTTTTCTACTTTCATAATTATTTTATGCTAAGTCCTATGTCCACTTCAGTACTTTAGACTGAGTTCTGCCTTGGATGAGTGTTTATGTTGGTATTTATTGAGTTCACTGCTACAACTATGTCAAGCATCTTTCTATACATTCTTCCTTTTAGCTTTCACTACAATGCCATGGCCATTTTTTTCCTCAGGATATTTATCCAGGAATGCAACAACTACCTATGTTTGTTAAGATTCTAGAGGTGTCTGAAAGAGACAATCCCATGTAATGTTGTTTCTGACTAAGGTTCCCCATCTTCTTCCATTATACTTTCTAGCATCTAGAATAATTCATCAGCATACAGCAGGTTTCCAGCTCAATAAACGCCAGTTATTATTATTATTGGTTTATTATTACTGTTACATTTTTAAACTAACCATTGGGTAAGATCATCTCTAGAAGAATGGGTTTCTAAGCTCCAAGTAAGAGCAAGTTTTAGAACAAAGGTCACTTATAAATGTACTGAACTGGTTTATTTAGTGTTGGCAGATGGCTCATTTGTCGGGGTTTTTCTAGCACTGATTCCCTTTTATCTTATATGCTTCTAAATCTTGGAATGAGAACTTACGTTGTCAAATGCATTTCGGCATCATTTAATAATGTCACGTTGCGCTCATTTTGTGAGATGTTTTTAAAAGTTATTTATTTTTGGCTGCAGTGGGCCTTTGTTGCTGTGTGTGGGCTTTCTCTAGCTGCAGCGGACAAGGGCTACTCTCCAGTCGTGGTGCGTGGACTTCTTGTGGCGGCTTCTCTTGTTGCAGAGCACAGGCTCTAGAGCACGTGCCTTTCAGTAGTTGCAGCACGGTAGCTCAGTAGTTGTGGTGTGTGGGCTTAGCTGTCCTTTGGCATGTGGAATCTTCCCAGACCAGGGATAGAGCCTGTGGCCCCTGCACTGGCAGGTGGATTCTGAGCCACTGGACCACCAGGGAGGTCCTGTATAATATATAACCAGGGAAGATGCTGTATAATAAAGAATTTGATGGGTTTTTGTTCCTGGTTCCTGGGTGGGAGGAAGAGACTCTAAATCTCTGGAATTTCCCAGTGGGTCTTTGGTATTCATGAGCCCCTTGGCATCACACCTGCATTTATGCTAAGAGATAAAATGACTCAGGATGGAGACTGGTCACTAGGAAGACCAAACACATGGGTACGGGTTTGGGGCTTTGAGCCAGCTCCACCCGGGGCAGGGGGGAGGGGAGTGTATAAGGGCTGGAGATTGAGTTCAATAATGTAGCTAATGATTAAATTAACCATGCCTAGGTGATGAAACCCCAACAGAAACTTTGGACGCTGCAGCTTCCTGGTTGGTGAATACACTGAAGTGCCAGGAGGGTGACATGTCCTGATTCCATGGAGAATATTTCCTTCTAGGACAGGACATGAAAACTGTATTTGTGGGCTCGCAGACTCTGACCTGTGTGCAGCTTCATTGGCTGTTCCTGAGTGGTCCTGAGTTCCTTGATACTAAAACTACAATTGTATGCACAGCCCATTTCTGAATCCTCTGAGATATTCCAGTGAATTACAGAACACGAGAGGGATTGTGGGTGGCCCTTGGATTGGTAGCCAGCTGGTCTGAAGTGAGGACAGTCTTGTTGCGGACCATGCCCTTTAACCTGTTGGGGTCATGAGTGCCAGAATTGAATTTCAAGACAACAGCTGGGTTTGTTATCAGAAGATAAGCAGAGAAATATTTTTTTTTTCCTGAAATTAAATGATCTCCCTATTTGGAATAAAGTAAGTTGGAACCACAGGCCAATATTTAAGCTCCTATATCTCAGCTACAGCCCAACCTCTACAGTCAGCTCTAGGATGGGCTAGGACTCTGAAAACCACATTTCTCCTCTGCCAGCTGGCTAGGTTCTGCCAAAAGGAAACATTAGAGGGAGGCTGGGAGGCAGGAGGACCTGCCAAAACAAGACCATTTGTTCCTGTTTGACTGCTGTCCAGTCAGCAAGTCCTCAGCAACTCCACTTCATCCTTGCAGTGGCAATTGGTTTGAGTTTCCAGCCTTTTTTTCTTTTTCTTTTCTAGCTGTTTTCTAGACTCCCAGAACCAGCCTCATCAAAGGAACCAGCATTAGCTGGGCAGACAGCCCACTCTCAGAGGATGGGTGAACCTCTGGGTTGAGGTCCCTTGTCTGAGCTCCCAGGTTCTCAAAACTTCAAGCCCTTTTCTCTGCTCCCTCAGCCCCAGGGCTGGCAGCTGCTTCCCTCAGTGACTTTCTCTGAGCTCCCTTTTTGCTTCTGTAGTCTCCCAACACCTTCTCAGCTCTCTGGGCTGGTCATCTGGGCTGGTTTTCAAAAAGCTTAAAAAACTGGTTTCTGGCTTTCCTACTGAACCTTTGGGTAGAGACTAAATGTATTAATCCTTAACTACCAGTACAAATGTATTTGTAGAAACCACATCTTATTAGCAGTTGTCATCTTGACATCTAGAAAATGATATTCAATAGGATCTATTTTGCATGCATTGTACAATTTTATTGGAAAACTATTTTGATTGTAGAATTCTAAGTACCCTAGGTGCACAGATGAATGATATTTCTCTTAGTTTACAGAATACTCCATTGAATGGATATACCACCTGTTTTTAATCCATTCACAGGTTGACAGACAGTTGGGCCGTTTCTACTTTTTGGCTACTATGAATAATGCTGCCATGAACATCTGTGCACAAGTTTTTGTATGAACATATGTTTTCAGTTCTCTTGGAGTAGGACTGCCATGTCATATGATAATGCTTATGTTTAACTTTGTGAGGAACTATCAAATTATTTTCCAAAGTAGCTGTACCATTTTACATTCTTACCAGCAATGTATGGTGGAAGGGGCCTTTTTAAAAATTTTTATAGTCAGCCTAGTAGATGTGAAGTGGTATCTCGTTATGAGTGTGATTTGCATTTTCTTAATGACGAATGCTGTTGAGTATAATTTCATGTGCCTATTGGTTATTTGTGTATCTTCTTTGGACAAAGGTCTATTTAGAGCCTTTCTCGATTTTAAATAGGGTTAGCTGTCTTTTTAGTGTTGGGTTGCAAAGTATTAGCTTTTAAATCTCTGTTATGTCTAGGCTTAATGAGCTTCCCAGGTGGCTGGTGGTAAAGGATCCGCCTGCAATGCAGGAGATGCAGGTTCAATCCTTGGGTCAGGGAGATTCTCTGGAGAAGGAAATGCAACCCGCTCCAGCATTCTGGCCTGGGAAATCCCGTGGGCAGAGGAGCCTGGCCGGCTGTAGTCCATGGGGCCATAAGCAGTCGGACACGATTCAGCAATTGAGCACACACACGTCTAGGGTTATTTCCGCTTCTTCTTCCGTTCCTAACGTGGTCTGTCTTCTCTTTTTCTCTTGATCCATTTTGTTAGTATCCTATTGTGATAGTTAATTTTATGGGTCAACTTGGCTGGGCTGGGTGCCCAGATATACAGTCAAACCATATTCTGGATATTTCTGTAAGAGTGTTTTTAGATGAGACAAACATTTAACATTTTAAATCAGTGGACTCTGAGTAAAACAGATGGCCTTCCATAATGTGGGCAGGCTTCTCCCCCAGCTGGGGAGAACAAAAAGACTGACATTCCCCAAGAAGAGTGAATTCTGTGGCAGATGGCCTTCAGCCTTGAACTACAACATTGGCTCTCTCTTGGGGCTCCAGCCTGCCAGCCCGCCCTGCAGATTCTGGACTTGCCAACCTCCAAAATTGTGTGAGCCAAGTCCTTAAAACAAATTTCTCTCTAAATAAATAAGTTGAAAAAAAAAAAAGAAAGAAAAAAAAAATTTCTCTTTCATCTACACACTCTCTCCCATCTACACACACACACACACACATATATACCCTACCAGTTCTGTTTCTCTGGATAACCCTTTCATTCGTATTTTCAAAAAACCATTTTTTACTTTTTTGATCCTCTTTACAACCCACTCCAGTATTCTTGCCTGGATAGAGGAGCCTGGTGGGCTACAGTCCACGGGATTGCCAAGGGTCAGACACAACTGAAGCGACTCAACACACACGCACTGAATATTTGGTTTCTATTCCATTGAATACTGCACATGCTTATTATTTCTTTCCTCCGATTTTCTTTAGAGTTATTCTTTTTCTAACCTCACAGTTTTTTTGGCATTTCTCCTGTTCCCATATCAACATTTAAGCCCAACTATCAGCTGCCTCCAGGGGTTTCCACCTGGACATTACACAAGCAAAGCGATTCCAGGCGCCCAACACCTCCCAGATGGTCTTCCTCCTGTGTTTTCTGTCTTAGTGAAGAATCCCACCACCCTCCCATCTCCCAACCCTGAAACCTTAGATTCCTCCACCTGGAACACTTTCTTCACCACCATTCTTTTCATTCCCACTCCTGAAACCCGAGCCAGCTTCTTGGCTATTGTACCACCTCCGCTCTGACTTCCCTACTTCCCTTCTAATTCTTCCACTGCCTGCCAGGTTTCTAAAACAGCAATCGGATCTTGTCACAGTGCTGCTTGGAGACCTTTACTGGCCTCTCCCCACCCTCTCCTACCTCTCTACGCGCCGTCATCTTCCTGAGAAATACGGGTCGGATACCCAGACCGGCCAGCTTCTCATTCTCCCCTTGGCTTTGTCCATGCTCCCACTTTAAAAATTATTATTAGTTTTACATTTTTTATGTACTTATTTTTAATTTTGGCTGCCCTGAGTCTTTGTGGCAGTGCTCGGGATTTTCTCTACCTGTGCCGCATGGGGGCCTCTCTAGTAGCACACCGGCATAGTTCCCAGGGATCGCAGCTGCATCCCTGGGGTTGGAAGGCAGATTCTTAACTACTGGACCACCATCGAAGTCCCTTATTACTGTGTTTTTATGTTTTTGTTTATTTATTCCTTTCCATTTTAGTGCTTTTTTTCCCCCTCTCTCTCTATCTAAAATTAAATTTGGGTTAAGACCAAATAATATTGGCTTGGGGCCAAAATTTTTTTTCTCTTTCACTTCCGTTCTTCTCACATGTGTCCTGTAAACCCCTCCAATAACTACTCTGTTTTGCAGGATTAAAGCCATTTTTTTTCTCCCTTCCACTATTCCTATCACACAAGAGGCACTTATTTTCTTGGTTCATTTTTCCAGGTTCTCAACATGCTTTTGTGGTTTCCATTCTTGTCGAACTCACAGCCACTATCCATTCCTCTTTTGCAATCCCTTGAGCCTGTTTTGCCATACTCCACTGGGTGGTTAATGGCTTCTGGTTTGCTATTTATTGCTTCTAATTAACTCCTTGGATCATAGCTCTCAGGTATTAATTTAGTACTTAATTCCTTGTGAAGTTTTAACCAGAAATTATCTGTTCACATCTCCGAAAGTGGCTGCATCAGCCACTTTCTCTTTCTGGACTGTCTGAATCACTTCTGCTTAGCAGAGCCACACAGCAAAGTGAAAATGTCAAGGGGCTCTATAAAATGGAACATTCCACCCCCGTGGAGTCTGTTCAGCAAAGCTTTCGTCGTAGCAATCCATCACTCAGGAACCTGCCGCTCCCAACGGAGTACCCCATCACTTCCAAGCCCCTCTTCTCAAATTTGCCCATGAAAATGCCCCATCCTATCTGTTCAATTGCATTTCCCAGAGCAGGTCAGCAACTTGTACCACCTTATCCATAAGGTCAATCAACAAACCCACCCAGTTCTCTGCTACTTTCTAGCTGTGTGACTTTAGCTACAATCTTTAAATCTTCTGTAGGTCAGTTCCTTTAATTCCAAAGTGGGAATGGCAAGAGTGTCTAAGTCAGAGCATTGCCCTAAAGAATAAAGTTACTATGGATATGGTACTTAGAAGAGGGACGGGCACACAGTAAGCACTTACTAAAAGCACAAATTAGTGTTACGATTGGGCTAGATTCATAGAGATGTATTTACCTTTACTTTCCCTTTCTGTTATTTGTTTTCATTTTATTTTTCTGCCCCTAAACAGTATATATACAGTTTCTACTTTTTCACTGAACAAGGTGATGCTATCTTTGTTCAAAGTGAAAGTGAAAGTGAAGTCGCTCAGTCGTGTCCGACTCTTTTCGACCCCACGGACTGTAACTTATCAGGCTCATCTGTCCATGGGATTTCCCAGGCAATAGTACTGGAGTGGATTGCTATTTCCTTCTCTAGCGGATCTTCCCGACCCAGGGATCGAACCCAGGTCTCCCGCATTGTAGACAGACGCTTTACCGTCTGAGCCACCAGGGAAGTCGCCGAAGTACAAATGAATAGATACTATGGCATGTACTCATGTTGGGAGGCTGTCTTTTTAATCTTAGTATATATGCCTCCCTGGTGTCTCAGACAGTAAAGAATTCACCTGCAGTGCAGGAGACCCAGGTTCAATCCCTGGGTTGGGAAGATCCCCTGGAGAAGGGCATAGCAACCTACTCCAGCATTTTTGCTTGGAGAATTCCATGGACAGAGGAGCCTGGTGGGCTACAATCCATGGGGTTGCAATAAGTCAGTCATGACTGAGCGACTAACACTTTCACTTTCAATGCCCAACTTGATTTTCTTTTCAGAGAACACTCAGAACAGGAGGTTTGCCCCTAATCATGCAGTAATCTGTTTTATATTCTATTGTTATACTGAATACATAGATTCTGGCTTGAGAATCTCGAGGGAAAAAGGTATGAATTATAGGATTCAAGCACCAAGAACCTATCCAAACTCAACCACAGAGAGTTCAAGGGTCATGGCAGGGTTAGATAGTGTGCTGTGGGAAAATACCTTGCCTAACAGCAGAGAATAGGAGGAAAAATCAGGGAAGACTCCCTGAAAGAGGTGGCATTTGAGCTGGGACTGTAAGGAAGAGTAGTATGGGCTAAGACAGTGGGAGCCCCCAAGAATTCTGAAAACTAGCATCATTAAATCAAAACATAATTAAAGTTTAAAAAACAGACATTTCAGGAGGTGATTAGAAACTTCAAATTAGCCAGTGTTCACTCTCTGGCCTGGGGGTCTTGTACAATCTGGACACTGGAGAAATGGTCTCTGAAGAAGGTAGATAACGGTCACTGGGCTGTCCTATAGTTTCAGGAAATTCTCTATCCCATTATTCTAATTCCCTTTTTCTGATTTCACACTACCAGGCTGCTTTTTTTGTTGTTTTTAATTCAGTCTGTTGGCAATTTTCAACCTGAGAAGGGGGTACCCTGCAAAGAGAAAACAAGTGGCCCAATCACCAGAAAAAGATAACCCCACTTGCACTGACAGAAAGAAAGAATTGTTTAAAGGTACTATTTCCACCTCTTCACTTGCCACTTCCTTCACCAGCAACTAGGCTCCCTCCTTCCTTCTCCACTGAATTCATCCCAGGAGAACTTGCCCATTGCCTCTCATTTTCTGAATCTGTCGACTACTTTAAGTCTTCCCTGGGCCTCCCCATGGCACAGAAAACTTTCTGATGCCCTCTTTTCCTTCACCTTTTGGGTGGGACACCCTTCTGGGACATCCCCTGATTCTGCTTCTCCCTCTCTGGCAGCACCTTTTTAAGGCAGTGTCACTGATGATTTCTAAGGATCTTGGGAAAGTCTCTACTCAGGACCCACAAGGCTAAAGCCTAGGTCCAGGGTAATCTGGGAGAGGTGCTAACCCCTGAGAGGCTTACCCCACAAACACCCCCACTAGCATCCACCAGATGGTTGTAGGGTCAGCCTTTGAAGATAAGCAAAATGGTCAAAGAAAGGAGCAGAGTGGACAATGAAGGCTCAGTGCAAGGGAGACAGGGGTGAGAGATGGCTGTAAAAGAAAGTTGAGTCAGAGAGAAAATGCCAGGTATAGGAGATGAAGCTTCATCCAGGGAGGAGGTTGAAACTATCACAGATTTTTCAGGGTTAGAGCCAGGCTTCCAGCAGCATGTGCAGAATGGTCAAGGGTGGCAAGCAGACAAACTAGCAATCTGTACACTGATCCCGGGCCTTTTACCCCTGTGGGGTCACCTCACCTAAAAGCCTCCCCCTTCTGTCTCACCAGAGTCTCTTAGACTTCCGAGTTCAACTCTATAAAGCCTTAGGGCTGCAGCCCACCTGATGTCCACGTTCATAAAACTGCCTGGACTATACAACTAACTCCATTCTCTCTGCATATACAAACTGACATAGAATCTGACCTTGCCCCCATTAGAGAACATATGCCCAGTGAGAACATAATTTCTCACATGCCACCTCTGAGTCACCTGGCCGTGTGCTAAGCAGACTATGAACAGTATCACTATGTATTAAATGCTTTCAGAAAGAGATGGCTTTTGTATTAATACTATGTAGTCTTTATCTTGGGGTTGCTTTGGGTTTTGTGGCTGCGCACAGGCTTTCTCCAGTTGAAGAGAGCAGGGATTCTCTCTACTTGTGGTGTGCAGGCTTCTTACTTCTTACTCTCGTGGAGCACGGGCTCTAGGGCACGTGGGCTCAGTAATTGCAGCTCATGGGTTCCAGAGTACAGGCTCAGTAGTTGTGGCACATGGGCTTGGCAGACCTGCCACGTATGGGACCAGGGATCAAACTCCTGTCCTCTGCACTGGCAGGTGGGTTCTTAAACACTGATGCACCAGGGAAGTCCTACGCTACATATTCTTTCTCAGAGCCATAGATTCTACTCCTGCTTGCTGTCCTTCTACCCTGCCCCTGCACTCTCCTTCTCCCAGGCCACATGGCTGCCCAACTAGAAGACTCCACTTTCAAGCCTCCCATACAGCTAAGTCGTATGAATAGGTTCTTGCCAAAGGAATGTGAATAACAGGGATTTGTGCAACCAGCCTAAAAGGTAACTGCTTGTCCTGAACTTCCTCTCTTTCTCATTTCCTCCAGCTTGAAAGAAGACATGCAAACAACATGACTTCCACATAGA
This sequence comes from Oryx dammah, assembly GCF_014754425.2. Classification (NCBI taxonomy): domain Eukaryota; kingdom Metazoa; phylum Chordata; class Mammalia; order Artiodactyla; family Bovidae; genus Oryx; species Oryx dammah. The sequence continues at coordinate 96,917,897 of NW_024070185.1, forward strand.
TGAGAACAAAGCCTTAGGGCATGCAGGAACAACAAGGAAGGGACCTTGGTCTTTGAATGACATTGTGGAACCGAGCTGGCCTACCAGTCTAGAACAGTCAGACTCTTGTGAGAGAAAAATAAGCTATCTTATTTAAGCCACTATATGTTGGGGGTCCCTGTTTCAACAGGTAAGCATCTACCCAGCTAATCTATTTCCCCAAATCCATTTCTGCATAGAATACAGTAAGTCCAATTTTTGAACTAGTCATATTCCTTTCCAGCTATAGGGCTACATTTCCCAGTCTCCTTTGCACCTATGTGTGAGCACATGACTAGGTTGTGGCTAATGAAGTGTAAGTGGAATTGTTTCATGGGATTTCTGAGTAACCTCTTTATAGTCAGTGACCTTCTTCTTCCCACTTCTTCTTTCCTGCTGTCTGGAAAGTGAATGTAATGGCTGGCGATCAAGCAGCCATTTTGGGCCATGAAGTTACACACTAAGAGTTGTGAAGAAGCAGAAGACCAGGATTAGTGTCTCAGATGACCAGTTCTAGACTGCCTGCTTCTGGATTTCTTTACATAACAGAGGAACTTCTATCTTACTTGTGTTGTTAACATGTGTTTGTTGTAGGTAGCTAAACTTAATCCCAAGTAACAGATGCACCCAGCATCGTATCAGCTGCTGGAACAGACAACATTTCAAACCTCAACTTGATTCTTAGATATTCCTCTTAGCAGAGAAAAGGAAAATCACTTTCCAAACAGCAGAACTAAGAAGCCAGTTTCCATTCCTTCTGAAGAGAATCAGCTTGGCTTTTGTGCTCACTGAAATACGGCCTGTGCAAGGAGGTCTGTGTGACAAACCCCCAATTGCTGGACCCAGGAGACCCCAACGATGGTGGCTCACACACTAGGGGTTCATGACATGTGGGAAAACAGTACTGAAGGGGGTTGGAAGTGGGGAGGGAGGTGTGACCCAGCTCTCAGGGGGCTGGGCAGCGAGCAGGAACAGAACGCTTAAGTTGGAACAGTAGCCACGGCATATTTAGGTCAATACAGACATGCAGGAAACAAGGCAATCTCTCTTTAAGAGGCGACCTGGGCTTCCCACCAGCTACTCTGATTTCACACACTCTAGGCCAGATGGCAGTCTCCTCCCTTACCATCCGCTACCACATCCCTGTCAGAGATAGACGCTGAAACCTGGGGGATGGCGGAAGCGGGGGAGAGCGCGAGGGGGATGGGGTGGGGGGGTTGACTCAGCCCCAGGTTCGCAGCCTGCAGGTTCGCAGGACTTGGCTGACCACCTCCCTCCCGGCCTCAGTCTCCCCACCTGTAAAGCCAGCAGCGGGTGGAAGGCGCTGACAGCTCTCCGGATCTCTTCTCCAGGCCGATGGGTAGGGTGAGCCTTGTGCTCCGCGGTCGGGCCTCGGCGGAGCCAGCGGAGCCTCCATTCGCCTCCTAACCGATTCCCCGCCCCCGCCCCCACCCCACTCCTGCCGCCTCCGTCCCCCATCCCGGGTCTCCGCTCCCGCAGCCCCTCATCCTCCCGCAGCCTCACCCTCCTCGGACAGGTAGCGCAGATCGTAGAACTCCCCGGCGAAGGTGCCGTAGGAGGAGTCGTGGCGCGGCACCGCCTCGTCGGCGCTCGAGTCCCCCCGCGCAGGGCCCCGGGGTCCCCGGCCCCCCGGGCCCGCGCCGTCGTCCGCCGGGCTGGCTGCACAGGCGGCCGGCCCGGCCAGCAGGAGCAACAGCAGCTGCGCCCAGGACCGGCGCGACCGCGCCATCGCTGCGCACCGATCCCGCAGCCAGGCCGCTCGGGCCGCAGCGGGGGCGCCGCGGGCGCGGGGCCGGGTCTGCGTCGCCGCCAGCACGCGTCCGCCCCCAGCCTGCAGCCCGCGCAGCCGCGGAGCCGCCCGCACCCGCCGCCTCCCAGCCCAGGCTGCGCATCCTCGCTCGCGCCCGGAGCCTCGGCTTCTTCTAACATCCTCACCTTCTCGGCCGGACTGTCTCTGCCTCCGTCCTTTTCCCCATTTCTCCTCCCCCGCTCCATGAGTCTCTCACCGAACAGATTTGACCCTACTTCACTTTTGATACTACTCAAAAAGTGGTCCACGGACCTGCAGCATTAACATCCCCAAGTGCCAGGAACGTTAGCATCACTAATCTCTGGCCTCACGGCAGACATCTATATGAATCAGGATGCATTTTTCCAAGATTCCCGGGAAGCCCCAGTGTACGTTCCCATTTAAGAAGCGCTGCCCGGAGGGTTCACCTGGGGCCACACCTTGTCCGTGTCACTGCCTCCCCGACTTTGTTCCAGCACGTTTTGGCTTATATACAGCACTGCTGTATCCATTATTTCTTGGGATCAAGACTGGAAAAGTTGAAATAGCAAGACCCCCACTTTATAGACAGGTAAACCGAGGTCTTCAGAGCCAGAGGGGACCTAGAACCCAGCTCTTTGGGCTGGATTCATCAAGACTTTTGGAGTGTGTAGTCAGAGGCTGTCCTTGCCCTTGAGTAACATGCCCCCTTCAAAATTAGGCAAGCGGTTTGCTGTTTCCCCACAGCACGCAGGCACAGGCCTTGGCTGGCCCAGACTGTGGGATTCCGGACTTTCCCAAACCCCTTCCTGCTGCGTGTAATTCTCTTCCGGTGGTTGTTTACTTGGCCATTCATTCATTCACACCAAGCACGCACTTACCACTTGCCAGGTTCCTAATTCTTTCCTAATGATGGTTTTGGAATGATAACACATTCAAACTGCTGTTTTCCACTAGAAAACATGGACACAATTCTTTTTATGCTGGTGTTTCAGAGCCAGCATTCTAGCTTGCTTTTAAATTTTATTTCATAAACAAAGAAAATAATTATGGTGGCAGAAAAGTGTAGAGGTTTCTAATGTAGAACCAGAAATTAGGCTGTTTGTGGTGGTGATTAGCAACCTCCAGGATTCAATGGAGATTAGGTAAGATGGTGGAGGTGAGGATCAATAGGGTTCAATACTATAAATGGCATGAATGAATATGCCAATGGTTATGCGCTACAAATAGTCAAAAGAAACTGGTGATTGCAAAGGTTTTTTTTGGCACAGGGTAGATGGGAGACAGAATACTGCTGTGGAAATTGAGAAGTTTTTTATGTCCCAGAGGTCAAATGTTTGCTTTTAGGTATCACTTAACACTGATGGTGGGTTGTCCAGTTGGCATTTAAATCACCTGACAGGTGATTCGGGTATAATTCATGGAAACCCTGGGCTTCAGTAGGTCTCCCAATATTCTAGTTGTTGCAAGAAATAGATATTTATTGCTTGAAAAAGGTAAGATGAACTATAGTGACTTTAGAAATCAAAACAAAGAGATTTGTTTTTTGCAAAGCTAGACAAAACATAGCTTTGCAAAAGATAAAATTCTAAAATACAAAAAATTCAATCAATTGAAAATCTGTTAAAGAGTTGTCCTTTAAAAAGTTTAACAAAACACCTTGTTCTTTAAAAAGTGAAATGTTTTTCTTTTTTCATCTTCCTGTTTACCAGGAAAGATAAAGCCAGATTCAAATGGCAAGCACTTGACTTCCAATTTTGATGTTGACTCACTGGTTTGGGAATCCAAGTTGTTACCTGTTACTTTATTTTTATTGCCTTCATTTAAATTAATATAATTAACAATGTTGATGTTAGAAAGAAAAGATATTAAAATCAAGCCATTCTCTGGTAAACTGGCCTGATAAAATCATGTGGGGTTTTTATTTTTTTCTTTACAGAGAATGTTGGGCAGTAGTATTGGAGAAAGGTGTGCACCCACAGCCTAAAATGAGGCATGGAGGTAAACTGATTTCAATGACCTAAAACCATGTTCAAGAACCTGGGGTCCCTGGACTCAAAGGAGGCCTTAGATGGGCTTCAGAAATGGTGTGAAGATCCAATGAAAGTGCTGGAATAATGTGTGACATGTGGACTTTTCTAGGGAGAACACCCACAATCTTCATGGGTTACTTCAAGTCTTCATACCACTCCAGGGTCTTAGAACCTACTCTGGTTTCCCTATGGACTTGGCTTCTTTCTTTCATGAGGATATCTCCCTACCAGATAAAATGTCTTTTGGGATTTTCTTTCTTAAGATTTTTTTTATTTTATGTGGACCATTAAAAAAAAAAAAAACCTTTATTGAATTTGTTACAATACAGCTTCTGTTATGTGTTTTGTTTTGATGGCCACGAGGCATGTGGGATCCTAGCTGCCCGACCAGGGACTGAACCCATACCCCCTGCATTGGAAGGTGATGTCATTACCACTGGACTGCTAGGGAAAAGTCCTGAAATTTTCTTATTTTTGTTTTCTCACAAGATTTGAGCCCTGGAGGGAGACATATTCTTACTCTCAGCACATGTCCTCTACTTTGTTTCAACCCAGGTTTTTCATATCCTCTGCTCCCCGGCAACATGAACCCACTGAGTGGCGAAGAAATATTGTGGTTTTCCCTTTTGTACACAATTTCCAAGGAAGAACTTTTCCTGAATGTTCTGAGACCACTACGTGAACAAGAGCTGGCTATTCAAACAGGAACTTAGAGATGAACCTGAGTTTAATTTCACTTTCATTTTTTTAGAAAAAAAAAAAAAACCCTTATTTTCTCTTCTCACCAAAGCCATTTCTCTAAAACAACTTTTTTTCTGTTATAAATTTCACAACCCTCCTCCGCCTGAAAATCTACTGTTGCATCTCAGTACCTGACCAGTAAAAACAGATTTGCCCATGCTTCTGTCTGTCTAGTAATATGAGTGATTTTTTTCACTTTTGATTGTTTACGATATAAAAACAATGATCTTGGAAATTCCTCAAAAAGTTCAACATAGAGCTGTGGTATGACTCAGCTACTCCAATCTCAGTTATATGCCCAAGAGTTTGAAGAGTGGGGCACAAATGTTCATATTATTCATAATAGCCAAAGAGTGAAAACAAGCCAAATGTCTACCAGCTGATGAGTGGATAAATGTGGCATATCCATAAATGGAATATTATATAGCCATTAAAAAAGAAATGACACATGGATGAACCCTGAAAACACTATGTTAAGTGAAAGAAGCCAATCACAAAGAACCACATACTATGTGATTCGATTTTTTAGAAATGTCCAGAATAGGCAAATCTATAGAAATCTGAAGGCAGAAGGTAAATTAATGACTGTTACAAAATGGGTGGGGGAAGAACTGATAGTGACTACAGATATGGAGCTCTTTTTTTTTTTTTGGAATCATGGAAATGTTCTGGAATTAGTTGTGTTTATAACCAGTCTACCCTAAAGGAGATCAGTCCTCAGTGTTCATTGGAAGGACTGAAGTTGAAGCTGAAACTCCAATACTTTGGCCAACTGATGCGAAGAGCTGACTCATTTGAAAAGACCTTGATGCTGGGAAAGATTAAGGGCAGGAGGAGAAGGGGACAACAGATGATGAGATGGTTGGATGGCATCACTGACTTGATGGACATGGGTTTGGGTGGACTCTAGGAGTTGGTGATGGACAGGGAGGCCTGGCATGCTGTGGTTCATGGGGTCGCAAAGAGTCGTATACGACTGAGTGACTGAACTGACTGAACTGAATGAAAGATGAACTCCCCAGGTCAGTAGGTGCTTAACATGCTACTGGAGATCAGTGGAGAAATAACTCCAGAAAGAATGAAGGGATGGAGCCAAAGCAAAAACAATACCCAGTTGTGGATGTGACTGGTGATAGAAGCAAGGTCCAATGCTGTAAAGAGCAATATTGCATAGGAACCTGGAATGTTAGGTCCATGAATCAAGGCAAATTGGAAGTGGTCAAACAAGAGATGGCAAGGGTGAACGTCGACATTCTAGGAATCAGCAAACTAAAATGGACTGGAATGGGTGACTTTAGACCATTATATCTACTACTGCAGGCAGGAATCCCTCAGAAGAAATGGAGTAGCCATCATGGTCAACAAAAGAGTCCTAAATGCAGTATTTGGATGCAATCTCAAAAACGACAGAATAATCTCTGTTCGTCTCCAAGGCAAACCATTCAATATCACGGTAATCCAAGTCTATGCCCCAACCGGTAACGCTGAAGAAGCTGAAGTTGAATGGTTCTATGAAGACCTACAAGACTTTTAGAACTAACACCCAAACAAGATGTCCTTTTCATTATAGGGGACTGGAATGCAAAAGTAGGAAGTCAAGAAACACCTGGAATAACAGGCAAATTTGGCCTTGGAGTACAGAATGAAGCAGGGCAAAGGCTAATAGAGTTTTGCCAGGAGAATGCACTGGTCATAGCAAACACCCTCTTCCAACAACACAAGAGAAGACTCTACACATGGACATCACCAGATGGTCAACACCGAAATCAGACTGATTATATTCTTTGCAGCCAAAGATGGAGAAACGCTATACAGTCAGCAAAAAAAAGACCAGGAGCTGACTGTGGCTCAGATCATGAACAGCTTATTGCCAAATTCAGACTTAAATTGAAGAAAGTGGGGAAAACTACTAGATCGTTCAGGTATGACCTAAATCAAATCCCTTATGATTATAAGGTGGAAGTGAGAAATAGATTTAAGGGACTAGATTTGATAGACAGAGTGCCTGATGAACTATGGACGGAGGTTCATGACACTGTACAGGAGACAGGGATCAAGATCATCCCCATGGAAAAGAAATGCAAAAAAGCAAAATGGCTGTCTGGGGAGGCCTTACAAATAGCTGTGAGAAGAAGAGAAGTGAAAAGCAAAGGAGTAAAGGAAAGATTTACCCATTTGAATGCAGAGTTCCAAAGAATAGCAAGGAGAGATAAGAAAGCCTTCCTCAGCGATCAATGCAAAGAAATAGAGGAAAACAATAGAATGGGAAAGACTAGGGATCTCTTCAAGAAAATTAGAGATACCAAGGGAACATTTCATGCAAAGATGGGCTTGATAAAGGACAGAAATGGTCTGGACCTAACAGAAGCAGAAGATATTAAGAAGAGGTGGCAAGAATACACAGAAGAACTGTACAAAAAAAATCTTCACGACCCAGATAATCATGAAGGTGTGACCACTCACCTAGAGCCAGACATCCTGGAATGTGAAGTCAAGTGGGCCTTAGAAAGCATCACTACGAACAAAGCAAGTGGAGGTGATGGAATTCCAGTTGAGCTATTTCAAATCCTAAAAGATGATGCTGTGAAAGTGCTGCACTCAATATGTCAGCAAATTTGGAAAACTCAGCAGTAGCCACAGGACTGGAAAAGGTCAGTTTTCATTCCAATCCCAAAGAAAGGCAATGCCAAAGAATGCTCAAACTACCGCACAATTGCACTCATCTCACACGCTAGTAAAGTAATGCTCAAAATTCTCCAAGCCAGGCTTTAGCAGTACAAGAACTGTGAACTTCCAGATGTTCAAGCTGGTTTTAGAAAAGGCAGAGGAACCAGAGATCAAATTGCCACCATCCGCTGGATCATCAAAAAAGCAAGAGAGTTCCAGAAAAACATCTATATCTGCTTTATTGACTATGCCAAAGCCTTTGACTGTGTGGACCACAATAAACTGTGGAAAATTCTGAAAGAGATGGGAGTACCAGACTACCTGACCTGCCTCTTGAGAAACCTATATGCAGGTCAGGAAGCAACAGTTAGAACTGGACAGTTCTAACAGTTAGAACTGGTCCCAAATAGGTAAAGAAGTGCATCAAGCCTGTATATTGTCACCCTGCTTATTTAACTTATATGCAGAGTACATCATGAGAAACGCTGGACTGGAAGAAGCACAAGCTGGAATCAAGATTGCCAAGAGAAATATCAATAACCTCAGATATGCAGATGACACCACCCTTATGGCAGAAGGGGAAGAGGAACTAAAAAGCCTCTTGATGAAAGTGAAAGAAGAGAGTGAAAAACCTGGCTTAAAACCCAACATTCAAAAAACTAAGATCATGGCACCTAGTCCCATCACTTCATGGGAAATAGATGGGGAAACCGTGGAAACAGTGGCTGATTTCATTTTGGGGGGCTCCAAAATCACTGCAGATGGTAATTCCAGCCATGAAATTAAAAGACGCTTACTCCTTGGAAGGAAAGTTATGACCAGCCTAGACAGCATATTAAAAAGCTGAGACATTACTTTGTCAACAAAGGTCTGTTTAGGCAAGGCTATGGTTTTTCCAGTAGTCATGTATGGATGTGAAAGTTGGAGTAGAAAGAAAGCTGAGCACCAAAGAATTGATGCTTTTGAACTGTGGTGTTGGAGAAGACTTTTGGGAGTCCCCTGGACTGCAAGGAGATCCAACCAGTCCATCCTAAAGGAAATCAGTCCTGGGTGTTCATTGGAAGGACTGATGTTGAAGCTGAAACTCCAATACTTTGGCCACCTGATACAAAGAGCTGACTCATTTGAAAAGACCCTGATGATGGGAAAGAGTGAGAGCATGAGGAGAAGGAGATGACAGAGGATGAGATGGTTGGATGGCATCACCGACTCAATGGACATGAGTTTGAATAAACTCTGAGAGTTGGTGATGGACAGGGAGGCCTGGTGTGCTGCGGTTCATGGGATCGAAAAGAGTCAGACACGACTGAGTGACTGAACTGAACTGATATGATATCATGAAGATGCTAAAAAAAATACAGATTATATTTTAAAATGGTTAACATGGTGAATTTCAAGTTTTTAAAAAGCTGTGATCTTTGAGATGGTGAAAGAAAGATAAAGGTGACGCCAGAATATTCTTGTGCTATTCTGGGGGTATAAATTTTTGGATAAATTCAGGTGGGATCTTCCAAATTCTCTAGGACCTAGTTTTTAAATTCTTCAAACATAAGGATCTCCTATGCAGGCTACAATCCACAAACTCAGGGTTGCAGGATTCCCAGACCACTTGCATTAACTCCCCACCCCCGTGTCCACCGGGCTTCCCTGGTGGGTCAGACAGTAAAGACTCCGACTGCAATGCAGGAGACCCAGGTTTGATCCTTGGGTTGGGAAGATCCCCTGGAGAAGGGAATGGCTACCTACTCCAGTATTCTTGCCTGGAGAGTTCCATGGACAGAGGAGCCTTGGAGGTCGGCAGTCCATTGGGTCACAAAGAGTCAGACATGATTGACTGACAATTTCACTCTCCCCAGGTCCACCAGGAGTCTGTGGCCCACAATTTGGAACCCTTGCTCTGGAATGATTATGTCAGCAAGCTGATTTTTCTTCCTGGACATATGATGTATTGTGTGATTGTACGGCACTGTTATTTTGGGTTTAAGTATATATTTTTTAAAAAGGTGAAGTGACTATACCAATTCATTTTTATCACTATGTATCCACCCAACACAGTATTATCTTCTCAGGTCCCAACTCCAAGCACCCAACATACATGTACATAGGCAAATAACAGGACAACTGCTGAAAGGATGGAATCCTCTTGATTTTACTGGTTAGAGTTGAGCTGCCAGAGGTACTGGGTTTTCATATACAGTAACAGCCAATTGTTCGTGATCAGACTTCAGTGACATCGACCTTCGGAAACATCTGTGACGCAGCGGGGTGTGGAAGAAGAAGCAGCAGGCTCAGAGCCTCCTGAGAACAATGGCAAAAAACCGCATGCACCCCCCTCCTCAGACGCAAAGCCAACCTGACGCGCGTATGTAACACTGCGTTTCCCTGCTTCCTCAAGAAAACTTCAGTTTTGCCCTGGAGGTTTCCATCAGAGAGCAGGAGGTGACGAGCAGAAGACGCAGAAAGCAGGTTAGAAGAGGAGGGGTCGGCAGGACGTGACAACCCGAGGCACAAACACTTCCCCCATATTGTACAGGAACACATTTTGTATCATGTGCACAACATAAAGAACAGCGAAAGCTGTTTAAATACAGCCAGGCATCGGGTAGTATGGAAGGGGGTAAAAGTTCCCAGATACCACAGTGGCCCCCGACAGCTTCACCAATAGAGCAGACAGCAGTGCAAACCATCAGTGAGAAGAGTGTTAGTCTGTGAAAGGCAAGCCAAGCCCTGCACGTTTGGACAGGCTCTTGACATCATGACACCACACCAAGGTACAAACGGGGCTGATGTTTGTAATGATGACTCATCAAGAAAAGGTTAAATACTCTCCAGTGAACTGTTTACTAAGGCAGGGAAGTGCGTATATATTTTAGAAAGATTTCCCTCAAAAAATATTAAAATTTTAAAGATTCATCACTTAAAAGGGTTAATCCTCTGTTATCTGAATATTTGCGTACATTACCTCATTTCACAACAATGCTAGTCAATGAGGCATTGCTTTTTTTAAATATATATATCATTAGTATCAAATTATTGGCACCATTCAGATTTAAGGAGAGGGAGAGGAGAGCAAAGTATACAATACAACATAAAAATACAATTCTGATACAAATATATGAGATCAATCCCACTTAAGTGGTCATAAGAAATGGATGGATATTTTACACACAAGGAAATACAGCTACTAAGTCATCACATGGAAAAGTGCTCAGCTTTGCTAGCAATTAATGAAATAAAACAACCTTTTAAGAACAACTATACGTACTTATTAAACTAGCAAAAATAAATAAAAATGGCAAAACCCAATACCGGCAGAACTATTGGTAAATAGAAACACTTATACATTGCTGGTGGCGTCAAAAATTGTAGAGGGGATTCAAGCATTCAGAGAGGATGGGAGGTTGAACTTGATGACCTTTAAGGTCCTTTCAACCAGGAGACTAGATCTTTCTAGAAAGCAATCTGACAATATGAAACAAGAGCTATAAAATACTTCATGCTCTTTGACCTTGTCATCTCTCTTTGGAGATACTCCCAAGGGAAGAATCCAAAGGAAGAAACATTTTATTTTTACAAAGACATTCATAGCAGCACTATTTATGAGAATGAAAAATAGGATATAACTCAAATATCTAGTAATGGCAACAAGTGAGGTTAACCACATTACATGAATACAAAGAAAGTGTAAGTGGTGAGAGCAGGATCAGTGTTGCAAAGAGAAGATATGTGTTAGATGGAGGAAGTAATCAAAGATTATGTACACACTGATCATCCTGATGGAAGAAATGGGTGCCTGTGCATCGAGAAAGCGTGGGAAACCATTTGGAGGGCTAGTTTGTGGTTAGGGGGTTCTTTTATTCCTGCAAAGTTGTTCAAGTGCATAAGAAAAATTTAAAAACACATTTCTTGAAACTATATAAAAAAGAGCAACGTTTCTTCTGCTCAAGCTTCTATCAGCAGGACATGAGTTGATCAGCTTTAGAGATCATTATCCTTCATGGAACACCCAAATGAATCCTGCCATCAAATCCCTTTGTAAGGATTTTGAGACAATTTCAACTACTTCAGACAATTTAAGTTTTTACTTTGGGTTCACTAATAAATTCTATGTATCCCCAATAATATCATAACCCCCAAATTCACAAGTTAAATTACATTTCTGATTAAGCTGAAATAACTTCAGTCCTGGTGATTGCAACTCTCCTTTTTTAGTTCACCTACTTGTGTCTGAATAAAAATGAATGTTAAAGACTTTATAAGATCTGTGCATTTATCAGTGTAAATGAAAAACCAGCAGTAAAGAATTATTCTCTCAGTAAAAATGACTCTTTAACAAACAGTCAAAGCTTGGTGCAAGTGTCAGTCATACAAAATCACATGGTTGAGACTGAGAGCAAAGGATTCCATGCCATATTAACCCCTGTGAGTATTAATATGTACACACAGGTGCTTCTGAAAAGGAATCCCGGTTTTCCCATCTTTCTTCTAGGCTTACCAAATTTTGTCTCAACTACATTGAGTAGTAGGAAAACCTCTAATACTCAGGAGACAGCAAATAACTTTTCCAATAAAAGTCAAGCCAGAGGTTGGCTTTGACCGGCCATGGAGACCTGGGCGAACAGAGCACACGTTTGTATGCTGTGCTGCAGCGAGCACACCAAGCCCGAAGAAAGAAAACGGACAGAAGGCACCATGCCCTCCTCCAGGCAGCCAGGGGAGAGTTTCACAGTTCGGTCATCAGCAGTCTTTTCATCATTTTCTCTCTCTCCAGTTCCTGCCGGAGTGTCTCTGCACTGAGAAAGAGGAGGTGACAAAACGGTGAGATACATGCTCAAAAATGGTAAGAGCAGCCTCAGTTTAAATGCCATTTCCCAAGCCCAGCTCTTGACTTGCTCTTTCAGGCTCCTTAAGGAACCCCTCCATTTGCCAGCCCTACAATGACCTGAACTTGGCTGCCTATGGATTTCCCCCACCAGACTTCAGCTTCTGCAGGTACCGCTCCTCAGAGGACTGCCTGTTATATACACCATTCCTCTCTGAACCCTCAGAGCTGAACGTAGGACCTGGCACATAGCACCCCCTCAGCAATGTGAAAGTCAAAGTGTTAGTCGCTCAGTGGTGTCCAACTCTTTGCGACCCCATGGACCACCAGGCTCCTCTGTCCATGGAATTCTCTAGACAAGAATACTGGAGTGGGTAGCGATTCACTTTTCCAGGGGATCTTCAGTTTAATCTGAAATACGATATAACTCAAATATCTAGTAACGGCAACAAGTGAGGTTAACCACATTACATGAATACAAAGAAACTGAAAGCGGTAAGAGCAGGATCAGTGTTGAAAAGAGAAGATCTGTGTTAGATGGAGGAAGTAATCAAAGATTATGTACACACTGATCATACTGATGAAAAAATGTGCGCACGTGCATCGAGAAAGCACGGGAAACAATTTGGAGGGCTAGTTTTGCTCACTCTACATCCTTAGCACCTAGAATAATACTGTCTAGCCTTTGATGCAGAGAGGGCAATGGCAAGCCACTCCCGCACTCTTGCCTAGAAAATCCCATGGGTGGAGGAGCCTGGTAGGCTGCAGTCCATGGGATCGCTAAGAGTTGGACACAACTGAGCGACTTCACTTTCATTTTTCACTTTCATGCATTGGAGAAGGCAATGGCAACCCACTCCACTGTTCTTGCCTAGAGAATCCCAGGGATGGGGGAACCTGGTGGGCTGCCGTCTGTGGGGTAGCACAGAGTCAGACATGACTGAAGCGACTTAGCAGCAGCAGCAGCCTTTGATGACCTTTCAGTAAATACTTCGAGAATACATGAAGAAAAGCATGAATAAGAGTCGCAAACATTGTTGCAGATGTGACAACGAGCCTGAGCCTGGCTTCCCTGTCACCAGAGTTACCTGTTGGCACCTGCTGATCTGACACACCTGGTTGCTGGAGAAACAGGCTTCCGAATGGTGTAGATGGTCTGCACTGCGGACACGGTCTCTGTCAAGGGCCTCAGGGTCGCTGCAGGAATCAGTGGGGAAGACTGGCCAGGACAGCACTGTAATTTACTGTCTCTAAAGTCTGCCTGGAGGGGAAACAGAAAAGAGGAAGTCAACCTCAATTTGGGTTTCATTTTCATATTGTCAGCTGTTTCCTCAGCCTTACCACACAGTCCCTGTCATTTTTTAATAATAGTTCATCAATAGCCATGTATTAAATCATTTTATTTAGTGCCAGCCACTATACTAAGCACTTTACATGTGTTACCTCTTCACAGTCTTTAAGGGGGAGGTCATGTTTCATCACGTTAGACACCATCATTTATTTATTTTATTTTTTTTACTTTACAATACTGTATTGGTTTTGCCATACATTGGCATGAATCCGCCACGGGTGTACATGAGTTCCCAATCCTGAACCCCCCTCCCACCATCCTCCCCATATCATCTCTCTGGGTCATCCCAGTGCACCAGCCCCAAGCATCCTGTATCCTGTATTGAACCTAGACTAGTGATTCATTTCTTACTTGATAGTATACATGTTTCAATGCCATTCTCCCAAATCATCCCACCCTCTCCCTCTCCCACAGAGTCCAAAAGACTGTTCTATACATCTGTGTCTCTTTTGCTGTCTCATATACAGGGTTGTCATTACCATCTTTCTAAATTCCATATATATGTGCTAGTATATTGTACTGGTGTTTTTCTTTCTGGTTTACTTCACTCTGTATAATTGGCTCCAGTTTCATCCACCTCATTACAACTGATTCAAATGTATTCTTTTTAATGGCTGAGTAATATTCCATTGTGTATATGTACCACAGCTTTCTTATCCATTCATCTGCTGATGGACATCTAGGTTGCTTCCATGTCCTGGCTATTATAAAGAGTGCTGCAATTAACATTGGGGTACATGTGTCTCTTTTAATTCTGGTTTCCTCGGTGTGTATGCCCAGCAGTGGGATTGCTGGGTCATAAGGCAGTTCTATTCCCAGTTTTTTAAGGAATCTCCACACTGTTCTCCACAGTGGCTGTACTAGTTTGCATTCCCACCAACAGTGTAAGAGGGTTCCCTTTTCTCCACACCCTCTCCAGCATTTATTGTTTGTAGACTTTTGGATCGCAGCCATTCTGACTGGCAGACACCATCATTTATAACCTGCACCAGTTTTTGCACATGCCACAGAGGAAAAGTAACCATTCAAACTCTGTCAGGCCCACTAGTATAATATCTACTCTAATTTCAGAGATGTTAGAAGGTGGAAAAATGCACATCTTGGAACTGACTTTTATGGAAAAGGAAACTGAGGCTCAGAGACGTTAAATAATCTTCTCGAGGTCACACAGTAAGAACTAAGAACCAGTATTTAGAACCAAGATTCTAAATGGGGAGAATCTTTATCTTTGAGAGTCCTGAAAGACTACTGCTGAAAAATATAAGCCCCTGTTTGTTTTACAACTGTCTCCAGAGACAGAACTGAGCTGGCCTGGGCTGGAGCAATGCCAGAGAACTGACCATAAGAACAGAGCGTCACAGAGTTGCTGGCGTGTGATGTTTGCCACAGGGGGCTTTCACAAATGCTGGGATGTAGTGGTCACTTGTGTGGTTCCTTAGATAATGCTGGCTCATTTCTTTCCAGGGACATGGCAGGATTACACTTCCCCAGCCTACTTTTAAAAATGTTTTTTAATAAATTTTTATTTATTTATTGGCTCTGCTTCCTGGCATGCGGGATTTTAGCTCTCTAGCAAGGGATCAAACCTATGGCCCCTGCAGCGGAAGCACAGAGTCTTAACCACCGGACCCCCAGGAAAGTCCCCCTCAACCCCACTTTGAAGTTAGGCATGGCCAGTGCCTTACTTTAGCCATGGGAATGAACCACCATGTTTTATTTCCATTGGAAGAGTTAAGTGCTGGTGTGCGATTTGTCGCTTCTTTCCCCACCTCCCCCCAGCCTCTGTGACCAGCAGTGTTTTAGAGGGCAGCTGCTCCATTAGCCAGGGTCCCAGAAACAAAGCAACACAGAGCAGAAGGCATAGCCCACCCATGGCAGTCATGCAGCATGAATAGGAAATTCACTTTGTCATGTAAAGCATGGCTGAGTCCAGCCTTCCTGATACAGGAGCTGGGGTAAGACGTTATTTTGTTGCTTCAATAAAGTGGGTGTAGGTTGGGCTTTTGATGCCAATTTTGACTCTTTCTGGAAAAAGAGGGAAATGTACTTACATACAAAGGCAATTGCAGGGAAGGTACCAGGGCCTTAGCATGAATCAAGGCAGTGGCATCAAACTTTACTAACAGTCATTATATTCCTCACTGCCATGCACGCAAAGTAGAAAAAAAAGAGCCAACCTCATTTAAGAATGACCTTGTGCTCTAAGTCACTTCAGTCATGTCCAACTCTTTGCAACCCCATGGACTGTAACCCACCGGCTCCTCTGTCCGTGGGATTCTCCAAGCAAGAATACTGGAGTGGGTTGCCATTTCCTATTCCAGGGGATCTTCCCGACCCAGGGATTGAATCCACGTTCTCTTAAGCCTTCTGCATTGGCAGGCGGGCTCTTTACCACTAGCACCACCTGAGAAGCCCAAGAATGACCTCAGGGAGCAGTGAAAATTACGATTATTAAATATCAACCCTGAGTACTACTCTTCCTAATATTTGCTGAACGAAGAAATGAATGAACCAACATTTGCTGGAACAAAGCAGGTAACATAGGGACAGGCCAGGTTAAGAAGAAGATCATGGCACAGAAATCTGACCAGAGTCAGGCAGAGGTCCTGATCTTAGACAGACCGAGGCCCTTGGCTGACTATCAAGTAGACTCAACAGGCTCAAATACAAGGTAGGAACTGGCTTCAGAACCAACCAAGGAGTCTGGTTGTTGAATTCAGGCTCAAGGTCAATGCTGGATCAACTACCAGAATAACTGTATGGAGTTCCCTGGAGCTGTTGAACTCCCCCTTGACTGTGGACAGGATAGGTCAGGGAGTCTCTGGAGAGGCCACCTCTACAGCAAGGTCAAATATCTTGACCTTGGTAGGGAGGAAAAGAGAATATGATGCACACGAGGAAGAAAATTAGGAAGCTAAAGCTTATGAATTTGGCTTCCATTACCACTGAGCTGTTGGTATTAATAACTTGCTAATTATAATCTCCAGTTTAGTCCTCTCTCCTGATACAGACTTGGATATCAAACTGCCATAAAGCAAAAGGCAAAAGAAAAAGGAAAATGAGAAAAGGAAAGATATATACATCTGAATCCAGAGTTCCAAAGAATAGCAAGGAGATAAGAAAGCCTTCCTAAGTGATCAATGCAAATAAATAGAAGAAAACAAAATGGGAAAGACTAGTAATCTCTTCAAGAAAATTAGAGATACCAAGGGAACATTTCATGCAAAGATGGGCACAATTAAGGACAGAAATGGTATGGACCTAACAGAAGCAGAAGATATTAAGAAGAGGTGGCAAGAATACACAGAAGAACTATTCAAAAAAGACCTTCATGACCAAGATAATCACGATGGTGTAATCACTCATCTAGAGCTACACAGCCTGGAATGCGAAGTCAAGTGGGCCTGAGGAAGCATAACTATGAACAAAACTAGTAGAAGTGATGGAATTCTGGTTGAGCTATTTCAAATTCTTAAAGATGATGCTGTGAAAGTGCTGCACTCAATATTTCAGCAAATTTGGAAAACTCATCAGTGGCTACAGGACTGGAAAAGGTCAGTTTTCATTCCAATCCCAAAGACAGGCAATGCCAAAGAATGCTCAAACTACCGCACAATTGCATTTATCTCACACACTAGTAAAGTAATGCTCAAAATTCTCCAAGCTAGGCTTTAACAGTATGTGAACCAAGAACTTGCAGATGTTCAAGCTGATGCAGAAAAGGCAGAGGAACCAGAAATCAAATTGCCAACATCCAAGATCATAGAAAAGCAAGAGAATTCCAGAAAAACATCTACTTCTGCTTCATTGACTATGCTAAAGTCTTTGACTGTGTGGATCACAACAAACTGGAAAATTCTGAAAGAGATGGGCATACCAGACCACCTTACCTGCCTCCTGAGAAATCTGTATACAGGTCAAGAAGCAACAGTTAGAACTGGACATGGAACAATGGACTGGTTCCAAATTGGGAAAGGAGTATGTTAAGGCTGTATATTGTGACCCTGCTTATTTAACTTATATGCAGAGTTCAGTTCAGTTCAGTTCAGTTGCTCAGTCGTATCCAACTCTTTGCAACCCCATGAATCATGGCACGCCAGGCCTCCCAGTCCATCACCAACTCCTGGAGTCCACCCAAACCCATGTCCATCGAGTCGGTGATGCCATCCAGCCATCTCATCCTCTGTCATCCCCTTCTCCTCCTGACCTCAACCCTCCCAGTATCAGGATCTTTTCCAATGAGTCAGCTCTTCTCATCAGGTGGCCAAAGTATTGGAGTTTCAGCTTCAACATCAGTCCTTCCAATGAACACCCAGGACTAATCTCCTTTAGGATGGACTGGTTGGAACTCCTTGCAGTCCAAGGAACTTTCAAGAGTCTTCTCCAACACCATAGTTCAAAAGCATCAATTCTTCGGCACTCAGCTTTCTTTATAGTCCAACTCTCACATCCATACATGACCACTGGAAAAACCATAGCCTTGACTAGATGGGCCTTTGATGACAAAGAAATGTTGCTGCTTTTTAATATGCTGTCTGGTTGGTCATAACTTTCCTTCCAAGGAGTAAGCATCTTTTAATTGCATGGCTGCAATCACCATCTGCAGTGATTTCAGAGCCCAGAAAAATAAAGTCAGCCACTGTTTCCATTGTTTCCCCATCTATTTCCCATGAAGTGATGGGGCTGGATGCCATGATCTTAGTTTTCTGAATGTTGAGCTTTAAGCCAACTTTTTCACTCTCTTCTTTCACTTTCATGATGAAAGTGAAAGAGGCTCTTTAGTTCTTCTTCACTTTCTGCCTTAAGAGTGGTGTCATTTGCATATCTGAGGTTATTAATATTTCTCCCGGCAATCTTGATTCCAGCTTGTGCTTCTTCCAGCCCAGCATTTCTCATGATGTACTCTGCATATAAATTAAATAAGCAGGGTGACAATATACAGCCTTGACATACTCCTTTTTCTATTTGGAACCAGTCTGTTGTTCCATGTCCAGTTCTAACTGTTGCTTCCTGACCTGCATACAGGTTTCTCAATAGGCAGGTCAGGTGGTCTGGTATTCCCATCTCTTTCAGAATTTTCCACAGTTTATTGTGATCCACACTGTCAAAAGCTTTGGCATAGTCAATAAAGCAGAAATGGATGTTTTCCTGGAACTCTCTTGCTTTTTTGATGATCCAGCGGATGTTGGCAATTTGATCTCTGGTTCCTCTGCCTTTTCTAAAACCAGCTTGAACATCTGGAAGTTCACGGTTCACATACTGCTGAAGCCTGGCTTGGAGAATTTTGAGCATTACTTTACTAGCGTGTGAGATGCGTGCAATTGTGCGGTAGTTTGAGCATTCTTTGGCATTGCCTTTCTTTGGGATTGGAATGAAAACTGACCTTTTCCAGTCCTGTAGCCACTGATGAGTTTTTCAAATTTGCTGAAATATTGAGTGCAGCACTTTCACAGCATCATCTTTTAGAATTTGAAATAGCTCAACTGGAATTCCATCGCCTCCACTAGCTTTGTTCTTAGTAATTCTTCCTAAGGCCCACCTGATTTCACATTCTAGGATGTCTGGCTCTAGGTGAGTGTGAGTGATCACACCTTCGTGATTATCTGGGTCGTGAAGATTTTTTTTTGTACAGTTAGAGTATTCTTGCCACCTCTTCTTAATATCTTCTGCTTCTGTTAGGTCCAGACCATTTCTGTCCTTTATTGAGCCCATCTTTGCATGAAATGTTCCCTTGGTATCTCTAATTTTCTTGAAAAGATTTCTAGTCTTTCCCGTTTTATTGTTTTCCTCTATTTCTTTGCCTTCATCACTGAGGCAGGCTTTCTTATCTCTCCTTGCTATTCTTTTGAACTCTGCATTCAGATGGATATAGCTTTCCTTTTCTCCTTTGCTTTCACTTCTCTTCTTTTCACAGCTATTTGTAAGGCCTCCTCAGACAGCCATTTTGCTTTTCTGCATTTCTTTTTCTTGTGGATGGTCTTGTTCCCTGTACAATGTCATGAACCTCTGTCTATAGTTCATCAGGCACTCTGTCTATCAGATCTAGTCCCTTAAATCTATTTCTCACTTCCACTGTATAATCATAAGGGATTTGATTTAGGTCATATGATGCAGAGTACATCATGTGAAATGCCAGGCTGGATGAAGCACATGCTGGAATCAAGATTGCCAGGAAAACTATCAGTAACCTCAGATATGCAGATGACACCACCTTTATGGCAGAAAGTGAAGAGGAACCAAAGAGCCTCTTGATGAAAGTGAAAGAAGTGAGTGAAAAACCTGCTTAAAACTAAACATTCAAAAAATGAAGATTATGGCATCCGGTCCCATCACTTCATGGCAAATAGATGGGGAAACAATGGAAACAGTGACAGACCTTATTTTCTTGGGTTCCAAAGTCACTGCAGATGGTGACTGCAGCCATGAAGTTAAAAGATGCTTGCTCCTTGGAAGAAAAGCTATGAAAAACTTAGATAGCATATTTAAAAGCAGAGATATTACTTTGCCAACAAAGGTCCATCTAGTGAAAGCTATGGTTTTTCCAGTAGTCATGTATGGATTTGAGAGTTGGACCACAAAAGCTGAGCACCAAAGAATTGATGCTTTTGAACTGTGGTGTTGGCGAAGACTCTAGAGAGACCCTTGGACAGCAATGAGGTCAAACCAGTCAATACTAAAGGACATCAATCCTGAATATTCACTGGAAGGACTGATGCTAAAGCTGAAGCTCCAGTACTTTGGCCACCTGATGGGAAGAACTGACTCATTAGAAAAGATCCTAATGCTGGAAAATATTGAAGGCAGGAAGAGAAGGGGACGACAGAGGATGAGATGGTTGGATGGCATCACCAACTCGATGGACATGAGTTTGAGTAAGCTCCAGGAGTTGGTGATGGATAGGGAAGCCTGGTGTGCTGCAGTCCATGGGGTTGCAGAGTCAGACACGACTGAGCGACTGAACTGAACTGATCCAGCTGCCCATTCGCTATTTCCATCCAGGCATTTCCAAGGCATTTCTAACACATCATGGCAAGAGGCAAATTCATTATCCCTCCTGGTTCAGTCTTCCCTAAGATTTCCTTGTCTCAGTGAATGCACCCACTCTCCATCCACATTCTGCAAGTCAGAAATCTGAGAGCTCTTTCTGGCCCTTTCTCTCCCTCATCCAATCCAATTCCTCACCAGCCTCTTAAATATTTCCCCGATCTGTGCACATCTATCCACCTCCACCATCAACAGCACTCAGGGTCAAGCTCTCTGCCTTCTTTCCCTTGAACTACTGTTCGAGGTTTCTAGAGGACTGCCCAGAGTCCACACTGCCTGAACCCAGCTCCTCTCACTGCCATCACAGGGATCATCGCCAAACGCAGCTGCCCTGTCCCTGGCCTGCTTAGAGTACTTCAAAGGCTTCTCACTGAAGGACTCCCCATCTGAGCTCAGCCAAGCATGGCTGCGCCCTGCAGGGTTTGTCCCTGCTTTCCTCCGCTTCCTCCTCTCATGCCCCACACCCTTGCTTTCTGCCGTCTAGGCCCACTAGCCTCAGCTCAGTCCCCTGGAGGTGGGATGCCCCCTCTGCCCCAGGACTCTGGCTCATGCTGCTCCCTCTGCCTGCTCTAGCTGCCTTCAAGCCACTCTTGCCCAGTTCTTCAAAGTCCCAGCATGGTTTCTGACATTGGCTTCCTGCTCCATCTTGGCCCCTGGCTTTTCAGGAAGGGCTTCCCTGGGTGTCTCACAGCACTGCCAAGGCTGGGCAGCAGGCCAGAGTGCCCGCCATGGCCAGCAGAGGAAGTGGAGCTGGAGCCTCCAGCTAGGGAAGCTGTGACCAGCCAAACTGCAGGGGCCAGATGAGTATCTGGCAGCAGCACTGAATGCCTGGCCCAGCCCCTGTGTCTCTGCCCTCTGTTCCTTAAAAGACAGGTGCTGGAAGCTGATCAAGACCATAGTGCAGACTGTTCTGCATGTGTGCATGCTAAGTCGCTGCAGTTGTGTCCACTCTGTGTGACCTCATGGACTGTAGCTCACCAGGCTCCTCTATTCGTGGATTCTCCAGCAAGAACACTGAAAAGTGGGTTGCCATGCCCTTCTCCAGGGGCTCTTCCTGACCCAGGGACAGAACTCACATCTCTTATGTCTCCTCCATTTGCAAGCTGGTTCTTTACCAGTAGCACCACATGGGAAGCCCCATGGATTGTTCTAGAAATCTGCTTTTGTCTCTGCACGGACTGTTGAACATGTTCCCAGGTCTGTTCATCCTCAGACCTGAATCAGCCACCACTCATGCCCTCCTGTTCATATGGCTGAAGCCATCTCAGGTAGTGACAATCAGCCAGCCCCTGAGACTGCACCCAGGGGTAGACCAGCTACCCCTAGGGCACCACACAGCCTGCCCAAAACAGCCTCTAGACTGACCTTTGGAAGGAACCTCAGGGACCATGTGGTTCTAGGAATTGCAAACTCTGATCCCTGGGAGGAAGAGGGAGGGAGAGGAAAGAGGCATGCACAGGTGTTCAGTCATACCCAACTCTTTGCAACTCCATGGACTGTAACCCCCCAGGATCCTCTGTCCATGGGATTCTCCAGGCAAGAATACTGGAGTGGGTTGCCATTTCCTTCTCCAGGGGATCTTCCCGACCCAGGGGATTGAACCTGCCTCTCCTGCATCAGGAGGCAGATTTTTTACCACTGAGCCACCAGGGAAGCCTCAGGAGAGAGAGGAGGGAGCCTAAACTCCCTACTTCTGCTCATCAGAGAGTGAGCTTCTGCACAAGCTCTTAATTAAAGAAAAAAGTCGAGGAGTTGAAGAGAATCTTGAAAATCATCGAACTCTCTCACTTTGCAGATGAGGAAACTACAACATTTAAATGTTTAAAAACATTTCAGCAGTTTGCAGAGTTTAAATAAGCTGCTCAGTGACACAGAGAGCCATGGCAACAGGAAAGCCGGTTGTCATGACTACCTGCTCTTGTTATTACACCACCCTGCCTCTCCAGCATTGAGGAACAACAATTGTACTTGACATTCGTGGGATGGTCTGTGCATGGTCGAGTACTTTCAAGTTCTTGATCCCTTTTGACCCTTGCCTCAACCAGATATGAGGAGGAGGATGTTCTTATTACTATTTCCACTTTAAATAAAAGGAGACTGGTACTCAGAGTGGCAAAATCTTAACTTAAAATCATAAGTCATACCATTATCAAGATGCAGATCCAACCCCAAAGCACTGAAAACAGAGTCTGATAAATGCACGTACATACATGTTCATGGCAGTATTATTCACAGTAGCCAAAAAGTGGGGAGAACCCAAAACCCATCCATGGATGGATAGATCAACAAATTGTGGTATATAAGTGCAATGGAATATTATTCCTCCATAAGAAGAAATAAAATACTGATACATCCTACAGCATACATCAGTCTTACAAACATGATGCTAAGTGACAGAAACTAGACATAGGTCACATAGTGTGTGATTCCATTTTTATGGAATATCCAAATGAGGCAAATCCAAAGAGACAAAATGCAAATTGGTGGCTGCCAAGGGCCAGAGGGAAGGGGAAAAGGGAATGACTTCTTACTGGGTATGAGATTTCCTTTGGGGGTGATGAGAAGGTTTTAGAATTAGAGGTGGTAGTTGCATGACCCTGAATGCACTAAATGCCACTAAACTGTCACTTCAAACACTGTTAATTTTATGTTACATGAAGCTCACCTCAATAAAATAAAATAACTAGAAAATGCTGACCCCCCCAAACCCCAACTTCTTTTCAGCCTCACAGAGTTCACAGTGATCAGAAGACGCTGTTGGTGGGGCTTCCCTGGTGGTCCAGTGGTTAAACACCCACCTTCCAATGCAGGGGATGCAGGTTTCATCCCTGGTCCAGAAACTAAGATCCCATATGCTTTGGGGCAACTAAACCCGTGCACCACAACTAGGGAGAAGCCCATGAGCTTAAAAAAAAAAAAAAAATCCTGCATGTCACAACTAAGAAACAATGCAGCCAAAAATAAATAAATAAACACAAGCTGTTGGCATTGTCGGCTGGCAATCCATAGGAAAGCATGCCACCTGGGAACTATGTCTTAAAACACAGATCTGTTTTCCGGATCTACTTACGGTAAACTGTGGCCCTGTTATGAAAGGATCAGGAAAAGGGGTCACTGTATCAGCCGGGAATGTTTTTATCTTCAAAAAAGAGACAGAGAAGAGTGTTACTTTCAGATTAGAAAACAAAGCTTTGAAATCTTTGGCAGCACACTTTTAAACTGAAGGATACAGGAGCACACACACCAAGCCTTCCTTGCTTGCTGAGGAAGTAAACCAAGGGCCCCTACGAGTGTTGCCTAGCGGCTGTATCTGAGCCTGGAGTTGTGCCATAGGGCCAGGCCTCTGCAAGGAAGACAGGCTGGAGTCTTGTGTTTGCAGGACACCTACACTGCCTCACCCTGACCATAGCCAAGGGGTGTAATGAGGAGGCGAGGGCAACATGGGGGCCTGCTGATGGCCCCTCTGCAGCTGTGGGGAATGGACTAGACGCCACTGATAGGGGACAGAGTCTATCAGAGTGGACAGAGTACCAGGAGGCCTGGACTAATCAGGCCAGGAGGGCTCGCTGTCCGTTCACTTTAGTTGTTGGGCTCTCTATAAACTCTGGGCAATAGAGGGAAACCTCAGGGGAACCCGGGTAAGCCTGGAAGACTCCTACCACCCTGGCCTTGGGGACAGAAGGCATGGTGATCACAAGTGCCCTGTGCTGGCATCTGGAGAGGGTGGACATCCTGCAGGATCAGGTAGTGCCAACTGGCCATCAAGAGCCTTTGCTTCCATTTCTTTCTCTTGGGTCATTTCATCTTTGGCCTCCTAGAGGCCTTTGGAGGGGAGGGGTGGGGAGGGGTTATGTTTCTTTAAGCTGGCCTCAAAGACTGCCAGCAGGCCCAGGGTCTTGATGACTGGCACTAGCTTTGTCTGTAGCCTCGGGGTACAGAAACTGCCTGCTGGTGAATGCACATTGTTCCACTTCCACCAGAGGGCTGCAGCCAAGACACCAAGGCCACCACTTCCCACGTGCAGTCGCTTTAGTGTCTTTCAGGGTCTTGCCTACGGACAGTAGTTACTTGATGGCTTTGAGTCATTCTAATAGGGGGTAAGATAGGGATTCACAGGAACACATCAGATCAGACCCAAATCTGCTGAGGATTTCTGAGGGAGTTGAGTAGGTCTCAACTTAACCCATCTAGAAATGACAATGTCCTTGCAGTGGGCACTGAGATGTCTAACCCAAGCCCACTCACCCCTTCCCCAAACTCTCTTTTTAAACATCTCAAAATTCCCTTGGACTCAGGAGCCAGTTCACGTTCCTGGTAGTGACTACCTGCTGTGCAGCAAATAAAGCACTAGGGGAAGCCTTACTCCTTGTGAGGCTTAATGGTTCAACGCTGTGTGCTGAGACCAACAGAAATGTGAAAGTAACATACAGAATAAACTCAGACCATCATGAAATAAAAGGGAAAAAGAGGATTATTAATGCTATTAAAGAAATGTGAGAGTTGGCAACGTCAAAGAGTTATTTTATACCTGCTCTAAAGAAGAAAAAGATATTCCAACAGTTACCCTCTGGGTTGCTGAGCTCTGACAAAGCACATACACTCTCCTGATGGTGTTGTCGTTGGTATCACCACGTTAGAATGGGGACAAAGCCAAAGTTGCAATATTGAACCCAGCAGGGTCCAGCCTGAAAAAATAAAGCCCCTGATGCACACGTTATATGTGTTCCCTGGAACAGTGACAAACTGGAAACAAAGCACACATCCTGCAGGAAAGAGTTTGTTAGGTAGATGATGGACCATTCACTTGATGGAATACATAGAACGTGGTACCAAGAACAAGCTAGAAGCAATACAACATTAAGCGAAAAGAGGCAAATAGTAGGTGATGCTATGATTTAACTATGTAAAACTGTGAGTGAATATAAATAAATATTAGAAGGAAACATGCAAAAATGGAAAAAAAAAAAAAGTTGTGCCAGGTTGGGATTACAGGAGATTCCTTTCAAGTCATTATGTAATTCTCATATCATCATCTTGATAAACAGCAGGAAAAGATGAGTTAAAAGCTTTTGTTTGCAACAGAAATGCAACTACGAGTGTTCTCTCTGCGGAAAGCATCTATGCACATCATGGCTCTAGGAAAACAAACTCTTCACAGTTCTTGAGACCTACAGAGAAAGGGGTGGGACCACAGTCGTGAGTCCCAGTTTGACCAGGGCTGGTTGGACTCCAAACTCTGCGTCCATCCTGGAGTGACAGCCCCTGCGGCCCGGGCTCCTCCGGGGTCCGGTGCTCGTGCACACCCCTGGGGCTGCCACCTGGTGCTCCTGCCCGCCTCACCTCTCCTGGCCAGGCCCCTCTCCCTGCCAGGGTACCTACCAGCCTCGTTTTGATTGGAGGGTGCATGCAAACTCCAGTGGTCTCTTCCTTCATGGGGAGAGAGAGTGGAGGAGAACAGCGAGAGTGGGCACAGTGGGGGGCGCTGGCGGGCTCTGCCTGCTCACGAGGAGAGGAGAGAAGGGGAGGACGAGGTGGTGAGAGAGGGGAGGAGGAGATAAGGGAGGGGAAGGAGGGAAAGACAGCACAGTGCAAGATGGGTCTGTCAACTCCAGTTTGCTCTCCAGCCAGCCTCACCCACAGCCTCCTTCCAGCCTCTGGCCACCTGACTTCTGGTCCCTCCCGCTTCCCTCTTCTCTCTGCCTTCTCTCCTCCTCCCCGGCCCTCCTCAGTCTGCTCCACTGTCTGGGCAGAAGGACCCATCAAAACTCTCTTGCCAGGACTGGCAGGTGGGGGCCATCTCCTGCGCCAACCGCACAGGACCAGTATGCTGTTGAGGATGCTAAAGCACTGCCCAGGCCAAGTCAGAAAGAGCTCAGATGAATCGGTGAAGACGGCCATGGGGGCAAAATGAGCAATGGCCACACGCTTGAGAGGGTCGGCCTTCCATGCCCAGTGGCCTCCTACACTCTGCTAAATAAGGATCCACATTACGGTGGATAGGTGAGTAGAGAGCTCCAAGAAAGAGGTATATCAGTGAGGAGAAATACAGAGTTCAAGACTGCATCTGTCACAGCTCTTTATCTGTGTTCAGAAGACATGCTGGCCATGAAGACATGCTGGCCATGATCCCCCTCCCACATCTACGGCCCCAGGCCTTGGCGTCTCATCTAGGCACTCAGGGGAAGGGGAGCCTTGCTGCTTAGCTGGAAGGTACCAAGCATTGTGAGAAAACGCCATGTCACTTGGGATCCTGGGTTCCCCAGTTTTGTTGTTGTTTAGTTGCTGAGTCATGTCCGACTCTTTGCGACCCCACGGACTGTGGCCCGCTAGGCCCCTCTGTCCGTGGGATTTCCCAAGCAAGAGTCCTGGAGTGGGTTCCCATGTCCCTGTTACCCAGCCCCAGGGCTAAACAGTGCCATGCACCCAGCAGAGATCTGACAGCTTGTACTAGTGAGGATGAGGACGGTGAGGAGAGAAAGCTCTGATGTTAGGAGAGTCACTGACAGGGTTAGTGTGAGTCTTAGGAAAGAACCATTCACTCCAGAGAACAAATACATGTATCTTTTAGCTCAAGAGCATTTTCTTAAGTCATTGGTATGATCCTGCCATGATGGATCAAGGACAGCCTCTGGGAAAGTTTCACTGAAAAATTATCAAGAACGTTGCAGCCTTCTTTTTCATCTCCAGAAGGATCTAATGCCATCCATAGAGAGTGCAGTCCTAGACAATCGCCAAGGGGCTTTTACAGCCATATTCCCAATGGCCTTCAACACAGCCTTGTTTTACTATTCTGATGTGGGAGAGGCAGAAATGACACTTGCAAAGCCTAAGTCCATGGGTCTAGACCCTCTTGGCCATTGTTTCTAAGTCCATTTTTCAGAAACAGGGACATCCACATTAGTCACCTGCAGTTAAGCTTTACCAGCCTACTTAAAATCTCCCCTTCTGGTCCTCAGGACAAATCCCATGCTCCATAGGACGCTATCTAAGGCACAAATCACCAGGAAACAGGGACATTCTGCCTTGAGGCCAAAATGTGTATTGGCCACCAGAGTCTGAAGTGAAGATTATAATGGATGACCTATTTGCCTAGCATCGGATTTACTGGTAAAGAAATGTTGGTCCATTCCACAAGCATCTCTGACCTCTCTAAATGGAGATTTAGAACTCGGATTTTTAAATGCATCTGAGTAGATTTAAACAAAAGAACATCCTTGAGGTTCCCACACTTCTGACTCGTAGTAAATGAACAAGAAATAAGATAACACGTGTAATAGGATACTACTCTGAAATACCATTTATATTTTCTCCTGGTATTTCTTTCCCTCCTAGGGTCTTTTCTACACTCACACAGCTAGGTTCTGAGTGGCTTCTGAGTTTCAAAATCTGACGTTTTGGGGGAATAGAAAGGTTTAGGTATAAATAAATGATGGTTAAAATGTGTAAGCTTTCAAAAGAGATTGCCAGCTTGAGGATACGTGAGAAAATTCACAGGGGAAGGGAGGAGGGGTAGACATGAGTGAGTGCTGAGCAAAGGGGCTCTGTGCCCCCTCACTTCCTAATGGAGGCTGGGGGACAAGGATGAAAGAGCAGAGGGGAGTGACATTACTGATGCATTTTGAGTTGGCGCTGCCTGAGCTGCTGGTCCTGTGCCAAGATGCTTCAAAGCCTTATTAAGAATGTTTGGATCCCCATGAAGACCTACTATACCCAAGTTTACCAGATGTGGGTAGGAATGGGATTGATGGGCTTCATCATTTATAACATCAAGAGTGCTGATAAAAGAAGTAAAGCCTTGGAAGCTTCAAGTCCTACACCTGCTCATGGTTATCACTAACCAGCTTTCCTTGGACGAGATGTCTGTCTGACTGTGTTATGGGACATTGTGGTGACTTGCAGCAATGCCACTGCCCTCGGGCATGAATAAATGTACCTGTAAGACTCCTCCTCAAAAAATAAAATAAAAGAGCAGAGGGGACCTGCGCCCTAGCAGAGAGGTCCACATCCCAGAAACTCTGTGATCTCCATCATACAAAAGGGGTCAGAATAAAGCAGAGGGTGTCCCAGATGTACCAGCCAACAGGTGACTTCACAAACTAAAGAGACTTCCCTCACTTCCCCTGTGCCCTGATGAACATGGACACAACCCCCGGGAGACTGGAAGAGGCACCCAATTTGACTTGAGATTAAGCTTTAGCCTCCTGCTAGAATGAGGGTCAGAATAAAAACTAAGTTATTGAGACAAATGGAAAACCAACTCTTCTGACCCCCAACCCAGGGCCCGTTCTGGGCCCTACACAGCCTTCCTTTGGCTGAACCATCTCCTCCCTGACCCATGAACCCCTGATTGATGTTCCCTGACCCAGAGGGGACCCAGATCCTGACTGGCTCTGCAGTTGGGTGAGTGGTTCCTGAAGTGTGAGGATCAGGGAGGGACAAGCCCCCAAGAGAAAGCATCAGAGAGTCAGGAGGTGTGGGTGTTAATGGTCTTTTTTACCTAGGGAGGCAAGCTAGTGTGACTGACCTGGAGTAGATAGGATGATGCAGCCCAAGGTCAACACGACTCGTGTGTCCATACGCCCTCCCTCCACCTCCCCTCACTCTACCAACACCCACACCCCCGTGCACAGCAGATGAGAATGCCAGATGGAGAGTGGGTGCTGTCTGTACTCACAGGCCTTCTTCCCTTCCATCCCCACGCCCCCATGCTTCCCTCCCAGGCAGAAACTCTTATCTGACCGCAGAGTCTTCGATGCAGATTCCAGGAATGGGCGGACAAGAAAGCTGCAGAGGCTGCAGGACCTGGATGACTACACTGAGCCACACAACCAAAGAGCCGGAGGTTAGAGAAGAGAAGATTTGGGAAAATGAGGGGGAAATGCTGTAAGAGTGAAGCTGGAAAGCATGTGTTTGTGGCAAGTTTGAGGATGCAAGTCCTTAGGGCAGTGCATGGTATAAGAGAATTAAGAAAGAAGCAAAAAGAGATTTGAGAAGTGTTACTGGGAGGTGTTCATTTAATCTTCTTTCATTATTTTGAGAGATGCCAGTTAAAGATTGAATTTTTTTTTTTTTCATGGCTCTTTGGACCATACTTCATTCTATGCAGAGACTGGATCATAAGGGTCAAAAGTCATAAGGGTTAAACTAGCTCCAACAGTGTCTTGGTTTAATGACGTTCAGAAAATCTGTCCTGCTCCTCTCTTGCCAGCTCCCTGTCCTTCCAGCTCTAGCCCAAGGAGCCAGGGTAGTGATGTGGCTTTAGGAGGTTTGTCCAGTCTCAGACCACAAGTCTAGTCTTTCCTTGGCTATCCTAGGAGTTACAGATACCACGCCTCTCCATCACCCCAGCAACAGGGCAGAGAGGGCTCCAGTTCCTATTTCTGGGATGGTGGGAGGAACAGATGGAGAAGATGGAAGTAAGAGGACCAGACTAAGGTAGAAGCAGGCAGCGGGAGCCCCTCTTCCTCTCTAGGACCCTTTATCACTCTCAGAGCTAGGACTCTGAACTGAAGTAAAACCAGAAATACCAGCCCTCCGGCACACCTAGCGTGTGTATGTGCTTTGTGAACATGTACCTGTGCCTCAAATTTGCACAAACAAGACAAAGATGCTTCATCTTGAGAACAGATACTCCCTGCCGACGCCAGCTGTGAAGTGAGTAGCTGTGTCTCGTCCCACGGCTGGGCAGTGCAGCACCTGGATCCTATTTCAGAGCTCTGTCAGAGCTGCCCAGAGACGCAGGCAGAGTGTCCTGGGGACAGGGAGTAAGCTCCCTGTTGGTTACCCTATCTTGGCAATCTGTCTAACAAGAAGGGCATGAGTTACCAGCTCCATGTTCTTGAACATGGGAAGGAAGTAACTCTGCAGGTTCCTGAGCTGGGCATCACCGATGGTCAGTTCTCAGCTCGTTATCGGAAGGAGCTGACTCAAAGCTCTCAGACAGTACCAGCTCACCAGATGAGATGCACAGTTGCAGAAATCACAAGTGATTTCCTTGTGCTAGCCAAGGTAGGAACAGTGATCATTCCTAAAGCCTGCACAGCATTTGGCCTCATATGTCCCCTCTTGAAAGCTGCCCAGAAAACCTGCCCATCCAGGGCACCCTCATCCAACTAGCCTGTTCTGAATGACGTGCCACCTGGCTTCTCCCCAAGCATCCTGCACATGGCTCTCCTATGGATTCTGACCCTTTATCAACCAGAGCCCCTCCAGCCTCCAGCTGCCCTATTCACTCCCAGAGCCTCGCACACAGCCAGACACACAGATCAGTTCTCGGGAGACAGTTTTTCACTTGGCTCATATTTTGACTCACAGGCCAAATTTGCCAACCATGATTTATGCTCCAGTACTCTTGGGTATCAGGCTAAGCCCAGCCGAAGATATATCCAATCTTGCCTGTGTCGTCTAGTGATATTAACAATATCTTATACACATTTATGTTGCTTTCTACGTGAGGCTCTTTCTCTTGTGTGATCCTCATCATACTCTTAGGCAAGCAGGGCAAACAACGACATCCTTATTGGACAGAAGATGGGGCAGCAATCATCCAGTGGCCAGGATCTTAAGGTGAGGAGCAGAGACTGGAGCTAGTTCTGATCTGCATGACTCCTGGTCCAGTGCTCGCTCCCCCAAATGGCTTTCCCTCCTGCAGGAATCCCATCCCTAAGGAGAGACCTATCTGCAGAGGATATAGAATGGTAGGGAGGCACAAGGGGCCTGGAAAGCCAAGGTGAGGCCCTGAGCTGGTGCTTTAGGCCAGAGCATGTTGTTGGAAGAGACAGCAAGAGATGTCCTATGGCAGGCATGCGGGGCGCAGCCTGGGAAGCTAAGAACCCGAGCCTCAGGCGTGGAGGAGCCCTACGATGTTCACGGATCAGCAGACAGGTGGGGTGGGGCTCCTGTTGCCGCCCTCAGAGGAAAGGGGATACCGCCCTCCCTCAGGGGCTCTGGGAGGTGGAGGGACCCCTGACGCCTGAACCCTGGAAGAAAGCTGACCCTGAGCCTCCAGGCTGTGAGCAGGACCAGAGGGACAGCCTTCCCCTCGGTGATGCCCACCTCCATCCATCCGTCCCACTGCCAAGACATGTCTACGGTCTGCAGCTTTTCTGGTTTTAGCAAAATGGAAAGTTTACCAGAGGAGTGGCTTCCGTGAAATCCATCAGGAGATCCCCCGGCTCCAAGGTAAAGGCACCTCCGCGGTTAGAGGGGCTCTACAGAGGCAGACAAAAACATCCCAGTTAGGGGTGGGAGGGAGGCGCACAAGAGAGGGGATGTATGTATACATATAGCTGATTCACGTTGTTATACAGCAGAAATCAACACAACATTGTAAAGCAATGATCCTCCAATTAAAAAATAAAAACAATCGGAAAACAGAAATATCCCAGTGAGTGCTGGCTCTTGACTGACCATGGAATTTCATGAGAAAATACAGGTGTTCCCTACCTCTCTCCTCCCCTCACTTGCTAGCACTGAACTCATTATTACACCAACCCCGCCTTCACGGTTCTCTTGCTCAGCAGGGTACAAAATATTGAGACCAAACCCCAGTTTTTCTGACATCTTCATGGGTAGAAACAGGTTATAGGGAGGGGGACTGTCTTTTTTGAAGCTGCAAACAATTTTTCTTAAATGCTCTGAGTGCTCTTTGACTGGCCTTTGGGGGAAAAAATACTTCAAAGAGTCCTTTGAATATATAAAGAGAAAGAAAAGACCCCATCTTGGATCCAGGGGGCCAAGACCTCAAGAAGCTAAACTCATCTGCACAATAGTGAAGAAAAGCTTTCTGGTGGGAGGGTGGGATCTTTCATTTTTTGGAAAAATTTTTTCTGTCTTGCCCTGGAGTCTCAGCAGCATGGGGGCCTTGAAGCCCTATATGGGAAAAAATAAGTCTCAAATCTCATTAACTTGGTGCAAGCAGAGCCCTAAGGAGAGAGCTGGCCAGGAGAGGGAGCCCTGTGGCCTCTGACAGGATGCTGACTGCATCTCCAACCCAGGTCCCTTCTGTTTCGTAAATGTGTTCACGTGGTTTTAACTACGGCCTGGGACCGTAGAGAGGACCCTGTGTCCGCACTTGGGACAAAGCAGTGCTGGGACTTGGCATAGTGGAGTTAACCCGACTCCAGTTCCCAGGAGGTGATCTACAGAAAAGCAGGGAGCCTCGGTCTGGGCCAGTCACAGGCTGAGGGGGTCCAGCCAGGATTCTGTTGAGGAACATGGAGATATTCCCAGAGACCCCCAGTAACGGAGACCCTGAAAGACTGCCCGAGGCATGCGGGATGTGCCTGGACTGTTGTTACTCTGATGTTACTGGGAATCGTGCTCCCTGGAGCCGCAGAAGCCTCAGGCATCCTGTTTGCACAAGCACTTTAATCTCCATTGGACTCATGGGTTGAGCAGGGTAGTAGATTTTACTTCCATTTTTGGGAAGAAGAAACTGAGGCTCAGAGAAACAAGGTCCATGGAGTGACTGCTAATTTAAAGCAGCCACAGGTATTTCAAAGGAGCAACTGAGAATAGACTCTGTGGCTCTGGTCTTGCTTTGGGGGGCCCCGCCTCATGCACACAGCATTCCTCAGTGGGGTCCAGGGACCAAGCAACATTTGACCCAGCATTTGCTTGGAGAGCAAGACCAATCGCTGAAGAGTGACTGCAACCAAGCATCACTCAAAGAAAACCAAGAGAAATGTCTTGTGTAAGACCTTTGTCAGCCCATTCACACCACTGGCAATTTCCTGAAATTTCAAGCCGACAGATAGAATATTGATCAATTTCAAACTATCAACACAGGCTATCTCCCATAAGGAACGAGATGGGGACACTTCTAGGTTTTTTCTTCTCCAGATTTTCCATTTTGGTGGGTAAAAAGCCATATCTCACTTTCTGTCTTCACAGTGGAGTAATAGCGTTCACAGGGATGATATT
Source organism: Oryx dammah (assembly GCF_014754425.2). Lineage (NCBI taxonomy): Eukaryota > Metazoa > Chordata > Mammalia > Artiodactyla > Bovidae > Oryx > Oryx dammah. The sequence continues at coordinate 96,951,286 of NW_024070185.1, forward strand.
TTAAAACCAAAACTGCCCTCAGAAATCTCTTAAATTTCCCTTTAAGTACAGAACACATGCTTTTATATGATACTATTTGTCTCTCATACATGGTTATCTTTCAGGGACGGATTATATTAAAAAAAACATGTGGTTGTTACTGTTGTTTTAGGAGCACCCAGAGTTGATGACACAAAGCTCAAGCGCACACAGATGCCACACACTGAATTTATGCAGACACTGCAGTGAGTAGAGCTCCTCCTCAGGGCCTCTCCCGTACCTTGGCCCCTGGGGACAGCTGGCCCTTGCCTTCTGAGTCCTGAGGCGAGCTGATCTTGTGAACTTTGGGGGACAGCAGCGGCACTGAGGCTTGTGTGGTGGTGGCGGTGGTGGTAGCTGCGGTTGCAGTTGTGGTTGCTCCCACTGCCTCGGCCAGGTCTGGAGGGAGGTCGTCTTCATCACTGCGGTTACTAAAAGCACATGAAGCTCTGCTCATTACAATAATAAACAGGCCGTGGGGAGTGGAGGTAGGTGGGGAGGGCTGGGACAGCTAGGCTGGGGGTTGGGGTCTCCCCAGATGTCTACCAGATGTCCAGCTTACGGGAGCCAATATATCGACCTTTAGCCAAAGCAAATTTGGGCTGGATTTTCTGTCACTTGCCAAGGGATGAAAAACAAATTTTAATATAAAAATATAACATAATAATTATCATGTTATCCATTTGTAAGCATATAATTCAGTGGCTTAGACATTCACAATGTTGGATAGCAATTACTTTATTTATACCCTAGACTTTTCTATCATCCCAACAGCAACTCTGTACTCGTCAGACAATATCTCCCCATGGTCCCCTCCCTGAAGTCCCTGGTAATGTTTGTTCTGCTACTGGGGCTCAGAGTGGGCCACCCCCAAATATGCCACAGTAGCATATTGATTTTTTATTCGGATAGAGTTTTTAATTTTAATAAAACTATATGGAGAAAAAACTTAATACATTTTTTATATAGCATTTTTTGAAGACCCTGAAGGAAAGATTGAATTACCACCATCACTGAAAACTTATTTCTGGAAATGTCCACAGGATTTTTTAATTAATCAGATAAGAGATATTTTTACCATTAAATAAAATATGTATTCACTATGAGATATAATATCCTAGTTATGAAAATTTGCATTTTAGAAACAATTTAGGGTAATTTTGTCCTTTGGCATTTAGTCAGAAAGAGTAATGACTTTTGGCATTTAAATCAGAAATAAATATTTATCAATATAGTTTGTACTCCCTACCTTGTGTGTTCAGTGTTTCTTTTCAAAATAGCAGTTATGTGGGGATAAGAAAACTTACTGGTACCGAGGTACATAAATTTCAACGTGAGGATTTCAGTATGACTTCGAGGGTTTTGTAAGAGAAATATTTGCATTTTTGTGCTTCTTTTCCCCTTCAAAGAGTGCTTATAAGTACAGTCTGGAAAATGGGAAGTAGAAGAGCAATGATCTTAGGATGCACGTGATAAAATGATTAGGGAGAAGACAAGGGAATAAGCAGAAAATTGAAAATAAAGATTTCATGAGAGGTTGAAAAATGTATATATATAGTTTGTACTGGCTTCCAAGAGAATATTGAAATTCTGCTGCAGGTCTCAAGTTTTCTTCTTCTCTTCATAATGTCAAATTATAACGTAAAGTATTGCAAAAAGTTGTTCCTTAATTTCTGACAGACTTTCTCCTTTCAGCTTGTTATGTGGTATAAAGGTCTGTCATATTGATTATTTTGAATTAAGTTACTTAAGAAATGGCCACCAGCACTCTGACCCTCCTCTCTGTCTCCCTGAAAGCAGGATATAAATCTCTCACGTGAAAGGTGTACTCCCTATAGTAGGCAGAAAAAAAAGTGAAACTCCTTGCGACCCCATGGACTATAGCCTACTACGCTCCTTCGTCCATGGTATTTTCCAGGCAAGATTACTGGAGTGCGTTGCCATTTCCTGGCAGAAAGACCCCTTTATCACAGAGATAGGGAATTTAGGCCAAGAAGCCTATATAAACAAACCTTGCTACTTCTTTAAGTTACTACCCCAAGTCCAAACTGTTTATATTCTTCACTAATTGAGCACCCGATACCTAAGTTTCTTTATCCTGTCAATTGCTTACAAATTTTTTTATTTCTTTGTCTAAAAAGTACAAAAGCTGCCTGCTTTGGCCACTTCTTAAGTGCTATTTCTATGAGATATCCATGTGCATGAATTAAAATTTGTTTCCTGTTCTCCTAATGACCTGTCTTCTTATTTTATTATTAGTCTGGACACAAGAACTCAGAAAGGGAAAAGGGGAAATTTTACACCTCTCCTCAACATGGTTTTCTGTCTGAATGAATGTGACTACTCTAGGTACCTCATATAAATGAAATTATATAGTAAATTCTTCTCTGTATCTGGGTTTGTTTTTTTTTTTTTTACTATAATGTTTTCAAGATCTATCCATGTTGTAGCATAAGTCAAAGTTTCATTCCTTTTTATGGTTGAATAATATTCCATTGTATAGATAGATTATATTTTGTTTATCCCTTCATCTGTTGATGGATACTTGGGTTGTTTCTGAAATTTAGCTATTGTTATGAACGTGGTGTGCAAACATCTGTTTGAATCTCTGCTTTCAACTCTTTTGGATTGGAATTCTACCTAGGAGGGGAATTGGTGAGTTGTATAGTAGTTCTATGTTTAACATTTTGAGAACCACCAAACCAAGGGATGTTATTCTGAGTAGCCTCCCATAGAAGGGTAAATATAAGAGCTGTAGAAACCTACTGTTTTGAATGAAAGACTCCTCTTATGGTCTAACAGCAACTGTCCCTTTGGTGATAAACTGGTTATAAAGGAGGAGTTGGGCATAATTGTCTTGGGGCCAAGTAGTTCTGATTTTAGACCCTCTCTGATCAAACGGGATGACCCATGATGGAAAGGACACTGGACAGGAAGTCATCATGAGGGAGGAAAAGTCTGGACTGGCACCCGGGGCTCATCTCCAGAGCCTGAATTTATGGGGAAGGCTTGACTTCTCACAAGGTATGCCAAGGCTGGAAGCCTTTCTGATCTGATCATCCTGGCAAAGAGAAGCACCATCAATCGTCCACTCTTGGCATGGACAGTATTTTCTTAAACTTACAGAAATTAGGACAGGTTCCCTATTGCCTGCTGCCAACCAGATTCCTGCCTGTGCAGGAAAGTGCTAAACCAGCGAGACCCAGTTGCCTGAACCCTGTACATTCCAAAGGAAACACTGGTCATTGACAAGCTCCTGAGAGAACCCCTGGACCCTTGGGATATCCTGCTGAATAAGTGGCTTAGCATACCTAAGGTCTTGGGCCATGCCAGATAGCTTATGTTATCAATGTGATATATGATGAACACATGTTATCTAAAGTCTATTCATGAAACATTTTAATAAGTAAAGTTTTACATATGGTATGATTCTTTTCTTTGAAATGATTCCTTTCTGTTTTAAAGAAAGGCATAGAAAAATGTCTAGAGTATTAGTCATAAAGGTGAACATTGGTTATTTTTGATGGTATGATTCTAGGGGATTAGTTTAATTTCTCTTTGGATTTTTTTGTCTTGCCTGAATAGTTTCAGATTTTTACACTATGTTTACTTTTACCTTTTTTAAAAAAGACTTTTTTAATGTCGATCATTTTTAAAGTCTTTTTTGATTTTGTTACAATATTGCTTCTATTTCATGCTTGGTTTTCTGGCTGCAAGGCATGTGAGATCTTAGCTTCCCTACCAGGGATCGAATCCACACCCCCTGCATAGGAAGGCAAAATCTAAACCACAGGGAAGTCCCTACACTATATCTAAATAAATAGTAAAGTTCAATTTATGGGGGAAAACTAAGCAGATCATCCTTTTCTAAACATACCAGCTGATCTCAATATATACTTTTACCTGCCTTAAACTCTTTGCAGAGTTTAATTCCTTCACTCTAAACACAGCAGTCACACTTTTCCTCCCTATGTCGTATTTCGAGAAAAGAACACAGCTGAGATTTTTGTTTATATCCTAAAAAGCGGCAGTTTGAAAACCTATTCAGAGAACCTAAATATCATGATGCTTTGATGAAGTAGCCTAAAACCCAAACAAGCACATGTAATTCTGACCTCTTAACTAGGAATACTGTAACCACTAAAAAAGGCACACACCTCCCCACATGTCAAAAAGAATGATGCAGAATTATTTTTCAGGGAATGAGAAATCTTAATTTTTCCAATCTACATCCCTTAACCATGTGTTTATTAACTTCATCAATATCTGTGAGTGGAAGAGATGAGTAAAGTAGTGGTAACTAGTGTTGACAATACAAGAACTATTTATGGGATGAAAATGCAAAACTGGGAACATCCCATCTGTTAATTTTGCTATTTACTACTAATGGGGAAAACAGTGCCATTCTTTGATTTTCAAACCAGAATACTTTGGGGTATCTTATGAAATACACAAGAAATCAGAGGTTCAGAAAGGGTTTCCTTAAAAGAGGCAATTTGGTGAATTAGTTAAATTTTCTTTCCTTCCAGGCTATGTAATAGTCATTGTTTCCAACATGATTACATATCCTGAATGGGTGATAATAACATTTTGAATTTCGAAATGTAAAATGAAAGGCTAATCTTGCCAGCTTTATCCTCTGGGAAGCAGATTTTTCATTGGTTAATCTGTCTCCCAGAGATCATTAGGAATGTTAATCATTTGAAGCTTTCTCATGTTGACTTTCCTAGGAAATACAGCTGCTATATGGTCCAGAAGTTTCTACTAAGGCTAATGAGGTGGAATGTGTCTGTCCTGAAATAGCCCCGCTTCTCCTTTTTACAAGGTGCAAGTGGCAGGCCAGAGGTGACTGCTGGAGAACTGCAGCTGCAGTTTGCTCCTTGTCCTATACATTGTAGTCTTGGTACCTCCTAAACTTGACCTTTTTAGAGGCTTCAGGTGCATAATAAGAAAGCAACAGGAACTAGCTCATCCTTCAGCCAGGTCCCTTGCTAGGGCTTACCCACATTATCTTATGTTTACCCTCACAAAATCTTTGTCCATTTTACAGATTACAGAGAGATTCAAAGAGTAATTTTCCCAAGAGTTTATGACAGTAAACAAGAAGCCTTTCTAACTCCAGAGCCCCGTGCTTTGCACTGCACCCAAAGATCCCCTTGCAGCTCTCTGACCAATTATATATCCAGACATGATACCTGGGCCATAGCTGAGGTCAAGAAATGGGAACAACCATTGTGATTTTACTAATGTACCACCACATTTAACTGCAGCATTTACCTGCCCTCTTTGGATTAAAATTATTTACAATCTATCTTTCCCTCTCATAAATTTAAGTCCTTGCATGGGAATTGTCAAAGTTACTTTGTTCTTCCCTCACAGTCCCTAGAATATTCCTGTGCACAAGGGAGTTAGGAAACTTTTGTTAAGTTCAACAGAACTGGACAGGTCCTGGTTCTGGTACACTTTGGAATATGGCTCCACCCACAGCAATATGGGCTTCTCCTGCAGGCATATGGGCTTCTTCTACAGGAATATGGTTCTTCCTACACAAATCTGTTGTTGTTGTTCAGTTACTAAGTCATGTCTGACTCTTTGCGACTCTATGGACTGTAGTATGCCAGCCTCCATAGGGGTCTCCAGGCAAGGATACTGGAGTAGGTTGCCATTTCCCTCTCCAAGGATCTTCTCAGACCAGGGATTGAACATGTCTCCTTCATTGGCAAGTGGATTCTTTACCACTGAGCCACCAGGAAATTCCTACAGGAATAGAGCTCTTCTTATTGCTCAGGGATCAGCTTTGGCTCTGTTGACAGACAGTGCTACCATTTCACTAAGACACAACGGAGACAGCATCCAACATACTCCCCATGTTCCTCCTGTGCTATCTGTGCCCCTGAGGAAGCTCCTCCTCTTAAGTGTGGGCTGGTTCTGGTGACTTGCTTCTAATGAAGAGAATAGGGCAAAAGTGATGAAATGTCATGTGTGAGGTTAGGTTATAAAAGGCTGTAATGTTGCCTTCCTAGAAGTCTTTCTGGCTCTTCTTGTGTATTTTCTCAGAGAAAGTGGAAGAGGTCTACATGTTTAGGAACTAAAGGCAACCTCCAGTCAAAAGCCAGCAAGGAATGATGTCCTCAGTCCAACAGTCCTCAAGGAATTGAGTTCTGCCCCACACTGTATGAGTGAGCATTCAGATGAGACTGCAGCCCTTGCCAATATCTCGAGGGCAGCCTTAACAGATACTCTGACCCAGAAGACTCAGCTAAGCCATGCCTGGACCCCAACCCAAAGAAACTGTGAGAAAATAACCGCAGACTGTCTTAAGCCACTAAATCTTGTAGTAATTTGTTCTAAAGCAGTCAATAAAGACTGCCTATGGCCCCCGTGTCATGCTTTCAGGGACAAAGATCCAGCACCATTATGACTTATATTGGAAAATAGACTGTATTTTTGAGGTGGTCCTTTGGGAGGGGTGTGAAGGGCTAAGAAGCATTTACAACTGGACATTTGGCATCACCTTTGTTGTTATAATTGAAAAACTTGCAGCATGGAACTCACAAACTGTATTGTCTTGTTAACTTCCGCACTCGGGGAGGCTTGATCTCCGGCTTTTCCATAGCTGGTTGTGTAGTTTCCACACGTATAGGAATAGGACTTCTAGAGACAGATCAGAAAAACACAACACCACCAACAAAGAGGTTTATGGTCTGGTTTTGACAGTAGGGACTGCTTTCTCAGTTAATTTATACCTTACTAACACTGATAGTCAAGATGGCCATTTCTTTCCTCCTCTTCACTCTACCTATTACATATAATTATTTAAAAATGCCACAGAAAAGCCAAAATAAAAAAATTATAAGGAGGAAAATACAGCAAGCAGGAACTGAACATGATTGGGGTATCACATGAAATTTCTCTGCCCAAAACACTCCCTTCCCAATATTAGGTTTTTGTTCATAACCAGGTTTTGCCAGTGAAACAAGTAAAGGGAAACCTGTGGATAGCCTATTTTTGCTTCCAAGTAAGTAATCTTGTATCTATGTTATTTTAAACATAACAGAGAATACATTTTTTAAATAGATAAAGAATGATAGAGTAGTTCATATAAAAAATATATAATCAGGAGACCTTTAGGACTCACTCTAAAACATTTTAATTCTATGTCCAGATTAAAATGTTAAAAATTGTTTCATTTTTATATTAGAAAACAACGCAGTTAACCAATGGGATTACTCCTAACTGTGATTTTAAGGAAAAGTTTTGACACATTTTTATGATTGAGTGATTTCACTTAAAAAAAAAACCCCAGTAATTACTTTCTGGGACCAATGGACATCAAAACAAACTGAGATTCTCAGCAAGAGACTTCTAGTAAGTCAGTTAACAAGTCTGGGCCTCCATCTTCCCTTCTGCTGAGTGCCTAATTTGGTGGTGATAGGTATGTGGCCAGAGTGCAATAAATGTTAAAGAAACATAAATGAGCAAACATGAAATAGAATCAACGTATTCTAGGTTCATGACTTCCTCAAGCTGGCCCCCCAGAGGCAACTGAACGCAGTCCCTGGAAGAACTCAGGGGACCACATTACTCTGCTAGGGTGGAATGGGTGGTGTTTGGAAAGCTTCAAGCAGGGGTTTAGACTTAACCAGATGGAGGGAAGGTGGGAGACAGAGTGGAGACCCAGATCTGCTGATGGGTAAGGTAGAGTCAGCATCACTGATTCAATGGACATGAATCCAAGCAAGCACCGGGAGATAGTGAAGGACAGGGAAGCCTGGTGTGCTAGTCCACGGGGTCACAAAGAGTCAGACACAACTTAGCAACTGAACAACAACAAGGTAAAGTTCCAGGGGAAGATCAGGGGCTTGCGACTAGAGGGGAAACCAGGGGCCCCTGCATGAGGTGCCTCAAGCTGAGTTGTTTATATAAAGGCAAAGGCAGCCACTGAAGGTTTTTGGCAAGGGAATGGCATGGTCAGACTTGCATTTTAGAAAGGCCCTTAGAGCAACAAAGGATGCTGATGAGGACAAGCCAGACAGAGCATCTTAGAAAACTGTAGTAGTGCTTATCCAGGATGATAAATGGTGAGTGCTGGGGGTAGGCTGGGAAGAGGGTCATGATAAGGAGGGGATGGACATGGGAGATAATATGAAAATCAAATTGGCAGGACTTGGTGACCAATTACATGAGGGCACGAATAGGAGAAAGTCAAGGACTCCCAGGCATCAGATCTAAATAACAGGTAGGTATCAATGACTTTGGGGCTTCCCTGGTGGCTCATTGGTAACAAATCTGCCTGCTATGCAGGGGATGCAGGAGATATGGGTTCAATCCCTGGGTCAGGAAGATCCCCCAGAAGAGGGAATGGAAATCCACTCCAATATTCTTGCCTGGAGAATCCCATGGACTGAGGAGTCTGATGGCTACAGTCCATAGGGTTGCAAAGACTCGGACATGACTGAAGCGACTGGGCACACGTGCACACACACAGTGACATTAACCAAGATAGGAAGACTGATGAAATGAGCAGCAGGGTGGGGTTGGAAGAGATGAATTAAGGCTTCAAAAAGTCCAAGAGACAGCTGGGTATGTGTCTCTGGAGTAAGACAAATTTATACCAAGAAAATGGACTAGGCATCATAAGATAACATAGAGAAATATTCATTTTTATTTTTAGCATCAAGTATAAGAATTTCCCAGGGTAGTGTTTCCTAGATTACATAAGGTGTTTTTTTGAAATTCTTGTTTCTGGCCTTTCCCCACTACAACACCCCTACCCTCACCAAAACGGCCCTACCTCCCACCAAAGGATCTGAAATGTCTGGAGGAGGACTGTAGTTTTTGGTTTTAACAAGATACTGATGTAGTGTTCCTTGGACACATTTTAGGAAACTTTATCCTAGGGAGACCCCACCAGTGTTAGCAGACTGCCAAGGTATCCATGGGGCTGCCATGATCTATAGCTAGTTATTCACAGAGAGGTGAAGAGTGTCTACTTTCTATGAGATTAGGAAAGAACGGTTTTTCTCTGGGTTTGGGTTGGTGGTGGTCTGGAGGTTTTAAAGAACATCTGTGACTCTAGTACTTCCAGGGGCTCAGATAATGGACCAAGGGACGAGTGCTGAACTGAGCTGAGACAGTGAGCAGAAGCCAGGTCACGAAGGGCTTCCTCTGCTCTGTTAAGGAGTCCGGACTCCACCCTGACTTTAAACAGGGGACTGACGTGGTCAGGTCAACATGCCTGAGAAGCAACTCAAAGTGACCTGCTAATACAGCAGGTAGAAATATTAAAACAGAGTAAGTGGCATTTTTGAGACATAAAGGAAGTTGAGACAGTCTTTTTCCCTCTCTCTCTTCAGGCTCACATTCTCTCCGTTTTCTTTTTCTTCTCTGCTGCTGCGTTGCTTCAGTCGTGTCCGACTCTGTGCGACCCCATAGATGGCAGCCCACCAGGCTCCGCCATCCCTGGGATTCTCCAGGCAAGAACACTGGAGTGGGTTGCCATTTCCTTCTCCAATGCATGCAAGTGAAAAGTGAAAATGAAGTCACTGAGTCGTGTCCAACTCTCAGTGACCCCATGGACTGCAGCCCACCAGGCTCCTCCGTCCATGGGATTTTCCAACCAAAAGTACTGGAGTGGGGTGCCATTGCCTTCTACTTTATTATCAAATGCCCTCATGAGTAACATTTTGAGAATAATGTTGATGGTACTATTGTTTCCCCATTCAAATAAGAAGCAACAGACCTTACACTAGCGTCCTGAAGAGTGGATTTCTTATTAATATTTACAAACGGTGATTCCTCTTTTCCAACCTGCTAAAGAAAACAGGCAGGTTAGTCAAAACTTAATATCTTAGCACGCAAAAATGTTCCCAAGTGTCCTACATTCAAAGGATTATAGAAATGTGAAGGTGTATCAAAGAGGTAGGTCATCAAGTACTCAGTCAATAACCAGTTGTGTTTTTTCCGGTGTTTATTTAACAAAAAAAATATTTTCTTGAGTCATTCCCCATCTGGGGATTAACACTTAATCATTCAAATACAATCAATGCTTGCATTCATACTCTTATCGAGTTCCTGCTATGTGCCAGCTCAGGACTGAATGAGAAAAGGATGGTGTAGGAAAAGTCAAACCCATAGTTTAATTCCCTACCTCACATTTTTAGGTCAGGAGTAATAAGCAGCTCCATGCTCACATAGCACTTAGAGCCTTCAAAAGAGTTTAGAATCTGTCCTTTCAGATCAGTGTAACAAGCCTGGGAAGAGTCACGTCATATGATTTTGAAAGAAGCCTCGTCCTCCTCCGTCTAGTGAGTCCCACAAAGAAGTGTGTGGATGGAAGGACACCCACTCAGCCAGCCAGGCCGGCTGAGCTCACACTGGAGATCAACAGGAGATTTAGCAGCCAGCGGCCCTCAGATCCTCCACGGGGTACAAAGCTGGCCCTTTCACTTTCCCAACTATTACTGGGCTTTGGCCAAAACGTTCCTTCAGGTTTTGCTCTAAGATGTTATGAAAAACCCAAATGAACTTTTTGGCCAACCCAATAAACACTGGTTAATAACTCTTTATATAAAAGCTCTATTCACATAACAGATGTGGTTCCTATGTCGTGGCTGGACCCGACTGACACAGCAGTCCCAGAGCACCTCTTGTACACGTCACTGATGAAACCTTGCGACAGAAAACCAAAGGCTTGCAGGCACACACCTGGGCACTCACTCGGGATGCGTTCTCCAGCTGGGCCTTCAAAATGTTACACTTCACGTGATCAGCCACGGGGGATGGCAAAAGTGGAGTCTGAAGAGTCTTCTCAGGAACTTTTTTCTCTTCGGCCTGAGATGAACCAAAATACATGTCACAAATGGTAAACAAAGAACTAAAGAAACACATACATTAATCTTCCCCAACAATCATCACTGCAAATAACACAGAGACAAGTGTGCCACCAACTCCTTATGTTTGTACCAGTGCTTTTACTATTTGCCAAGGATTCACAAGCACATCCTCTCCTTCTCACGTGAAGCAGGGAGAGGAAGAGGTAGGAAGCTCATGAGTCACAGGACTGGGAAGGTCCAAGGAGACTCTTTCAGATTCATGCAGCCAGAGCCAGTGGCAGAACCAGGACTCAAACTCTGAGTCACATACTGTGACATGTAGGTATATATGTGTGTGTGTGAGTGCGTGTGTGTTCAGTTGCTCAGTTGTGTCTGACTCTTTGTGATCCCATGGTCTGTAGCCTATGAGGCTCCTCTATCCATGGGATTTCCCAGGCAAGAACACTGGAGTAGGTCGTCATTTTCTTCTCCAGGGGATCTTCTGTGACTTGTTAGTTCAAGGGTCGTTTGTATTTTTACAATAATCTTGCTGAAAACTGTGATTCTCAATAAGAAATCTGTACCTGTTGCCTCACTGTAGAGTGTCTCAGACGTCAATAATCTAGTACCACTTTTTTTTTTTTGCCATTTTTTAAAGAAAGGCAATGCCAAAGAATGCACCACACAATTGCACTCATCTCACACGCTAGCAAAGTAATGCTCAAAATTCTCCAAGCCAGGCTTCAGCAATACATGAACCGTGAACTTCCAGATGTTCAAGCTGGTTTTAGAAAAGGCAGAGGAACCAGAGATCAAATGGCCAACATCTGCTGGATCATGGAAAAAGCAAGAGTTCCAGAAAAACATCTATTTCTGCTTTATTGACTATGCCAAAGCCTTTGACTGTGTGGATCACAATAAACTGTGGACAATTCTGAAAGAGATGGGAATACCAGACCACCTGACCTGCCTCTTGAGAAACCTATATGCAGGTCAGGAGGCAACAGTTAGAACTGGACACGGAACAACAGACTGGTTCCAAATAGGAAAAGGAGTCCATCAAGGCTGTATATTGTCACCCTGCTTATTTAACTTCTATGCAGAGTACATCATGAGAAATGCTGGACTGGAAGAAGCACAAGCTGGAATCAAGATTGCCGGGAGAAATATCAATAACCTCAGATATGCAGATGACACCACCCTTATGGCAGAAAGTGAAGAGGAACTAAAAAGCCTCTTGATGAAAGTGAAAGAAGAGAGTGAAAAAGTTGGCTTAAAGCTCAACATTCAGAAAACGAAGATCATGGCATTTGGTCCCATCACTTCATGGGAAATAGATGGGGAAACAGTGGAAACAGTGTCAGACTTTATTTTTGGGGGCTCCAAAATCACTGCAGATGATGATTGCAGCCATGAAATTAAAAGATGCTTACTCCTTGGAAGGAAAGTTATGACCAACCTAGATAGCATATTCAAAAGCAGAGACATTACTTTGCCAACAAAGGTCCCTCTAGTCAATGCTATGGTTTTTCCTGTAGTCATGTATGGATATGAGAGTTGGACTGTGAAGAAAGCTGAGTGCCAAAGAATTGATGCTTTTGAACTGTGGTGTTGGAGAAGACTCTTGAGAGTCCCTTGGACTGCAAGGAGATCCAACCAGTCCATCCTAAAGATCAGTCCTGGGTGTTCATTGGGAGGACTGATGCTGAATATGAAACTCAAATACTTTAGCCACCTCGTGCGAAGAGTTGACTCATTGGAAAAGATTCTGATGCTGGGAAGGATTGGGGGCAGGAGGAGAAAGGGACAACAGAGGATGAGATGGTTGGATGGCATCACCAACTCGATGGACATGAGTCTGAGTGAACTCCAGGATTTGGTGATGGACAGGGAGGCCTGGCGTGCTGTGATTCATGGGGTCGCAAAGAGTCAGACTGAGTGACTGAACTGAACTAAACTGAACCACGAGGTTTTCACAGGTGTATGAAGAGTTAATTTTTAATTAGATTTAATTTTTTGGAATGATATGCTGGAATACAAGAATTGAACTGGTTCTAAAGCCCATTCGAGGCTTTTGACGATTGCTTAAGGGGATATAGCTATACTGACAGTAATGACCAAAGACCCACTTTGAAAAGAAAACAGAATGCTGCTACAATAAGAAATCAGTGAGAATTTAGCATTGATTTCCCCCTTGAATTTAGCAATTGTGTACTGCTTTTTGGATAGAAAATTCAAGCTGGCTTGCTGCTGCTAAGTCACTTCAGTTGTATCCAACTCTGTGCGACCCCATAGATGGCAGCCCAACAGGCTCCCCTGTCCCTGGGATTCTCCAGGCAAGAACACTGGAGTGGGTTGCCATTTCCTTCTCCAATATGTGAAAGTGAAAAGTGAAAGTGAAGTCACTCAGTCATGTCCGACTCTTAGAGACCCCATGGACTGCAGCCTACCAGGCTCCTCTGTCCATGGGATTTTCCAGGCAAGAGTACTGGAGTGGGGTGCCATTGCCTTCTCCGTCAAGCTGGCTTATTCTTGCTCTATCTGACCAAGCAGGAGCTACTGTTCAGCTCTATGACTTGACTCAGGTGAAAACCAACATAAATTTTGGAAAACTTGAGTATCATCATTGCATTTATGTTTGCATAAAAGGCATCTCTATGAGGGGTAAACATCTGAATTACAGCAAGACTATAATTCCAGCCAGGAGGATGACTCCAAGAATGTTGTGCTTTCTCTCTTTTGTGTAACCATATTTTGTATTTACATTGTTTGAATTGTGAAAAGAGGTTGTATCATTCAATATGGAAATTCAGATTTCAAAACACACAGATGAATGATAATTGGGCTTTGATATAACTGTCATTGTAAATAGCCCTTCTGTTTAAGGATGTCATTCAGGGATAAAGAAGTGATCAGATGCAGTTTTCAACTACTGATACAAATTGTTTACACGTTTCAAATCTGATGAAATTCAAATGTCTGTGACAATTTTGGGTGCACCTTTGGAAATGGGCAATCAGAATGTCTTCTCACCATTAACATATCCAAACCTTAGAAGAATCAGAGGATTCTTGAGACTGAAAAAAGCCTTAAAAGCCATCAGAACCACTGGTTCCCAGTTGGGGTATCATAATAATTTATGATGCCTGTTGCAAGGATTGTTTTTATTAATGGTAAGGAATCAGAGTGTGAAGTCATATACTTGCCTATGTGTTAGGACAAAGTCATGGTTATCTGGCATCACTCTGTTCTCCATGCTCACTGATCCATTTCTTCATGTGAAGGAGAAAAGAGGGGCATTATTGCTTGAGTGCATGAGAGTAGTGAAAGTTAGTCGTTCAGTCGTGTCCAGCTCTTTCCAACCCCATGGACTGTAGCCCACCAGGCTCCTCTGTCCGTGGAATTCTTCAGGCCAGAATACTGGAGTGGGTAGCCATTCCCTTTTCCTGGGGATCTTCCCGACCCAGGGATCAAACCAGGGTCTCCTACCTTGCAGGCAGATTCTTTACCATCTGAGCCACCAGGGAAGCCCCGAGTGCATGGCAAGTGCTCAATAACTCACAGCTGCCTCAGCTACACCTTAACCCAGAGCAAGCCATGATGGTTAATGTCCCACCAAGATTCACAGCAACTACAAATTACATACAACTTGTGAGTCCTCTGCTACTGTATGCTATACTTTCCTGCAAAATATTTTTGATTTTGCCAAGCTCCAGGTAAGCCCCTGTTAAAATGATTTATTGTGTGGAGTGCAGAAGAAAAGTTGAAAACCTGGAGACTAAGAGAAAGAAGACCAATCCCAGGCACATAATTCATTAGGCTGACTCCAAACAGCTAGCACAAGCCTGCTCAATGAAGATGTGTTGATTGAATGAATATAAGTGCCATCCTGCAGGAAGAATTATTTTTCCAACCAACTATCATTGAGGGTAGTACTGAAGAAAAAGTAGGTGAACAGTATCTTAAAGTTGGGGCTCAAGAGTGATCAGAGGGACCTGAGGCTTCCCTACTGTAGTGGGTGCAAGGGGATGGAGGGTCTTGTGAGAAACTCTAGAAGTCTAGTGTAGGCTAGAGGGATGTCTAGGGTGAGGAACAGCGCAGATAGGAGGTATAATGTTCCCATGTTCATCAACTTGGGTAAGGAATGGGAGCTTTCCAGCCCCGATCTTCCAAATAATTAATTAACAGTTTGTTATTATTTAGTTGCTAACTCATGTCCTACTCTTAGTGACCCCATGGACTGCAGCACATCAGGCTTCCCTGTCCTTCACTATCTCCTAGAGTTTGCTCAAACTCATGTCTGAGTCAGAGATGCCATCCAAACATCTCATCCTGTCACCTCCTTCTTCTCCTGCCTTAAATCTTTTCCAGCATCAGAGTCTTTCCCAGTGAGGTGACTCTTCGCAGCAGTGGCCAAAGCATTGGAGCTTCAGCATCAGTACTTCCAGTGAATATTCAGGATTGATTTCCTTTAGGATTGACTAGTTTGATCTCCATGTAGTCCCAGGGACTCTCAAGAGTCTTCTCCAGCACCATAGTTTGAAAGCATCAATTGTTCGGTGCTCAGCCTTCTTTATGGTCCAACTCTCACATCCATACATGACTACTGGAAAAACCATAGCTTTGACTATATGGACCTTTGTCAGCAAAGTGATGTTGGTAATTAATAATTTAATGTATAATTAAATTAATATAACTATAAATTATAATTTTAAAATAATTTAATAATTAAAGTGATATTGTTAATTAATTCCAAATTGTTAACTCCCTCTTACAAAGAGGCAAAGCTAGGCACTGGGGTTAGAAAAAATGATCCATGAGTAATGAAGACTATTCCTATAAGGATTTTTTAAAGTGTATGCAACAGTGGATCTCAACCAGGGGCAATTTTGCCCTTTAGGGGACATTTGGCAATGTCTGGAGACAATTTTGGTTGTCACGCCAGGTTGGGGGGATGCTACTAGCACCTAGAGGGTAGAGGCCAGGGGTGCTGCAGAATATCCTGCAACGCACAGGACAGCCTCTCCCCCAGAGTATCAGGCCGAAATATCACTAGAGCCTAAGGCGAGCAACTCTAGGGTAGAAACTGAAGAAGCATGTGGGAGCGCAAAGGGCACTGTACTGGGAGTCAGGGGTCCAAGGATTCGGCCGCTGCTCTGACTTCAAGAATGCCAGGTCCCTTCCTCGGGTCTGAGATGTTGAAAAGGTTGAAGTAAATGATAGATTGAATCCAGCACTGGCTTTCTACAGGTCTAAGATATAACTTGGATAAAAGAACAGGTCTAGCCAAAAGAGAACTTGGTTTTTGCCCAGTCCCTTCCTCAAGACCTCCCTCCCTACTTTTTTATTTTTTGATTTTTTAAAAAAATACTTAAGCCAGCCTTTTGTTTTTGGCTGCACCACGCAGCATGTGGGATCTTAGTTCCCTGTCCAGGGATTGAACCCATGCCCCATGGAAGTGTGGAGCTCTAACCACTGGACAGCCAGGGAAGTCCCCCTCCCTCCCCACTCTAATCCTTCCCTTCCTTCCTTTAGCAAACAGTCACTGAACATCTATGACGTGCCAGGTGCTGTAGGAGAGAGACAGAGGATGCTATGGACGGAACTGTGTCCTCCCCAGATTTATACGTTGAAGTCCTAACAATCCTTGTGATGGGATCTGGGCAGGGGCCTTTGAGAAGTAGTACTTAGACTGAGATAAAATCACGTGGTTGGGACCCTCATGACGGGATTAATGGCTTTATAAGAAGAGGAAGAAAGAGCCCTCTCTTTTGGCAGTGAGAAGGCAACTGGCTCCCAGCCAGGAAGAGAGCTCTCACCAGGGAACCAAATCATCCACACCTTGACCTTGGACTTCCCAAACTTCAGATCAATGAGAAATAAATGTGTGCTATTTAAGCCACCTGGTCTATGGTAATCTGTGATAGCAGCCCATGCAGACTAATACCAAGGAGTAAAACCGGAAAGAGGTAAATGTGGAGGCTTCCCTGGAGGAACTTCAGTTAGAAGGATGGAGAGGACCACGAACAGATCCCGGCTGAGGGGCTCAGCACCAGAGGCAGCCCCTACTGCTGTAATCCACCCCGAAAGAATATAAGTGAATTTCGGCTCCTAAGAGACATGCCTGAGCAGAAATGTCATGAGCGGTAGAGTAGAAATCCCTCCAAGACAAAGGCACATAGTTTAAGAGGCAGGCGGGGTCATAATGAGAGGTGTGAGTGAACCCCAGATCCACGTGCATCACCCAGCTCTGGTCCTTGGCACCTTATTTATATTGATGTGCAGAGCAGGCCAGGGTCCAGCAGGCTTCACAGTTTCCAGTTCCAGCTTCTTTAGATGGGCAGCGGCTTCGCTGAAAAGGGCAGGTGTTCCCGGACTCAGTTCTGTAAGTGAGTAAGGAAAGGTTGAAAGGGCAGAGAGATATACGTGATGCAAGACACTTGCCAGAGACCAACCCTCAGAGCCTTGCTGCCTGGTTCCTCCTCTGGCAGCTTGAATCTCTCAGGAATGTCCTAGCAGGTGGGATGTGGGAACATTTTAAGGCCACAGTTGCAAGGCCTAAGTCCCCCATATGTGAGCTGGGTGACCCGGGGAAGATTACTTTACCTCTCTGAGCCTTTGAGCCATTTTCAAATGAAAATAAAATTACTTACCTTGCAGGGTTGCTGTGATTATTAAGTGAGGTAATTCATGTGCAAATGCTTTATGAATGGAAAAGCACTATTCACATTGGAAAGATTAGTGTTCAGGCTAACAGGCAGACAAATGTGCTCTTAAAAACCATGTTATATTTCTAAAATCAAATTCATTGTATGTTGGATTAGTTCACCACCACTCCTCCCACTAGCTTGTTTTTATCCATGGGTACATTAAATATTCATTAAACATTTGGTATTCATTACATATTAAAGTTGGTGCCAGGCATTGATAGCAACTGGGATCTGGGAAGCTGGAATAAGGAGATGAATGAGACACGATTCTAGTCCATTTACGCCAAATACGAGTGACCAAGGATTTATTTAATTGTATATGGGGGCTTCCCTGGTGGGTCAATTGGTAAAGAATCTGCCTGCAATTTGAGAGACCTGGGTTTGATCGCTAGGTTGGGAAGATCCCCTGGAGAAGGGAATGGCTACGCCCTCCAGTATTCTGGCCTGGATAGTGAGGATAGGATCAATTTTTCAATACCAAAGTGGACGATGAGTTACCATTTCTAGCTCAGCCAACCCAGAATTGCTAGTCACAGTCTACAGGTGAAGCCTCAGTGGCTCATCCTTTTCACCAGCCACAGACTCATGAAATGTCAGACCTGTAAGATTCCCTTGGCCATCCTCTCAATACCCTCCATCCCATTCCATAGTTGAGAAAACCCTGGATCCAAGAGGGGACTTGGCTCAACCATGAGAACTAGAATCGAAACCTCTTGATTCTCACCTCTATCTTGGCACTTGTTCAAACCACATGTGATAAAGAACAAGTTCTCCCCCCACCTCCTGTCACACACAAATTCTTTGGTAAAATATAATAAAAAGGATTTTCTAGAAAAAGAAAAGAACAGGCATACAAAATCCAAGCCCACATTTTTAATTAGTTTTAACAGATACAAAATCACCCTGTCATATTGCTAGAAACATTTCTTTTTTTCCCTTTTTTAAAAAGATTTTTTTGATGTGGACCATTTTTAAAGTCTGTATTGTATTTGTTACAATATTGCTTCTGTTTTGTTTTGGTGTTTTGGTTGCGAGGCATGTGGGATTTCAGTTCCTTGACTGGGATCGAACCCACACCCCCTGCATTGGAAGGCCAAGTCTTAACCACTGGAACTCCAAGGAGGTCCTAGAAACTTTTCTAATTTGTTTATTCCCCATTTCCGTGACTACTTTGGCAGTGTGCGCTAGATCTACTTGACACCTTGCTTTCAGAAGGCAAGAATGAGACAGAATGTGACAGAATGAGCTTTCCTGGGGTTGGGAATTAGAGACGCGGTCACCTCACTCCCCTGTCTCTCTGTTCCACCGCTTCAGCCAGTGCTGGATACAGCAGGAGCAGAGAACCAGCATGGAATGAGGCAGACATCTGCTCCCTCATAACAAAACCAGAGTTGGCGGGTAAACCATAATCCCTAAGTCAGCTCTGCCTAATGCACAAGGCTCTTGTCTGCTCTCACCCAGACCTGGCAACCCAGCGCAGATATTACCACCATTCCAAGCTGCATCGATGTCTTGAGCATCTTGGAAAGCCACCCACGTCCTGCAGCACCGCTCCCCCACCTCGCCCCCTATGCCCCAACTTACTTGTAAGGGATTTACTGCTGGAGTTTGGGGACCTGGAAAGCCCCTCCTTGTTCTCCAGGGTCAGTGAGAGGCCATAGTTCGTGTGGTGCTGGTGCTGGTGGTGGTGATGGTGGTGCCTTCCCGAAGCCTTGGTGGTGAACGGAGTGCCCCCGTTCTCCTCGAGGCGGAAAGGCAGCCGGTCCGAGCTGCTGAGCCCTGGGGAAGGGAGCGGGTAGCTGTGGAGGGTGTCAAAGTCAGGATTTAGAAAAGCAGAGAGTCTTGATACCCTTGTCTGTTCTTTAAATGATGTTCTCCAAGCATTGAAAACCAAGAGAAATAGGTGCAACAAATAGTTCCGCAGAGTTATTGCAGAACAGGACACAGTGGCAACAACGGCAACTCAAACAAAAAGCCGAACGTGGAAATTTGTATTTATCAGAGATGTTAACCCTTAAAAAAATTCTTAAGTTTGAAATAAATCTCAATTTTTTAAAAAAGACATCATCTAAATGGGAAGCATAAATCAAAGGCAATCATCAAATTAAAAAATAATTCATTAAACATCCTACAATAATGAGATTACCATACAAACTAGAAGTCTTGGAGTCACTTTCTCCTCCTCTCCATCAACCCCACCATGAAGAAAGCACCTGTTAAATGTTACTGCTACATCTTCTAATTCCAATTGCCCTACTTGGTGTTACTGCCCTAAGGCTCTTGAAACAGATTCTCAAAGCTCTCCCAGCCTCTATTTCTTCTTTAGCCCATCTCCACAGAGCAGCAATCAGAGAGCTGTTCTGATTACGTTCTAGAGTGTGGCACTCCACCCTCCGGGAGCTTGAATATCTCTCTGTTGCTAGTGATTCTTAAGATGAAATCTGATGAAAGCTATGGATCTTCTCTGCAGAAAAAGGCACCCAGACACAACAACATTTCACACTCAATTTTAGGCTCTGTTTCACCCCTCCATGGACCAAGGCTCAGAGCTTGGTTTGCAGGAAAAAATCCAAATTCCTTTATGTATCACTCATGCCTGTCCCCCGCTCCCCAACCAGTGATCCCATCCCATTCTCTTTGCAGCTCATCTTTGGCTATATTCTTCTCTATACCCCCAAGTTCTTCCCATCCTGGGGCCTTTCACCTCTTTCTGTTCCCTGGAGTCGTTCCTCATCACCAAATTCAGCTAAAGCACCCCTTCCTCCAGGAAGACTTCCAGCCTTTAAGACCCAGATTAAAGGTCTCCTCACACCCCTAAGCAGAGCCAATCCTTTTTTCTGCTCATTCCCAAAGACCAGATATTTGCTGCTTACTCCTTCACTCTGTCTTCAGGGAGCTCACACCCCAGGGTAGGAAACTGTTATTTAATCAGCTACAGTCACACAAGAGTGAGCCGTGAAGGGAGTATACAGCGGAAGGCAGCTAGTTTTCCCGGGGCTGGTAAAGGTGGGCAAGGAATCATTGGGGCAGGGGAGTCCACTGGGGGAGACAGTCAAGTTTTGATGGACTTTCTTAAAACAGAATCTTTTTTTTTTTTTTAACAGGAAACTACATTTCTTGTGTTTGTATGAGGTTAATAATTCCCCTCAGGGTGGACCTATCAGAGCTCTCCCTCTTTCCAGGGACTTGCTCTGGAACATGATCCAATCAGGGACAATCAGATTTTTCAGGAGGTTTAACACATGGAAACAGAAAGAAAGGGTCTTTCTTCTTTTTTGAGAGTCAAACAAGGCTTTACTGTGACTTTTGTGGGCCCTAAGCCCTTTGGCCTTCATCTCTTCTCTAGAAAAAAAAATTTTTAATTACATTTTATGACTGCATTTATATTATTAAAACAAAACAAATATATTAATATCAGATATTAAACCATTTTCTTCAACCAAAAATTCATTTTTTTCTTCTGACTTTAAAAGAAATGAAATCATTTTTGTGGGCCCCTAAAAGCATTGTGAGTCCAAGGCACTGCATCTGCTGTGCCTCATAGATAAGTCAGGTTTGGCTATGAGGAAGACATAAGTTGAGGCTACTTATGATCATATTCCCTGGACACAAAGAAGTATCTGTGGGAAGTGGTCAATGCACAGAGGGACACAAGATGAGCAGAGGTTAAAGCTAGATGAAAAGAGGGGGAAAAATAACCCTTACTGGTAGCATTTGAATCCCTGGTTCCAGCCATGCCTGAAGCTGGTCTACCACTGAACTTCTCAGTTATAAGTCCTATTTATTTATTTATGCTTGATGTAGTTGGATTTCTCCCATTTATAACCCATGTGCTCTAAATCAGCACATGGTGTTTGTTTTCTTATTGGTTTTTTTTGCTTATTTGTTTTGTGGAATGTCTTTTGTGTGCCAAGGTGGAAATGGCTATTAGGATCCTAAGGAACAGTACGAGCAAAGGAATTACATTTGAAAAAGCAGAATGGCTAGAGCGGGAATGAGAAGTGGAAAAGGTTTAAGCAAAGGTGTGACATGATTGGAGTTCCATTTTAGAAAATTCATGCGGAGGGCTGTGTGGAGGACAGACAACCTGGAGACTATGATGGGCTAGATGAACTGGGAGGCTGGAAGAGAGGGGCGGCCCTCTGGGCTATATCTGAAGAAGTGCAGGCGGGGTGTGCAGGCCAGGCACGTGGGGCACAGGGGGAGGAGGTTCAGAGGAGGACTCTGCTGGAGATACAGAATGCTTTTCAGAAGAAACTGCACTGCTTTTTGCACTTTTTTCCCGCATTTTTTTGCCCCTATGTTGTTCCATGAGCTAGTCTCTGGTCCACCCTGGCTGCCTCCTAGAGATTTTGCTCAGGACAGTTCAACAGGGAAATAAATGTGTGCGTGTGTAAGAATGTGTGGGTGTGTCTTTGGGGTCACAGTCAGCCTCACCTCTCCAACCTGAAGCATAACCAAGGCTATTCACTCTCCTCACGGAGGCAGCAATGGCAGCAGAAAAAAAGTGCCCTGAGGTGTCACTGGAATTTCTAGCGTCTCATCTTAGTTCTGCCCAACCTTGCGCAGGAATCTTGGCCAGCTGTCCTGGGCCACAGTTTCCTCCTTTGTGACATGAGAGATGTCAGGTGATTTCTGGATGCATTTCCAGGCCAGAAAATCAGCCTTTACTCTCACCCCCAACTCATTTATCCAGTACTTGCTCTGCCCCAGGCACTGGGTTACATAGTTTACGTTGACCATCCCATTTTATACATGTAGAGGCTTTGCTTCATTCATAATGGGTGCTTCATAAATATTTGATGAAAGGAAAGAAGGGAAGGCAGGAGGGAGAGAAGGAAAGAAGCAGGGAGAGAGGGAGGAAGGATGAGTGAAGCGGTGGAGCTGGGATGTGACAACAAGGGTATGAAGAGCAGAGCTCGTGGGTATTATTTTCCCGTGTCTTAAGTACGGTGAAAATAACATCTGTCTCAAGGAGGCACAGAGACTGGGAGCTCAGAGCAGAGAAAATGCCCTCGGCTTGGAAGGCTTCACAACTTGAGGCTCATCTTCCACCCACCCTGTTAGTAGCACACTGCTGCCCGCCTATTAAAGGTCCGAACGGTCGAGGCAGCAAAAACCAACCAGAGAAACACTTAAAGGCAGAGTGAAAGGCTGGGGGCACTGGCAGGACTTGAGAAGGGGAGAACACAGAGACTGGAGGGGTCAGAAAACTGTGCCTGTTTCAGCCTGGGGGACCAGGAAAATGGCATGCTATTCACAGGGAAAAGGAGTCTGGGAGTGAGGACTACTTGGAGGAGTCTGGGAGTGAGGACTACTTGGAGGAGAGAAACTATGATTTAATTTCAAATCGGTCACACTGATTGTGAGAATGAATCCCCAAGGAACAAGGTGCCCTACAGCAGAGAGCTGGAGTACATTCAGGGCTGGAGGTTTGAGTAAGTTCTGAGTAAGAATTTCTGAGGAATGGTAGATAGATAAATAGATATCTCCCATGTTCATCCAACTGACTCTCACTCTCTGCTTGGAACATATGATGAAAAAGGACCCTGAAGCTGCGCCCCGCTCAGGAGGAGGGAGTGCTGTGATTGATTAGTGATGTCTGCCATGGACTGGAAACAAGGCAGTAATATCATGTATCTTCTTGTCTTCCCAAGTTAAAAGCGTGTGTGTGTGTTTTATTTCTAAGAAACCCAGAGTGAAAAGTTAAACAGGGAAATCAATATATGTGCAGGGTGTGATAACGCATATTTAATGTGACTTTCACTTTACAACAACTTCTGGGGAAGGCTGAGAAAGGGACAAATGGGAAGAGAAATAGATGAGGGTCAGAGAAGCAGCATGGGTCTCTCAGGGTCAGAGTTTCTAGAAGAGCAAAGATTCCTAAGCAGGAGTGGCATGAGCTGGGTGCTTTCTCAGCTCATTCACCCTGAGGACCATCCGGGAAGCCCTAACTTACGGCACTGTGTGGGTTTGTGGGTCCTTTAAGGAAACCACTGCTGCTGGCCTCATGGACTGTTCCCTGCAGAACTCCAGGGGGTGATGGTCACATAAGCTATGGCACCCACTGCACCTGCCCTGTCCACAGAACCTCAGAGAAGGCCACGCCCACCCAGCAGCACTCAGCAGCTCATGAGCCTCAGGGCCCAGTGGCTGAGATCCAGGAGATGAGGCCAGCTCCGTGCTCACTGTCAACAGAGACTGGGGTTCACCAGGTTTCTGGCATTCTGGAAAGGAGGTCACAAGTCCTGGTTTTCAGAGGGGGATGGAAGAGGTGCACGCTTCCATAAGCTGGCAGTTGAGAAGGGTCTGGTGTGGAAGAAGGGGGCTTCTATGTGCCTAGCACATGCTAGGCGTTCTAATGGTTAACTTTGACAGTTACCCTGCAAGGAAGCTGGTGCGCCCCCTTTTACACTGGGGCTTAGTGAAGGGAAGTAACGTGCCCTGTTAGTAGATGTGAGTGAGAAGTTGTGTGTGCATGCGTGCTAACTCACTTCAGCCATGTCTGACTCAGTGCGAGCCTATGGACTGTGGCCTGCAGGCTCCTCTGTCTATGAGATTCTTCAGGCAAGAACACTGGAGTGGATTGCCATGTCCTCCTCCAGGCGATCTTACCACCCCTGGGGATCAAAACCTGTTCTCCCGCATCGCCTGCATTGCAGGCAGACTCTTTACCACAGTGCCACCAGGGAAGCCCCTGCTGCTGCTGCCGCTAAGTCGCTTCAGTTGTGTCCGACTCTGTGCGAACCCATAGACAGCAGCCCACCGTCCCTGGGATTCTCCAGGCAAGAACACTGGAGTGGGTTGCCATTTCCTTCTCCAATGCATGAAAGTGAAGTCGCTCAATCGTGTCCGACTCTTAGCAACCCCATGGACTGCAGCCTACCAGGCTCCTCCATCCAGGGGATTTTCCAGGCAAGAATACTGGAGTGGGGTGCCATTGCCTTCTCCGAGGGAAGCCCCTAACTGGATCTAATTTCTTTTCTTCCCTTCTCTCTGGAGAAGCCCCCTACTCTCATTCTGCTTCCAACTGTAGAGAAAAGAACATTCCTCCTGGGGGAGCCTGTGTCTCATGGGATGTTCTTGACTGTATCAGGGGTGGACACAGCTCTGCAGATGCACAGCTGAGGGACCTTTACGGCCCTGGCTGATCCTGCCAGAGCTTCCCCACTCCGACTCTGGGATCCCAGCAGACCAAACACATGGTACTCAATCAAAATGCATTGTGTACTGAAAAATGGGATAATTATTCAGAGATTTATAATATTGTAACATTATAATAATTATTATATTATTGTACAATTAGTACACTAATTATTATAATAATTATAGTATTTAGTAAAATAATGGTATAAATGTTCAAAATAATCCTCCAGAATCCATCGGCAGAATTATGACCTGTGCAGGGCAAGGATGGGGGAGGGTCTTGAGCTGAAACTTACAGGGCTTTTTCTCAGAAATAAGGCTGGGAATTATCAAGTGCTCAGAGGAACCAATCACATACTCTATAGCTCAGTCAAGTTCTGGGTGATGTGGGCTTTTGCAAGCAGCTCTGAGGATCTAATCTTAGATAAAAAAGCATAGAACTATAGCAAGAGAACCACTCAGATATCATCCAGGTGTGCCGCACTGTGCTTAGTTGCTCAGTCATGTCTGACTCTTTGCGACGCCACGGACTGCAGCCCATCAGGCCCCTCTGTCCATGGGGATTCTCCAAGCAAGAATATTGGAGTGGGTCACCATGCCCTCCTCCAGGGGATCTTCCCAAACCAGGGATCAAACCCAGGTCTCCAGCATTGCAGGCAGATTCTTTACCAACTGAGCCACCAGGGAAGCTCAGTTAGGTGGCTTAAGATTCTGGATGAATAGTGAAAGCACTAGAGGAAACCCCTTACACAGCTGGTGGGAACGCCAAATGACACGACTGCTTTGAAAATCAGCCTGGCCGATTCTCAGAGAGGTTAAACATTGAGTTACCATATGACTCAGCAATTCCACTCCTAGCTATGTACCCGAGAAACGAAAATGTGTCCATGTAAAGGCTTGTATATAAACATTCATAGCAACACTAATCATAACAGCCAAAAGGTAGAGAATCCCAGGGATGGGGGAGCCTGGTGGGCTGCCGTCTATGGGGTCGCACAGAGTCAGACACAACTGAAGCGACTTAGCAGCAGCAGCAGCAGCAGCAGCAGAAACAACCCAGATGTCTATCAACAGATGAACAAATAAATATCATGTGATATATCTATATAATAGAATATTATCCAGCCATAAAATGGAATGAAATATCAATCCATGCTATGGCATGTATGAACACTGAAAACATGCTAAGTAACAGAAGCCAAACCACAAAGGCCACATACTACATAATTCTGTTTATATGAAATGTCCAGAATAGGCAAATCCATACAGATAGAAAGTAGACTAGCACTGAGGGGGGTGGGGGAAATAGGAGGTGACTGCCAATGGGCATGGGGTCTCTTTTAGGAGAAATGAAAATGTTCTAAAATTAAATTGTAGTGGCTGTACGGCTTTGTAAAAATGCTAAAACCACTGAATTGTACAATTTTTAAATTGGTGAATTGCATAGTATGTAATTTATATCTTAATAAAGCCGATTAAAAACATCAACCAAGGGATATTTTTTTAAAAATCAATGCACAATCCTTACCCTAGCTAATTACATCATCATCTATCTCTAAATCCAATGTGCAGCCAGGGATAACAATCTCCTCATTTCACATATGGGAAAAGGGGGGCCTACTGGGGGGGAGGGGGGGAGGTGACCAGGTCACACAGTGGGTAACTGGCTGAGCCTGGGACAGCATCCAGGACTCCGACCTCTCCGCTAGCCAAGCATCCCAAGCGCTGCCCACCTGCTGCATCTTCCCATCTGCCTCGGCTTCTATTTAAGGCACCAAACGCACTCATCGGGAAAATCCCAAGACCTCCTCCGAACCTCACTGCCTGAGACATCTCTGTGCACACATCTTGTCTTCTCAATGATACGGCAGGAACAGAGATTGTCATCTCACATATTTTCATGTCCTTTAGTGATGTTGAAAAAACCAGTTCTACATTTCAGAAAAAAAAAGAGACCTCTCCCTCACAATAGCTACCTAAATCCTTCTTTAAACTGGCTCCTTCCCAGGCTGGGTTGGGCACCTCTCCCCAGCTTACTCTTATCTTACCCTTCCTGACTCCTCTTAGAGCCATTCTCTCCTCTCCCCTGCCCGGCTCTGTTTCCAAGGAAATGCACTTTCCAGTTTCCCTGCCCTCTGGTTTCTATGTAGGTTTGACCAATGGGAAGCACCGACAGAAACTGGAAGGTGGGAAAAGAAAATAAGCCAAGGTATTTCTCCCTCATTTCTCTCTACCTCAGAGGATGTTTTCAGCAGTAACTATCAGTCCCCTGGGGCTTCAGCTTCCACTAGACTGGCTTCCTGTGGCCCCAGCTCCTAGGCTTTGGAACACTGCCGTCTCTCTTTGTCCCTTTGTCTCTCCAGCTCTAGGAGTAATAAACAGGTTCTACTATTGTTCATTTCTGAGTTGCCTCACTGGTCACTTAAGCCACTTAGTTCTTCATCCCTGTGTAATCAACTCCCTGTATTAAATTCCCTCTGTAAGAAAAGCCTAGAGTGATTTCAGTTCTCCTGATTGCCCATGACTGATACACAATATCTTCTTGTTCAGTTGCTCAGTCCTGTCTGACTCTTTGTGACCCGGTGGACTGCAACACACCAGGCTTCCCAGACCATGCTCAAGGGAGGTCCCTTCCTTGAGTCTCAGTTCTTTTGTCTGTTTAATGGGGATAAAAGCAATGCCTGTCACTAGGTTATCAAGAGCGTCTAGTGAGGTGATGCCATTGGTCATTGAATTCAATGCGGAAACTGCCCTGTGCTTTGCAGATGGTTTCCAAAGACTGGTTTAACTTTGTTTTCCTCTAGTGGTTGGCACGGGCATTATAGAATAGCTGACTAAGATTTTAAGAGACAACCACCCTACAGGGAGTTTGTCATTGTTCAGTCAACTGCTCAGCCATGTCCGACTCTTTGTGACCCCACAGACTGCAGCACGCCAGGCTTCCCTGTCCTTCACCATCTCCTGGAGCTTGCTAAAACTCACGTCCATTGAGCTGGTGATGCCATCCAACCATCTCATCCTCTGTCATCCCCTTCTGTCTTCAATCTTTTCCAGCATCAGGGTCTTTTCTAGTGAGTCAGCTCTTGGCATCAGGTGGCCAAAGTAGGGGAGCTTCAGATTCAACATCAGTTCTTCCTATGAATATTCAGGATTGATTTTCTTTAGGATTGACTGGTTGGGTCTCCTTGCAGTCCAAGGAACTCTCAAGAATCTTCTCCAACATCACAGTTCAAAAGCAACAGTTCCTCAGTGCTCAGACTTCTTTATGGTCCAACTCTCACATCCATACATGACTACTGGAAAAACCACAGCTATGACTATACAGATCTTTGTTGGCAAACTAATGTCTCTGCTTTTTAATATTTTGTCTAGGTTTGTCATAGCTTTTCTTCCAAGGAGCAAGTGTCTTTTAATTTCATGGCTGCAGTCACCATCTGCAGTGACTTTGGAGCCCAAGAAAATAAAAGAGTCTGTAACTGTTTCCATTGTTTTCCCCTTTATTTGCCATGAAGTGATGGAACCGGATGGCATGATCTTAGGTTTCTGAATGCTGAGTTTTAAACCAGTTTTTTTCACTCTCCTCTTTCACCTTCATCATGAGGCTCTTTAGTTCTTCTTCACTTCTGCCATAAGGCAGATAAGACACAATATCTATCCATGTCTATTTCTGGATTCTTCATGTTTTTAATTGATCTATTTGTATATTGCTAAACCAGCACCAGACTGTCTTTTCAAAATATATTTTTATAGTTTTACTTATTTTGGGCTGTGCTGGGTCTTTGTTGCTGTGTGGCTTTTCTCTAGCTGTGGCGAGTAGAGGCCACTCTTCATTGCTGCGCATGGGTTTCTCATTGCAGGGGCCTCTCTTGTTGTGGAGCACAGGCTCTATAGTTGTGGCACGGGGGCTAAGTTGCTCCACGGCATGTGGGATCCTCCCAGACCAGGGATCAAACTCGAGTCTCTTGTGCTGGCAGACAGACTCTTTACCACTGAGCCAACGGGGAGGCCCACCAAACTGTCTTAACTACTTTTGTTTTACTATGTGAGTCTTAAATACCTGATGGGACAAACCCTGTTTCCTTTCCCACATCATTTTTCTTTTTGTCTTGGCTATCCTCATGCATTCACTCTTCCAGATTACAATTCAAGTTACTACCAAAAAAAAAAAAAAAAATCCCACTGGAATTATGATTTGAAGCATTAAATATAATGGATTAATTTGGGAGAATGAATTCACAAGGTATTTCTTAGCATTTATTCAGGTCCTCTCAAATGTTCTTCAGTCAGAATTTAAACTTTTTCCATAACAGTATGGAACATATCTTACTAACTTTATTCCTACCTATATATCAGTTCTGTCTCAGTTGAAAATGGGATCTCATTATTACATTTCTTCTAATTTTTTTTTTTTTTACTACTAGATACATAAAACTACTAACTTTAGGCTATTTCTGCCTCTGGTCACTTTGCTGGACTCATTAATTGGAATTCACTTGTATTTTAGGGATAATCAATGACTTTTGTTTTTGCCTTTCCAGCATTTATTCTTTATTTATTTTAATTGGAGGATAATTATTTTCCAATACTGTGTTGGTTTCTGCCATATATTAACATGAATCAGCCACTGGTATACATATATCCCCACCCTATGAACCTCCCTCCCACCTCCCGTTTCCCACCCTATCCCACCCCAGCATTTATTATTTTGCTTTCCTGGCATATTGCATTGGTAAGGCCTCTTGAATGATACTGAATATTAGCAGCCATCTTTGTCTTATTTATAAAATGGGTAGATTATCTTATGTTTCAATATGAAATGTTGATTTGTGACATATTGTAAATTAGGTTAGAGACAGTCCTTCTACTCGTAGCCTACTAAGAATCTTGAAAGATTAGCATGACTTATCTGAGTGAATCCACTCTGTTCCTAAGTGAACACTACTTTAAAGTGTTTTAAAAAAAATCTGTTCTCAAACTCTCTTTGATTTTGCCACGAAACTTATCACTCTAGGTTTTAGAATTTAGTTTTTAAGAATCTGTATGACATTTCCCTGTCTATTCTTCTGGCATTTCCCCAAGACTCCATAGTTTTTCAAAGAGTACTGGTAGGTTCAGCAATAACATATTCATATTTTCTTCAAGGCCATTTTTTTTCCTGAACCTGAAGACTTTAACCATAAAGCTTTAACTTTAAAAAGATTTTAGCTGTAAAGTAAAATATTTCCTGACTACTCTCTCTTATCTTCAACTTCAATTTCATCCGCTTTGTTCTTTTTACCTTCTGTAGTTAGTATACTGACTAGCTTCCTTGTTGAAAGAGAAAAGCAAAACAGAAGTTGAGCAGCTCTTCTGTTAATTTCATATACCATCCTCAAGATGGCTCTGCTATTAAATAGTTCATTTTTTTGCTCCAACCAAAGCATGCATCTATAGAGGTCCTTTTAAAAAAGGTCTCATCCCTTTGTTTTTGATATGTTCTACCTTCTTCTCCTACCTTTGTCACCTGATGCAAAGAACTGACTCATTGGAAAAGACCCTGGTGCTGGGAAAGATTGAAAGCAGAAGGAGAAAGGGATGACAGAGGATGAGATGGTTGGATGGCATCACTGAGTCAATGGACATGAGTTTGGGCAAACTCTGGGAACTGGTGATGGATAGGGAAGCCTGGTGTGCTGCAGTTCATGAGGTCGAAAAGAGTCAGACCTGACTGAGCGACTGAGCTGAACTGGCTTTCTTCTCTTTAAAATACTGTTTTAAACTGTGGGTTCTGAATGCCTTCCTCTTTCAGATTACCTGATATTTTCAGAATGTAAAAATATTCCCTCTTAGATCTACCCTTTGTTTGATATTTTTGAAATCTAATCTTCTACAGATTAGAATACACCGGGGATTAAACCCTGAATTCCACTCATTTCATATTATTGATTCTAAGACACCAGGATCATTTCCTTCTGAGGGTCTTGTCACCCACACATTCCAACCCAGTCTTCCTCGCTGACCCAGCATTAACAACACAACACCAGCAGTGTTTCTTCTACCTTCCAAACAACCAAATCATCAGCCAGAAAGGCCAAGGCCTCAACAGATGCTCTGCTTGCAACTGAATGCCAATGTCTGGATGGCCAAGAAGTCCCCCAAGGTGATATGCTAGCATGCAGTCTCCTGGGAGAGCACAATGAACATTCTCCGTCCAAGGTCCTCTGGTACCTCCTCTGGGCTGCTCAGCCACCCTTAGGTGCTGCCTGTTCACCCTTGGGTGCTGCCTGTACTCAGTTACTCTTTTACCTACGCTGGCTCGTGTCTCGACCTCATAGCAGGGTTCCCGGAGGCAGGAACAGCTTCTACGTAGTCTACACAGCAGCACAGCAGTTCTCTAAACACCTTCCAGAAGAGCCTGGTTGGGTCAAACTGGCACCTGTTTTACTTTTAGCCTAAGTGGGGACAACTCCATGTTCCTAATCAGAACTAAAGCATTAGGGTGAAGTGAAAGTTGCTCAGTCGTGTCCGACTCTTTTCAACCCCATGGACTATACAGTCCATGGAACTCTCCAGGCCAGAATACTGGAGTGGGTAGCCTTTCCCTTCTCCAGGCAATCTTCTCAACCCAGGGATTGAACCCAGGTCTCCCGCATTATGGGTGGATTCCTTACCAGCTGAGCCAGAAGGGAAGACCAAGCATTGGGGAGATGCTGACAAATATCTCAGTAGAGCGTGCCAATTGATAGGCTTCAGAGGTTGCAAGTAGGTTAAACCATTTGTTCTCTTGGTTGCTGGAGCAAGTGAACAGGACTGGGGGAGCCTAGAGACTCAAGCAGCCTTATCTGCTTACTCCAGTGTGGTTATGTGTGCTGTGCTTAGTCACTCCGCTGTATCTGACTCTTTGTGACCTCATGGATTATAGCTTGCCAGGCTCCTCTGTTGATGGGGATTCTCCAGGCAAGAATACTGGAGTGGGTTGCCATGCCCCTCCTTCTCCAGGGGATCTTCCCAAACCAGGGATCGAACTCAGGTCTCTGCATTGCAGGTGGATTCTTTACCATCCGAAATCACCAGGGAAGCCCAAGAACACTGGAGTGGGTAACCCATCCTTTCTCCAGGGGATCTTCCTGTCCCAGGAATCGAACCAGGGTCTCCTGCATTGCAGGCGGATTCTTTACCAGCTGAGCTAGCAGGAAAGCCGCTCCCCCACCCCCACCCCCCTGCCCCACCCAGTGTGCTATACAACAACACAGTTTCTACGGGTGCCAAGGACAAGAAAAGGCTGGGAAGCATCATTTCTGGTCCATAATTCAGTCCATTAGCCTGGAATCGTGGCTCTTGATTGGGACTCTCTTAGCAGAATCCACTCAAGTACCACGCCATCACAGCAGATGGTGTCAGCCAGAATCCTGCCTCCTGACTGTGCATTAATCATGCTCTCTAAATACCCTTGGGGGCGAGGCAGGGAAGCGCTCACCTTCTGAATGCCCTGCACTGTGCCATCTCTCTTTCAACATTTGAATAAGGAACAATTATTACTATCCTTATTTTACAGATTAGGAAACAGGACCAGAGAGACTAATTAACTCTCCCAAAGAGACACAGCTAGCAAATGGCAGAGCTGGGATCTGAACCCAGACGACGACTATAGAACCCTGTGCTCTCCTCACTGCTAGGAGACTGTGGATCCACGGGGATGATGAAAGCTGCAGTACTGTGACGTTAAAAGGATGCTAATTGGCACTTAGCTTTGGCTGTGCTGCCCTTTAGCTGTGACCTTAGGCAACTCATTTCACCTCTCTGAGCCCCAGACGCTGCATTTTTGGACAAAGATTTATTAAGCATTTATATGTTAGGAACTCAGTTTAATGAAATAATTTGATCTCTGCCAAGTCTGGCTGAGAGATAGAAGGTGCATTTACCCAGCACGGTTTCCAGGACACCTGTCACTTATTTCCATTTTAATTTAGTAGAAACTAAACAGAGTAGGCATTATACCAACACACTGCTGCAAGTTCTTATTGATTTAGTGCAAGCATACCATTTGGTGGTAAGAGTATAATTGAAAACCATACCTTTCTCGTAATGGGTTTCAGAAGGAAACTGTACCTATATCTTAGAAATGTGACACATTACAACTGTTAGGTCTATTAATTAGGGATGATTTCCCACAGTAACTTAGTGGTTATATTTTTTTAAAAGTGACCAGAGAGAAACAATGCCACTACCTCATTTTTCTCTTGTCTGAAAAGGTCAAAATTACTTTTTTTTTTTTTGCATGGCTTAATCTTTTATATGAACTACTAAGTGGCAGGAAAAAAATTTTCCCCAATTTGTAAATATTTCTTTCAAGACATTTTCCAGGCAATCAATTTGGAACTGTCTAATGAGTGTTAACACAGGTGATATCCAAGTCCATAGTAGAGTGAACGCTCTTGTTTTCAATAGCTGACTAAATGCATGTCTGCTCAATTGCTTGGTGGTGTCCAACTCTTTGTGACCCCATGGACTGCAGGCCGCCAGGCTCCTCTGTCCATGGGATTTCCCAGGCAAGAATAGAGGGGTGAGTTGCCATTTCCTCCACCAAGGGATCCTCCCAACCCAGGGAGCGAACCCACGTCTTCTGCACTGCAGGCTCATTCTCTACCACTGAGCCACCAAAGCAGCCCAGTTTATCAGATGCCTGGTGCCAAAGATGCTGTCTTTCTCAAAAGCAATTCCCAGTGCCTACACAGTACCTGGAGAAGGCAATGGCACCCCACTCCAACACTCTTGCCTGGAGAATCCCATGGACGGAGGAGCCTGGTAGGCTGCAGTCCATGGGGTCGCTAACAGTCAGACATGACTGAGTGACTTCACTTTCACTTTTCACTTTCATGCATTGGAGGAGGAAATGGCAACCCACTCCAGTGTTCTTGCCTGGAGAATCCCAGGGACGGGGGAGCCTGGTGGGCTGCTGTCTATGGGGTTGCACAGAGTCGGACACGACTGAAGTGACTTAGCAGCAGCAGCAGCAGCATATAGTACCTGGCACAGGGAGGCAGCAGACTAAATATTTGTTGGATGAATGGTATAGTGCATTAAAACTGGACTCTCCCTAGGTAACTTATCAGGGGTCCATTCATAACAGCTCCCTTCACCCTAGTCACGAATTCCCCAGTTGTCCCTAATGTTACATTATGATCTCAGCAACACTGCAGAGGAATCTTAAGGAATGATGAGGTTTGTTTGGTGGTAACTGAGTCTCTGTCCCATGTAAGCTACAGCAGGATATGTTGTTTCCATGTGTCAGTCCGGAGTTTTCCTTTGGTGACTCTGCTCTCCATTGGTTTCAATGAATGACTGTAAGCAGGTAAGCAAGTCGAACATCCGCCAGAAAATCCATTTTATCCTGATGTCATGCTTGCTCAGTTTTACGAAGCCTTAATCTAATTGTTTGTGTGGGAGGCTGTGAGGAAGGGCTCTATAACTTTTGTGGGGAGATCTAGGACTTTACCAGTTTCAGATGAATTTCAGGATCTGGGTCCAAAGAATAAATATTTCATGAGTTCACTTTTGCACAGAAGCTCATGACTAAGAGCATATTCAACCTCTTTCCTGCCTAAAGAAAAAAAATACTGACATGATTATTGTTGTTTTCCTCTAGAGAGCTCACTTTTAATAAATCCAACAGCGCTTTCCCTCCTTGGTTTCTTACAGACTCTCTTTTTGCCTCTCATGTTTGCATTTCAGGGCCTCCTCTTGGCCTTAAAAGAAGAGTCTTCTTTTTTCCCCCTTTCTTTCTTTAGGTCTGTATGTATGTGGTCAGTTGTTTAGTTGTGTCCAATTCTTTGTGGCCCCAGGCTCCTCTATCCATGGAATTTTCCAGGCAACTATACTGGAGTAGGGTGCCATTTCCTACTCCAGGGGATCTTCCCAACCTAGGGATAGAACCCGACTCTCTTGCATCTCCTGCGCTGGCAGGAGGATTCTTTACCACTACAGCCACCTGGGAAGCCCTTCTTCAGGCAGGGAACAGCATTAACAGACTTGCCCCCAGCCACTGCTTCAAATGCATCCCCAACAGCATCGCACGAGAGCCCTCAAGGAACAGTTAAGACAAAATAATTGTTGCCATCAAAGCACAACTGCTAGGGTATAAGTTAATGTCTAAAGAGCCCATCCTTGAACTTATGGTTGCTGGGAGGAAGGATGGGGTGCCAGAAGGGATAGTTAAGGAGTTTGGGATGGACATGTACACACTACTATATTTAAACTGGATAACCGACAAGGACCTATAGTAAGCACATGCAACTGTTCAATGTTATGTGGCAGCCTGGACGGGAGGAGAGTGTGGGGAAGAATGGATTCATGTGTATGTATTAGTGCCTTTGCTGTTCACCTACCTGGAATTGTCACAGTGCTATTAATTGGTTATACCCCAATACAAAATAAAGTTTTGTTGTTGTTGTTGTTGTTTTTTAGAAGAGTCTGTTCTTTATCAGCCTCTGCAGTCTGAAAGTGCTGTGGCAGATTCAGGCATGAGCTGCAAAGGTTATTTTTCTATTCAGCAGACACCATCCAGTACACCCAAATGAATGAAATTATTCATTCCAAAAAGAAGTTCAGGTTAGATGAATAAAATGCATACTCTGTTCAGGGCCGGTTTTAAACACTCTAATTGCACACGACCTAGTGTGAACAGGAGCTGAATGCTGGGTACGAGGTTCTGAGGGGATACCAAAGGGGATTCATTTATTTTGTCATTTGTGCTTAAAAAAAAAAATCTCAAATGGTCTTCTCTCTGTCCTTCAATTCTTGGAGGTTAACCTCTGAAGCCATATACTGGGCCAATTTTAAAGGCTTTCAAAATTGCCTTTAATACAGTCACGGCATCCCTACCCAGCCATGAATGCAGCTGGGGGAGTTGTCAGCATAGCAACACCTTTTTGCTTTTGAGGTCTCAGCTGTAGAAAGAGGATGTGTAAGCCATTCACTATTCAGTAGGGGATGACATGAGCCTACGGGGATGTTCCTATAATTATTCTAGTTCTTTTAAGTGGATTGCCTAGGCTATAGCAGTTTTGGTATTTTAAATTCTGCAGTCTTCCCCCCAGTCAAAACAGTAGCGAGTCTTGGAATGTGGCTGTGATTTCAGATTGCATGGATTAGAATTTTAATTGTAATTAAATGTAAATCCGTCCTTCCCTGATCAAATGCACCAGGGAAATTCACAATGTCTGAGTAGAAAGTTCTTAACTCCCAAACAGGAAAGGGAAATGTAGATATCAGAAATCAATTCCTTTATCCTGGATATTTTTAGGCTGCCCCTCTTCCTTTTTCAAATCTCCAGGGCATGAGGTATCATGCTGATTGTTACTTGAACTTCTCGAAAAATGCTTTTACAGACTATCTGGTAAAGATCAACTCTTCTCAGCCTTCCCTGCCTTCACTATTAAGAAGGCTGAGATGATGGGTTTCAGTTCATCCATCTGATCTTTACTAAAGAGCAGGACCCCAGATTAAGGGCTCCAGATGTTTTCACAGTAAACAAGGAACAAATGGCATTCAAAACGAGGAAAAGCTACACAACTTAACCTCTAGAGGAATGCAACTAAAATAGAAATTCTGATTTTTAGACTAATCAGACTAATAAGGTTTTAAAAAGTTAGCAAAAGCTAGGAGCATACTTCCTATGGGATCACAGAGGCCCTGTCAGATTGCTATTGCGTGTGCAGAGGGGAGAGGTGTAATCAGATAGAACATCTCTGGAAGGAAATTTTATTAGGCAATATCCAAATTAAATGCGCACATTCCTTTTGGCCCAGCATCTCTACTTTAAGGAATTTATTCTTCAGATGGATTTGCTCAAGTGCGCAAAGCATACAAGTCATTTCAGAGATTCAAGGCAGCCTAAATGTTCATCAATACTGATTAGCTAAATAAATATGTGCTTGTTTATACACAGAATAGCTCTAGATTGATAAGAAATGCTGACAGTAGTTGCCTCTGGGGAGAACTAGGGAATAAAATGGTGGAAAGGAAAAGTAACTCTTATGGATATTTTTGAATTTTTACCACTCTCTGTATTACTTACTAAAAAAAAGTTGAAAAGCACAGCAGTTCCCTTTATTATTAACTTTCTACTTTGTCTCCAAATAGTTAAAAGCATCCTCTGCTTTGTGGAAGGTGAAATCCCAGGTTGGGACAGGTTGGAACTGAATGGAAACTCTGTTTCAATTCTCTCAACTTCTGAGTCCAAAATGTCCCAGCAGAAAGGATTCTCCACCAATTCCTTCTAACCAATTCTTCAGACCAAGTCTTGCACACTGGAAAGCGTTGCCCACATTTCCCCTGAACAGTTACTTTCCCATATTCTCAGGCAGAAATATCATTTCTATTTCCTTTTATCCCCTCTCAAAAGATCCCCATGCTGTTTCTGCTCTTCGCTTGTTAGAGTTTCAGAGCCATGTCTTTACCTATTGTGTGAACCTTCTTTCATCTGATCTTTCCTTTGGAACCAAGCACCCCTTTCTGTTGCTAAACTTAGACCATACATCTCAACACATCAGCCTAGGAGATACACCATTCCTTGAGCTAGACTTTCAATCTCCTTGTCCTACTTCTTATCCCATGGATGGCTAAGGCCTTAAATCTCAAACTGCTAAAAATTGCTACCAGATAGCATCAAACATACCAGCTAGCATCAAACTATGCATCTTACACACATGCTGCTGCTGCTAAGTCACTTCAGTCGTGTCCGACTCTATGCGACCCCAGAGACAGCAGCCCACCAGGCTCCCCCGTCCCTGGGATTCCCCAGGCAAGAACACTGGAGTGGGTTGCCATTTCCTTCTCCAGTGCATGAAAGTGAAAAGTGAAAGTGAAGTCGCTCAGTTGTGTCCGAGCTTAAGGAAATACAAAGCTATGCCAAGAGGTCAGATGAAGCAGCTGCTAATGATGCATCCATCCATTTACTTTTGAACATTATGCCTCTTAAAAAAAAGTCAGCCTCTAATTAGTTAAAATTGAGACACTAAAACAAAGGCAAACAAAACTAAATAAGAAGCTGTGCTTACCTGCCCACCTCAGATTGTCCTGGAGTGGCCATTTAAAGGATGGTTCTTAGGCCTCACCCCAACCACCTAGAGCCTCATCATCTCTATTTTTAACACATTGTTGAAGCAATTATTTGGCTTCCTAATTTTTTTTGGAGGGGGGCAGGGCTTTCTGCAGAATTCTTGAGAATTTCTTCTTTAGTGGAGTCTTAGCTGAATGTCAATTTCACCTCTATTTCACCTTTTATATACTCTTTAAAATGCAATGCCTTTCTATAAAAGGACAATATGAAGGGTCTTTGTGGTGATGGAAATGTTCTTCATCTTGACTGTATCAATGTCAATATCCAGGTATGATACTGTACTACAGTTTTGCAGGAGGTTACCACTGGAGGAAACTGGTAAAGGATAAATCGGATTGCTATTATTTTTTTTACAACTGCATGTGAATATACAATCATCTCAAAAAGAAAAATTTACTTTAAAAAATGAAAAATGTGCCACCTTTCATGTGCAAAGAAGGGACTTTCCTTCATTTAGCTGCAATTTGCTTTTCCTCTATCTCTGCCCTCTTTATACCTTGCCTAGGAATTTGTCACCTCTGGTAGCAAAATGCTGCAAGCAGATCATCCTAGGCCTATTTAGGGTTATTTACCTGGTACTTTGGGAAGATTCAGTCAGGCAGGGAATTGACTTACAGCCAAGTTTAGGAAATATTGATCAAAAGGGATCGATATGGCTGCTCAGGGAGCTCTTTGATAAGATCGGATCTTAAAAGACTAGTTAAAAGCTACAGAGTCAACAGCAACAAGAAGGATCTATCATTAGTTGAGTTCAGAGCAGGACCCAGGAGGCTCGAGTCACTGACCTGGAAGGACGGTGGGATATTAACAGGCAGGAAAAACAAAGGGCTTGTGCACTGTCCTTTTTCCTTTATCTTTGTTGTTAAAGAGAACCACTTTCAGTGGAAGTGGTAGACCAAGAGAAGAAACAGGCAAGCAGGTTTTGAACGCCAAGGTAATTACCTGTCATGATTTCAAGACTTTCCGTCCACATGAATTACATCAATCTGATGACACTGTCAATTCACTGTTACATCTTCTGAGAGATCACAGAAAAACAATGGATATTTACAAAGTCAGTAAGTAACCAAGTTTCAAAAATGCAAAAAGCTAATCCCTTTAGTTTATGGAATACTGAGTATGGTTTTGCCGGCAGATAATATTCCAGAAGAAATGACTAATTTGTGAGCTCTCAGGAAGGAAGAAGGGGATCATCTCAAATGAGTGATTCAATATGAAAATAACTCTCAATCTCTGCTTCTTTGAAAAGGGTGCTGTTGGTGCATGAATGCCTGCGTGGACAGGGTGACTAGGCTGCAAGAGGAAGGGTGGGGCAATGGACACGGTATGGAGGAGGGTTATGAGCTCACTGGTGATGGTGAGAAACAAGGTTACAGACAACTGGTGTGGAGGAGGGACAGACAGACCGACACCACACGGCTGGTGGTGGGGGTGACACCCTAGTGGTTCTGGATTTCAGTGTCGTGACTCTTCAGCATCATCTAATAAGTCTCCTGCAGACGTGGATCAACAGGGTCCCAAGTGATGGAATAATTAGCAGTGAAAGGTCTTAAAGTACAGATGGGCAGACTTTGGGGTCAAAATTGAGTGACCACGGGCAAGCTGCTTGGTTAGACCCAAGCCTGAGCTTCCCCATATGAGAAAAGAGTATCACAGAGCAGTCAGGAAGATCAAATGACGTGACATATGCAGAGTTTGAAGCACACATCTGGCTACTAGCCCCCGAATGTTTCTGTGGGTCAGTGTCCACCTACCAGGGTTTCCAATATCACATGGCTAGACCGTCCTCTGTCCTGCTCAACATTATAGCAATGCCTCCAATGAGAACACCATAGGTACACTGAATAATATTCATGGGAGGCAGATGATTCCAGAAGACATGTGGTGGTCAAAGTCCTGTTCAAAAGACGATGCTCCCACCTGGGTATTGTTGTTCAGATTTTTTCAGACCAGCTCAGAAGTGATATATTCCTGCCTGTCATCTGGTGAGATGTTTCCTTTAGAATGGATGTAACATAATTCATCTCCTGAACAGACATTCATTGAGCACTTGCTATTCATCAGGCATCGGGGAACAAAGGAGAGTGTGACACAAAGCTTAGACCTAAGGAATGTACCACCTCCAAGATGAGATGAATAAGAGAGGCATAAAATAGTGAGTATATCATTGACGTACACAGAGCGGGGGGAAGTAGTAGAACAGAGCACAGCGCCTAGCTCAACTGCAGAGGTGGGTGGGGGCAGTCAGAGTCCCCGGGAGAAGACAGCGATCATGAGCAGAGGCTTAAGGGATGAGCAGGAGTTGGGCAAAGAGGATGGGAGTGACAGCATCCTCAGCAGAAGGAACAGCATTTGCAAAGGCACAGATGGGAGTAACAGCAGGGTATGGGGAATGCCAGGAACTGCAAGCAGTTTGGTGTTGTAGGAGTTTAAACAGGAGGGTGAGAAATGGGGGGAAATACCCTAGTTGGAGGAACAGGACAGGAACGGACAGTGGGGTATTTCCAGAGAAGACCTTGGACTTCGTCCTATGGGCGATGGAGAATCCTGGCAGATATCAAGCCTTGCAAGGATGAAGTCAGATGGTGTTTTAGAAAGATCACTCCAGTGGTTGTGAGGAGGATGAGCTTGTCAGGTGACAGGAGTCAGGAAGATCAGGAAAAGGGTACCTCTCAGCCAGAAAGATACTGCTGCTATAGATCACTGTTGATAGAGAGGAAATGTGTATTGACAGACAGATACTAAGAAGGCAAGCTGAACAGACCTGGGGACTGCCTAGAGATTGACAGACAGATACTAAGAAGGCAAGCTGAACAGACCTGGGGACTGCCTAGATACATAGGGCCAAAAGGAGAAGAGTTGTATATAAGATAAATTCTTATCCTGGGTAGGAAGAAGAGAATCCAGGTGAAGTTACTTTTTTTTTTTTTTCCAGGAAAATAGGATGACTTTAATTTTAACATGTGATGTTTGACATGTACAAGGATATACAGGTTGAAACATCAGTATAAAAACTCACAAGAGTTGTCTGCATTACAGAGAATAGCTTCAGGTCAACAGCACTTATAAAATCTTGACAAGATGAGAAGAGCGGGTAGACTGCTAAGTGAGACAAGCAGCGGACAGAAGAAGAACCCCTGGAAAACACCAATCTTTCACAGGAAGACAGGCACAGAGGCTGTTACAAAGAAGACAAAGCACAAGGGCTAGAGTCAGAAATCCCAGAAGTCAAGGGACTAGCTTCAAGAAGCTGTGAATGAGTGATTACCGTTGTCAGATGCAGTATAGAAAGATCTGCAAAGTTGAAGGATAAAAAGCGCACACTTCCTTTAACAATTAGGAGGCCATGTGTATGTATACTGGTTAGACCTCTTGGTTGCAGACAAGTGAATCCACTCAAGTTAGTTTAGGCAGAAAGGTATTTATTAGAGATTATTAGATAAGCATACACAATCTCCAAGAGGTCACAGACACAAGTGTGGAGGTCTCTGCCAGGATGAGCAGCTGCCAAGGGAAACACCCACCCTCACCACAGGACTGTTACAGTGGAGACCCCCTGGGACTAGGTCATAGAAACCTTCACCAGAGCTGCCCTGGATGAAGAAACACCTCGGCTACTGTGCCTACAAGTAGCACCATTCTAGGATGAGCTTGCTCCACACTACCTAACTGAATGTTCATCTTCAGACTTCCAAAGTCCCGTCACCTACTTCATCCAGAAATGATACCTCTGTGCAGTGTAAAGTGAAGATGGTGTCCAAAAAAAAAAAAAAAAAAAAAAAGAAGAAGAAGAAGCAAGAATAGTCTTTATTCCTCAGAAACACAATTGGAAAACTATCAAAAAAATCAAAAGATTCAGAACTTGTATGCAGCTTTACAAACACTGAGGATCAAAACGTCTGCTACAAGGAAATACAGCTGTAAACAAGGACCTCAGGGAGAGTTTATAGATGATCGACTTGACTAGGCAGCACATGCAGTTGATTCTTTCCTTCTGGATAGACTTGTGGCAACCCCTCCAAAAAAGTTCAGATTTTAGCAATAAACTATCTCAAAGGATGGCAACACATCTTTTTTTTTTTTTTTAAAAAAAAGCTTAAGAGGCCCAAATTACCATTGTGTGTGTGTGAAGTCACTCAGTCGTGTCCGACTCTTCCCGACCCTGGGGACTGTAGCCCGCCAGGCTCCTCTGTCCATGGGATTCTCCAGGCAAGAATACTGGAGTGGGTTGCCATTTCCTTCTCCAGGGGATTTTCCCAACCCAGGGATTGAACCCGGGTCTCCTGCTTTGCAGGCAGACGCTTTATCCTCTGAGCCACCAGGGAAGCCCAAACTACCATTACATATATGAAAATGGCACAAGAATTGATTTCACAAAAATACTAAGGAAAGTGTTTGAGCCTACCTATCAAGAGGGGAAAAAATGTCTTACTTGGGAGCTTGAAATGGGAGAAAATAAAGATTTTGGTACAAATTCTATTCTAAAAGACAACATACTGATTTCTGGTTCTACAAAAAGACTGTAGCAACACCCTCCTGTCCTCTTGCTCAGATGCTTTGGCACAATGTCATTAAAATTCCATATGCTTTAATTTGAGCCATCAATGAGTCTCAGATGCATGTTGCCATATATATATATATATATATATATATTTTTTTTTTTTTTTAAGTTTATTTATTTTAGCTTCTGGCCATGCCTTGAGGCATGCAAGATCTTAGTTCCTCAACCAGGGATCAAACCCATGCCCCCTCCAATAGAAGTGTGGCGTCTTAACTGCTGGACTGCCAGGGAAGTTCCTGTAGATTGCTTCTTAAAATAAGGAAGTCTAGGATAAAAACCAACCCTCAAACTCTGAATATTCTGACAGTGTGTATTCATAATTATGTCTTCTGAAATCATGCAAGTTAGTAGCACCAATCATTAAGACATTAAAAAATTATTCTTGTACTTGAGCAGTAACTTCTATAAAGACAAATGCTATGTGATTTATGATTAATAAAACTGCTAAAATTCAAAGTGGCTAAACTGCTTTAAGATAGGAAATTCAAAATCTCCCTGTATTTATATAACCTCTAACACGTTACATACTTTATTTAGCTTCTGAAAGAGGTAATCCTCTGTTAGACAAAGTCTGAATGTTATGTGCTCAGCCTAAACATATTAAATGTTGTTAAATCACAGAATTTTAGAGCTAGAGAAGACCTTTGCTCATTTAGTCTAACCTGCTCTTTTCGGGCAGGGAAAACGAGGCCAACAGAGGGAAAATGGATTGTCCAAGATCACACAAGGCAGAAGCTGGGCCCGAGTGACCCCAATCTCCACTGCGGTACTACGTGATACTCTCTCTACAGAGCAATCTTCCCAAGTTTTCCTGGGTTTATTTGGTCCCATTCATTAAATAACAAAGAAACATAAGGTACACAGCAATACAATAAACACAGACTTATACTCCAATTTTAAAACCAGAATATCAAAACGATTCCTGAGCCTTTAACTACCTTCATTTTATTGAGAATGCAGTCCACAGTGAGTTATGACTACCTATCGTGGTTATGTGCAAATATTTACACGGACACTGAAAACACCATTCAGAACTATTCCTCGGAGATATGTCTATAAACACGTCCATGTGATGCCAAGGCACTTTCCATGGGATGGAATGAAACTATGATGGTGAATGGAAGTAAGACGCTTCAGTCTCTCAAAGTGCGGTCATGACTTTATCTCGATACATCATACTTTGCTTTCCT
Organism: Oryx dammah; assembly: GCF_014754425.2. NCBI lineage: Eukaryota > Metazoa > Chordata > Mammalia > Artiodactyla > Bovidae > Oryx > Oryx dammah. The sequence goes on from NW_024070185.1 coordinate 96,994,824, forward strand.
CCTAAGTTCTTCTGGTTCTGGTCGTGGACATAATCGAGATGGCTGTCATCTCCACTGGCTGACGCTTTCCAATGCGGCCTGTCATCCTGAAAGGATGGCCTGTTTTGTTTGCAGAGGGAGCAGTTAGTGGGGAGATATGGAAGACAATCAGAGAATTGAGCGAAACAACACAAGTGCAAGGAAATGGGCAGGGGAAACCATGAAGTGCATGAAAGCAGATGGCTTTCAGAAGAAACGAACAGATTTTCTACTTTCAAGTGTTTATTTAAATTCAGATGCTCTGGTCCTCTATCAACTTCCAAGTTGAGAACAGTGCTACCTATGGCTGGGCCATCATCCCTCCAAGGGTGTCTAAGGATCTAGTCAGTCTGGAAAAGCTAGGTGATGGTGAAAAAGGTTCCTTTTCTACGGGAATTCTTAGAGCTGTTGCCATGGGAACATATACCGTGAATGCCTTATTCAGCCTTTTCTAAAAGTGCTGGACCAAATAATTCTCTTTTCATGGAGAGTCTGAGAAAATACCATATGCTGGGTCCCACCCCCAGAGATTCTGATGTTGGAGGTCTGGGGTGGGGCTGGGACTCTGCATGGTCAAGCTCCCAGGTGGCACAGATGCTGCTGGGCATCAGGGCCACCTGCGAGCTGCACTGGCCCAGCCTTCCTAGCATTCCCAGCGAAGACTGCCTCTCAAGGGAACCAACATGGTAAACAGGCGAAAATCAGTGTTATGTTTTGTAAGCATGAGGTTAAATTAAAAAGCATTTATATGAATCTCTTCCATGCCGCATGTCTGGAAAAGAAATGGTCTCTGCAATACAGAAACTTTGAGAGGTATTAGTTCACTAGTCTAACTTGCTTTTCAGTGTTCCATGGACATCAAGTGCTTATGTTCAAACCGCACTGTCGTCCTACAGGATCCACAACAGACGGGGTAAGAAAGATCAAGAACTAATTGCTCTCCTTGGCCTTGTTCTGAATGGATGTATTCCCATCACTCGGTTCACCATACTTTCTCAAGGAGCCAGGCTTGCAATCTCACTAAGAAATAACTTTATACAAACTGAATTCGCCAACTATGTTTCTGAAAGAGCTTCACACATAAACACCCATTAAGACTGATCTAAAATTCAAATCTTAAAAGGAACATTTGCTTTTACGAAGCTGGCATTAAAAAAAAATCCCAAGCTTAATCATAAATGCAACAAAGCAGATGCCAGTTTACCTGGGAAGGACCACGGTCGGTTAGGACACAGGTGGGCAAACACGGCCCTCAGCCTAAACCCCACTGTCTGTTTTCATAAATAAGCTTTCCAGGAACACAGACAGGCCCATTCACTTCTGTATCCTTTGTGGCTGCTTTCAAGCTATTCAGTACAATAGCAGGGTTGAGTAGTTGTGATAGAGATCACAAAGCTGAAAATATTGACCATCTGGACCTTTACAGAAAAGTTTACTGACCCCAAGGTTTAGAAAAAAATTCACCACCACAGAAAGCAACCCTCTACTCCATCCTTGTTGGAAAAAAAAAAATCCTTTCAAAAAAGTCCCACAACAAAAAATCCCTGAGCTTTAACCGTATTTTTAGTAGATGAATTCTCAGGACAGAAAAATGTTACTTAAACTCTAAGCAACATTTCAAACATAAAACCAAACCCCAAAGATCTGAGGTTAGACTGACTAAAACAAAACAAAACCAAAAAAATCCCCTCCCAGTTCATTTTATTTCATCAAGCATAAGCTTTAGTAAATCCAGACCCATTACTGGCTTCTTTTGCTTTGCAAATTACTCATCTCTTCCAGGACAAGACAACTCTTTTAACAGTGGTTTCTGATGCAGAATTTCAATTCACAACGGAGTTGGAAAGGAGAGCTTGGAAAAAGACAGTAGAAGTAGAAAAGGACAGCGCTGGGAGCTCAGGTACTTACCTTATGTTTGGAGAGTGGGGGTGCCACCGAGGTTGGCCGGGGTGGAGATTGGGATGATACTGGGGCTAGAAATAAAATACCAAACTGGATTACTCGACGCCCTTTTGGTTTCAACGGTCTTCACTGGCAGTGGATGGAGAGGCCCTCACTGATGCCTGGCTAGGGGAGTGGAAGTTTCCCAGGATATCAAGTTTCCCCCATGACAAAGGCTGGGGGACTGCCCTCTAAGAAGAAAGGTGGAAAGCATCTGCCTTGAAAGGGTGCCCCAGAGCACCCAGGGCCAAGTAGCATTCATCTTTCCCAAGGGAGCCAAAGGAAGGGGCCAGAGAAAGGGGAGAATGGGGGCAATTTATTCTTTAGAAACAATTTCTGCCATTGCTGAAAAGGACGACAACTGTGTGTAAACAGTCACACTGCAAACAGGACTGGACTTTTCCATCAGGTGATCCAAAAGTAAACATCTTCCGGAAACAAACAAAACCACAAACCATCTAGATCCTGATAAAACAGAGAGAGAGACGTAGTTTGCCTATTTTAACATTAAAAAAAAAAAAAAAAAACGAGCCCAGACAGGTGACTCACAAAAATGACCAGGGGTCAAGACAAGGCAGGCTTGGGTGGGTGGCAGGCTGCCTGCAGCTCCACTTCTGGCCTGCAGGGGGCAGCAGCCATAGACACTGCCAGAAGTCCTGGGGCTTCTCAAGCCTACACTTTCTATGGGGCAGATGAGGCTTTCCTGACATTGAAGTCACTACAGTCTGGCCACTATTATTCTTTTCATCATTTCTTCCCCTTCTTCTCCCTTCCTGATGCTTTTGTTAATAATAAGGAGTCCATTTTCTATTATGGATAATTCTCAGCCATTCTGTTCGTTCAGGGTTTCTGGACCTGAGATGCCCTCCTGGCCTACTGCGTATTCAGTGGGCTCTCTCCTTCAAAGATGTTGGTCAGCAAGACCGCAGCCACCAAAGGACATCCTACGGGAAAGTGGAATCTGGAGGAAAATCTCAGTAGCAGAGTCTGAAAGCTGACCAGGGCTTTAGAATCTCCTGGAAATCATCTCTGCCCATGTCTCTCTTTCAGGGGCTGCAGAAGACCAGAGAAGTGATAGATGACTCGCCCAAAGCTGAGCGGTTTCAGGCGTTTCGATCACAGCTAGGTTCCAAACGAGGCTCCACCAACTGGGTCTGCAACAAGAGAGACTAAGCTAGACTAGAAATGGATCTTCTAACACCTCGTCTTCAAACACAACCAGGTCAGATGCTGGAGAGAGGTGGTCACCTTATCCATAAAGCCCTGGAAGGAGGATATTCCAGAACCTTCCTTGTTCTCCTTCAGAGAATTATATACCCTCTAAAGCTGTCCACCTGAGGCAGAGAGCTGACTCAATGGAAAAGACCCTGATGCTGGGAAAGACTGAAGGCAAGAGGAGAAGGGGACAAGAGAGGATGAGATGGTTTGATGGCATCACTGACTCAATGGACATGAGTTTGAGTAAACTCCGGGAGTTGGTGATGGACAGGGAAGCCTGGCGGACTGCAGTCCATGGGGTCACAAAGAGTCGGACATGACTGAGCGACTGAACTGAACTGAATAGAAAGCTGTCAAGGAGCATTTTTTAAAGTTAATCCACATGGCTCTTAACCAGGGCACTTATGCCCCCCTGGGAACAACTGTAAGGAGGTATGTGCAGTTTAGCTTATCATAACGACTGGAGGGTTACCTGTAACTCGTTGGCAGAGAAGAGGGAAGCTCAACCTCCTGTAAGTCTAAGGACAGTCCCAAGCAGTGAAGAACTGTCCCTCCCCAAATGCCAAGCGCCCTCTCATTGAGAACACAGCAATCCATCGTCTGCATTTGGCTCGGCTTGCTGAGCTCAGAGCAACAACAATGCTATGACACTGTCTTCTGGAAACCCTTCTCAGCACTAAGATGCTTATTGGGCCACTTCTCAGGATGTTCTCTGCCCACTCAATTTATTCCCAACACAGCACCTGTAAGGCTGCCAAGGGGAAAGGTCCAGTGTTTGCCAAAGATGTCAAGAGATGAATAACATCTAGGTAACGGTTCTCGTGGATTTGATCTCAATGAACAACTGCCTTGATGTTCACTCGCAGCAGAGAATGCAGAGAAAGGGCACACCTGTGAGGCTGCCAGGGCAGAGGCAGTACTAAGTTGGGAATGCTTTGCTTTGCTTATTTTTATCTTTTTCTCTCCTTCTAGCACTAGTGACCCGTCAACAACATTCTAGCCACTCACACCTGAAAGTCCCTCAGGGAAAAAAAAAAAAGAAATCTGTAACTAAAAAGAACCAAGAACTGAAAGAAGGCAAGGAGATAGGGAAACCTGGCCTTTGCACTACCAGATACAAAGCACTTTTTACACTTATTCACAACAACTTGAAAGTCACATCCAGGTTCTGCACACAAGGAATAAGATTTCACGTACAGAAGACAGTATCATAAAATTCTGAAACATCATTTGGCGGTCTCATGAAGATAATGTACACTGGGATCTCAATCCCATCTAAGGAATTAACTAACCTACAGAAACAAAAGATCCAGAAAGAGGCTGATTAGAATAAGGCTCCAAAGTGAACTCATCATGGAATATTTAATTACTTGTGACATTCAAAACCAGACTGGTGAAAGGGCACAAAGACCCAGGAGAGGAGTGTCCCTTGGACATTCACACCCGCCCAGGACAAGAAAACTGGCCCCACATTAGGGGGTCATCAGACATGGGTGCTGCCTCTCAGCCCATGACAACCCAGGAAGCCAGGAGCACACCATCAGCTCAGGGTCCTTGCCTGGTCACTCATGAGAACCACCTTCAATGCCCTGATGCTTGCCAATACCAGATCCTGCCCACCCTAGAGTTTCAGATTCAACCAGGCCAGGGTGAGCCCCAAGCAGATGGTTTTAATGTGCAGCGGGGCTGCATGATTTCCAATGAAGGGGCTCAGAGAAGGCTCTTTGAAGGTGACGGTTTCCCAGCAGATGAGTGTGGGTAAAGGAACAGTGGGAAAAAATTATGGGGCAAAGATGATATGATTCTCTAAGACCTGAACCCACGCTGTATCCTAAGGAGTAGAGACAATACATACAAAAGTTAAGTTGGACCCAGGTTGTAGAAGGCTGCAAGCAGCCAGTAAGAGCTACCCACGGGCCGTGGCTGACGGGCAGGCACAGGGTTCAGGCCACCAGCCATGGAAACCCACCTTTGCTCCTTCTGCGGTAACAGGCCTAGCATGGTGCTTATAAAGCAGGTTCTAGAGACTACCACTCCATGAATGATAATGGACCCACCACCAATAGAAAGTGGTGGAGAAAACTAGCTGTTATTATGGGGGTGGGCGAGGGGGCTGTCTGATAGACAAATAATTTGGGAAAACCCTAGATTAAAAAAAAAAAAAACAACAACGTGTCTTCCTTGAAGGACTTCTTGGTACTTTTGACACCCCAAAGGGCACTGGAAGATCCAAGAAGAGAATGAAGGACGAAGCGTTTCCCAAACGTGTGAACACATCCTTTCCTGGAGGCTCATCTCCAGGGACTCATGTTCCCTAGGCCTAGAACGCCTGGACAACCACCTCCCGAGAGGCCCTCAGAGGCTGCGTCTGACCACCCAGCAAGTTCGGACATATGTCCCTGATGCTTGCCAGTGGACAAGGTGAAGAAAAACAGGCAGCTCAGAAAACCAAGAGGAAGGAGGGGTTGGAGAGAAGGTTCTCCTCTTACTGTTTTCTCAAAAAAAAAAAAAAAAGAAAGAAAGAAAGAAAAGAAAAGAAAAAACACGTATTGCTGTTATTTCTTCAAAACATGTTTACAAGCATCATGACTGCTCAGTGTGGAAAATTTAGACACTTTAAGAAATATGACATGAAAACCTTTAAAAGCAATAGCTCACCTGGTAATTATGGACTTCAGGATTTGTTTTAGAGCTAAAAAAAGAAAAAGAAAAATTGTAATAGGCTGTAAAGCAGATTGATTACTGATTTATTTAACAGCTATAAACTAATTTAGGATGCTGGCTACTCTGTTAGCAACTTTTACAAATCCTATTTCTTTCTGGTTACCAGCAGTTTAACTGAGTATATAATTGGGGAAACTAAACAGCAGCTCTCATCAGTCACTTAAAGCTCACAAATTTTAAAAAAGCTCACAAATAAAAATATCTAGGTAAGATTCCAGAATCCCACTTGTGATGTTATATTTTGGTGGTAAAAAAAAGAGGTCCTTTCACAGTTGGGCAAATCAAGTAACTTTAGCTCCCATTTCAGGTTGCCCTGGCATTGCTGGGTGGCCCATGGTATCAGGCAGCTCCAGTGACGCCCAGGGCTTTCTCCAGTTGACAGAAGAGTCGCGGGTCCCTTCTGAGCATCCACCACCATGGGCCCCACTCCTCTCAACAAGGCAGCCATGACATGGCCACCACTCTGGAAGGTTCGTTCCATACAAGGTTCTGTCCTGGGAACTTCACATCTTGTCATTTAATCCACACAGCAAGGCTATGGGGTGCATACATGCTACCACCTCATTTTATAGATAAAGGAATGGTTGCCTAACAGAGGAGTTAAAACACTTGCTGGCTAGTCCATGGCAGAGATGTTTTTTGCATCATCTCTAGGCCTGTACCCTTTCTGCTAAGCCACCCTGGCTCTCTGAGAACCTGAGGAAAGCTTCCGGGCTCCTCATGCATGATCCTATGTTGACGGAATCTGAAGTCTAACCACTCTGGTCAGAAGTATGGATAGAGACAGCTGGTGCAAAACACAACGCTTGGCCAGAGAAACCACAAACCAACCCAAGCACAGCCATCGGGCTACACTGCTAGGGTGGTGTGTTCAAAATCAAGGTTTCTCCAGCAATGAGAAGAAAACCCATCATGGTTATGAGTCTTGCTTGAGGTCCAAATAGTCCTGGGCTCCAGTTTTCAGAGGGGGCAGTGCACAGCGCCAGGCTCTGGGCCAGATTCACCCCCCGCTGCCCTTCCCCAGGAGAGCTAAGTGTCTGCAAGATGCCGTACTCCTGGCATTACCTCGGTCCTCAGAGCACAATTGTATCCCCTGCTCCCACACCACTCCTCCCCACCCCAGGATCCCACAGGCTGTGAAGAGCAATTGAACAGCTGCGAACAGTGGTTATTAGCTCATTTGTTCCTAAAGGGTATATTTACTGGGATTGGTTTTTTTTCCCTTGGTGGAGTTGTTTTTTTTCAGCTTGTTGTAGTTCCCAGTATATATAATCTCTACTAGATGCTATGAGGAAAATATAATTTTATTAGGGAAAAACAAACAAACAAAACAATCATTTCCTGGGCGAGCAAAGGAAAGAAATATAAGTCATAAGCCCCTGAGAATGAAAAGCAAGATGCACACTACCTACCACAGGGATCCTGGAAACACGGCAAGCTTGTGGGCCTAAAACTAACCCACGTGGGATCCCTGAGCTCTCCTCTTGCTCTCGAGGTCCAAGCCTGGTGTGGAGCAGTTCAACAGGCCCCTTGGGGCCTTCGTGAGATGCTGGGAACTGAACCCAGACACAGGAGTCAGACACCTGACGCCCAGCCGAATGAACGGCACTGCAGGCAGCGTGTGCAATCAGAGATGCAAAGCTGAGTTTTCCAGCTGTGTTAATACAAGGGCCAGCTATGTTCTCCAGAACCTTGGGGTCCCTGAGGTGTCTTGAGGCTGCCTGGGGGTGGGGTGGGGTGACGGGCAGCAGGTGTCAGCCCTGCCCTCGGGTCCCAGCTCAGCAGCATCCAGAATAATGCCAACTGGTCTGTTCTCTGTCCTGGAAAACCTTCCACGGCAGGTTTCCCCTAGGGGGCCAAAGCCAGAGGCTAAAGAAGTTTGAAAAATACTTGATCGAGCCCAACCTCTTTGTTTTCAGATGAGAAAAAGGAATGCCCAGAGCTGGTTAGTGCACCACTGGGGCTGGCCAAGAAGCCTCCCAACGTCTCATCACCAGCCCGCTCCTCCGCACACTCCGCCAACTCCTCAGGGTGCACAGCGCCCCAGAGCTGTGCTGACCTCGAAGACCACCCTCTCCAGCAACCTGAGCCCTATGCCTGGGATGGCCAGACTACCTAAACAGGACCACCAGTGGCTGGAGCTTGGACCCAGGGGCTGAAACAATCAGTCTGGGTTCTCTAGCATAATAGCTGTCCACCAAGATCAAAACTCACATAAGAAAGCAATTGTTTCAGGGAGAGAAAGGTACATACCAGGTGGGACAGACCTGGGACCTAGATCCCCCTGGGAGCTTTAAAACCACAGATGCCTGGGTCCCCACCCCCAGAGACTGATTTGATTAGCCTGGGGTGCGGCCTGGCTGAGGCTGTCACAAGCTCAGCGGGTGATTTCAATGTACAGGAAAGATGTAGGCCACCTGTGTGTTGGGGACGGGGCGGCAAACCACGCCCCATGGGCCAAACCTGGCCCACCTGCTTTTGTGAGTAAAATTTAATCGGAACACAGTCCCTGTCGTCCACTGACATTCTGTCTGTGTTGCTTTCATGCTCTAAGGACAGAGCAGAGTGGTCCTGAGACAGACAGCAGAGCCCACAACATCTGAAATATTCACTACCTGACACTTGAGGGAAAAGTTCGCTGACGCCTGTGCTAGAGTTTCAGTCTCATGACGAGTTCTCTTCCTGCAGGAATGTCACTGGGTGTCTGATAAAGGCCTTCCACGTGGTCTGGCATAAAACCCACATGTCACTGAGAGAACCCAGCTTTTCTCCAGGAGCTTCAGCTTGTCCATAGCACGGCCCCCTTCTTTCCCACCACTGCCTGCAAGGCCGTTAGCACACCCTGTCCCACACATGCCAATCACGTTCGTCACCACTGTTACAATACCCAGAGCACAAAGCCACTCAAGCAAAGCAGCTGTGCTTTCCAAAGTAACAATCTTGGAACGTTCTATTGTGTACTTGTTGAAAGCCAGGTGGGCCATATAGCCTGGCAGCAGAAAAAGGAGGTAGGGGTGGGGACCATCAAGGGTCTCACTTCATGATTTAATTGTATTAAGGATAAACGCCACCACTGCAAAAAAATACAATTTCGACAGCAGGGCTGTCCCCAGACACTGAGGGCACTTACCAGAACTGAGCTGCTATCACTGGGTTACTTGCTTTAAAGGAAAAACAGAAAAATAAGACATTTTAGAGAGCTTGACCACTTTGGACCACTTTTTACCAAGGACTGTGGAAGAGACTTCCATGATCTCAGAGCAGTCCCGATCACAGGAGTCAGACTCTTCATCCTGGTTACTTCTCCTTTCTGGAGGAAACACAAATCACCTTCTTGCTGGGCCCCACCCTCTGATTTGCTCTGAAAATGATCACTGAGCCAGTTCTCAGGACCAGGAGCCCTGGGACACAGAGATGAGACAGTCCCTGCTCTCAAGGAGCTCACAGTCTTCATACAGATAGAGACTGCATCGGGAGATACTACAAACTGAAATACAAGCATGAGCCTGTGCAGGGGAGCTCAGGGCAGATGCCTCCAACCCAGTCCGGGTGTGAGTTGTAGAAGGATCATGGACAGAGGTAGATTTTGTGTATCTAGACTCCATTTTGTTTTGTGAAAACTGGAGCACGGAAAATGTTTCCCGAAGAGGCCAGAACTCTGGCTGGAGAAAATGTCAGGAAAATAAAGGAGGAAAAGAGGTTGGAGACCAGGAAGGGAAGTGGAGGAGAAGCACAGAACCGTGGAGTCAAGGCCCCTCCTGACTGCAGCAGCCACAGCCTTTGTGTCCGCACACCTCCAGGGGCTGGGGATTCACTCTCTAAAGAGGGAGCACTATCTCTGGCCGGCCACATCAGAAAGTTCTTCCCTATACCGGGGTGTTTCTGGGCAACATTGAACCAGTTGGCTACAAGCACAGTGCTCGCCAGGGAGGTGAACACAGCTCTTGGGACAGAGCGTGCTCTCGTCTCTCTCCCCACCCCATCACCCGTCACTCCCAGTTCCTGCAATCAATCACCCTTCACGGATCTGCCCTACCCTCCCTGGACACACCCCCACCCTCTCAACCTCTGGCCTTTCTTGAAAGTGAGGCCACATTCCCTGGGCTCTGGGCATTTTCCCCCAGAGAAGCAGCCAAGAAATACTTTAGAGAGTTTCTGGTCACCAAACTACTGCACCGTTGGTTTACAAAGGAAGGAAACAGCAAGGAATGCAAGGTTAAAGATTCTAGAATGGGAAACCATAGGTGCCAGGTCCCACAAAGGCCCACTAAGTCCTGAGTTATACAAGAAAAATATATGGAATGGCCACTACACTGATATCCAAGCAGGGAACAAGGGAGGGGTAGGGAGAGTGCAAAGGTCCTGCTATAAAAGAACAAACATCTTAGTGCTAAACTCAACGTCCTAAATGAAGGAGCAAGCAAGTATGGGCATGGGAGAACTAGGCTTTGGGACTGTAAACAATCCTGGACGGCTCATCTACTGACTGCACCTGTATTGGGTACTAGGGCCCATACACGTGCACGGCCACAGTAGTAAATGACAGGCCAAGCTCAGGGAAGGGAGGAGTGGGGCCCACATCCCGGTGTCTGGCTAAATTCAAGGGCAGGGAATGTCTGGATTGATTGTGGGCCCTGAGTCCAGTATATCAGCGTTCTGGCTCTCCTCTTATGGAGTCAGAACTCTGGGTAGCACAAGTCTGATGTCCCCAGGTGAAACTGGAAGATGGAAGACAGGACTTCCCTGGTGGTCCAGTGGTTAAGAATCGGCCTTCCAATGCAGGGGACATGGGTATGATCCCTGGTCTGGGAAGATTCCATGTGCTACAGGGCAACTAAGTCTGTGTGCCACACTATTGAAGCCCACGTGTCCCAGAGCCCTGTTGCACAAGAGCAACAAGAAGCCCACTCACCACAACTACAGAGTAGCCCCCACTTGCTGTAACTAGAGGGAGAGTGGGCACAGCAATGAAGGCCCAGCACAGCCAAATATAAATAAGTAAAAAAAATTTAAACCGAAAAAAACAACCACCAAAAAACCCAAACAAAGAAAAGGATAAACTGGAATATGGAGGAGAGACAGGGATTGTTTTTCCCTCAGAGACACATCATCATCTTCCACAGGCAAGAAACAAGTTTACCTATGACATCTCTGAGGCCCCAGGTCCCAAAGAAGCAAACAGGCACAAGAAAGGAAATATGGAAAAGGGAGAGAAGGAGATGAACGCACCCTGTGGGAAAGACTAAAGACAGATGGATGGTGAGAGTAGCTTGATTCCCACCAAGAGAATCCCACTGGGGTTTTGTTGAAAGATTCACAGTGACAGAGAATAAACAGTTCCTCCAAAAACTGCTTCAACAAACTCCCTGAGGCTTAACCAACTAAACCACGACAAAAAATTCCAAAACAGAATGCAAAATCACACCACCTTTGAACGTCGAATGTCTTCGGGATGGATAGCGTTTACTAGGCTTTCTCTCGAAGGTGCTGGTTCTTCGTAACCTGGCGCCATGTGTCGCTTGATATTCCGTCCGCCCACTGGAAAGCAAACATTTCATGGCATGCTACCAAAATCAGAACGTTGGTACACTATATGTATTTGGAAGTGAATTTTTATTTTCAAGAGCTCCAGTGTAAATTTCAACTTATCTCGAAGTCGTTTGGTAAAGACACACACTAAATTTAGCTTTCTGTTTGGAAATAAAATCGCCATTGCCAAATCCAGGCTGTATTCTCTTTCTTCCAAAGGACAAACCTAAAATTTAGGGACCAGCCGCTTGACCACACAAACCAAGGAGGTCCAAGTATCTGGAACGTTTGAGTAAGAGAACATCGAATCGCACATAAAATAACCTTTCATAAAACATATTAGGTAGACATTTACCTCTTTTAAAAGGCTGTTATCAATGACCACTTAAACTAAACCGTGGCTTTCCTTGCTATGCCCAGGAGAACACTGCTGCTTTCAGCAAGGCTCTCAATCACCCTGACGCCCAGCTGCAGCTTCCAGGCGGCAATGCTGTCTTTGTCTGATCTATCACTGCTTCATTCCAGCCATCCTCGGTTTACAATTTATCACCTGGAAGGAGGCATTTGCCACCTGCTCTAACTGCCTCCCAGGGGCAACCTCATCTCCAAACTCCTTCCATCTCATGCCTCTCTTTAAAGAGCACAAGGGAACCTGGGCTAGGCCAAGCCCCATGGGAGTGTCCTCCCGGGATGAAAGCCTGTCTGGGCAACTTCTACAGTTCCCTGCTCATTTCAATAAGAGCAGACTTCAGAACACCATGCAATGTCTCTGCCAGGCTTTGCGGTCATGACATCTCTGACCCTCCAGAGGACCCGTGATTTGAGTCTTTCTCAGAAAGGACTTAGCCCCCCTACTCCCCTCTGCAGCATTTAAAAATACATTCAAACAAAGTAATTCTTATACAAGTGCACAGCCATTTCTGTGCACAGCCAAAGAATCTGAAATGAACAAATCCTCTGGCATTTTAAATAGAGTTCAAGGACATGCCATGTGTGGGAAGAGGTTATGAAACCATGTGAAGTTTCAGATCTTGTAACAGCAATTCCCAGATCTGTAAACACACCTCAGAAATCAACCCTGGGAGTGTATTTAAAATGGACATTCTCAGGTTTTATTCATACAGGCAGATGTGTGCAGCCACAGACTCTAATTATGAAAGTCTTAGCTGGGGTCCTAAATCCTCATTTTTAACAAACACCCAGGGAGTCCTCGTGCACTTTAGGAGACATGGTCTTAGAATCATGTGTAAAAACATATCAGAATAAATTCTTTCTCCAGAGTCTTTTCAAATACTCCTGAGCCCATCTGGGTCATTCACACACATGGTGACATCTGCTCTTATTCCTGTCACCAAATACCTTGATGTTGGCATGTGACAGGCCATAGAGCAGTGGTTAAAATATAAGACAAAGGACCCTGACTACCTGGGGTTGAGGCTCAGCGCTAGCACTGACGGACGGTGGCCCTGGGAGGACTATCTGCACCCTGGCACTAGTGCCCTTATTCGCAAAATGGGCATCATCTGAGGACCCATCTTATCAGGGCCACAGAGACGATTCACCAGTGAAAAGCTCCAGTGCGGGGTGGTTGACAGAGCTTTCTGAAATGATGCTCGTGTTCTACCTACAAGGGTACAGCCCAGTGTGGCAGCCACCCGCTTTCATTTGCACCGGGCTCCTGAAGCCTGGTTAGTGAGACTAAGGAACCACATTTTAAAATGTATTTAACATTAATTAAATAGCCACCTGTAGCTCGTGCCTACTGTATTAGACAGTGTGGTTCCAGCTGAATGTCAGTGGTTAAGCATTTTGTGATTATTAGTCTCATTTTATCAAGCAGGATAGGGAGGCTGAAAGAGCTCAGATGTTAAGAAAGAAGCTGGAGCGTGAGGGCCAAAGCAAGTCCTCGAATGCACACCCTTGACTCCTTTTCCCCAGAACATCCCCGCCACCCTCCTTCAGGGCTCCTGGTCGAGCTGTAAAAATGGCGCCTACCTGAACCGGAAGCGAGAGCCCAGCCGGATGAGGTCCGACCTGTTGGACTTGCTGTTTCCTGGCGTCCGCAGCCGGAAGAAGGCGTGATGCTCCACGGCGCACTTCCACAGGTGCTTGCAGGTCCGGGCGCTGTCCAGGCGGAACACGAACGTGTGCTCCTGCTCGCGGCCCTTGGAGGGGAAGTGTGGGTCCTGGTTACGCGGGTGCTGGTAACACCGATGCAGGGTCACTCCCAGTGAAGAGGAGGGACAGGGGCAAGGCTTACCTGGTCGTCATCCTCCACCACCACCAGCGTCAATTTGCTCTTTTTAAAATCCATTTTGGTAATTTTCGGCCTGGCCAGAGAGAAAGCATTTTAAAAGCACAGTCTGCAGGAGCAACCATCTACACATTACACAGCCCTTTCCTTTCTACCGGTTACGCTTCGATTTGCTTAAGAAATCATTCATTCAGGTAAGTGTGATTATTCAGAAGCGCCACTTCCATTGTCAGACACCCACACACGCAAGAGTCTGTGTGTTTTAAAAACGAATCTGGGTGTTGCCAGTATCCCTCGATCATCATCCCTCACATAGAATTCCACCACAAAAGAGGAAAAAGACATTTTTAATATAGGACAAAACTAAATTACCAAAAGAATAAGCCTATTTTGTTAGCTCCTTCAAAGATTAATATGCCTGTCGGGGTCAGTCCAAGAGAATATTCACAGCCATCTCTTCCCTACAAACAAACGAAGGCACAGTCGGTAGAAGGTTCTAACAGGTGGTCACAGAGCAGAATGCAAAACAGTTCTTCACCGCGTTACTTTGTTTGCACATTGTTTACACATTTTTCCCATCACGGGGAATCCCAGTTACTTAAATGGCACAGTTCTTACCCTGACAACGTGCATGTCTACCCCATACATTTCCAGCCACTTCGCTTTATTCAGATAGGAGAGTTCCGCCTGGGCAGGGCTCTTTCCCCTTGGAGAAACCAACAAGACACGTGTGAACTGCCATGTGGACACCCAAAGGAGTCTGCAGGGCATGGCCACTCTAAGGGTGCTTGGGGCAATTAAAGGGACGAGGGATGCCATCTACATTAACATGACACAACCTCCAAGGACAGACTGCAAACAGAAAGAGGACAGAGCAGGGCTTACAATATGAACACTTGAGGAAGCACTTTTGTGTGTGTAGATGTGTGCATGTGTGTGCAAAGGAGAAAGGCTGAGTATACATAGCTGACTGCTCAGAGCATCCTCCTGCAGGGCAGAGAGTGGGGTGGGACATATGGGGAGTGGGGTATGGCAAGATTCCTTATCCACATTTTTCTATGTTGTTTCAGTGGGATACAAGAATGTGCTGATGACACATGCCATTTTCAAGAGTCAGAATGGCTGCGGGACACTGTGAGACCATGGTAAGTTTCTGAGCCCAGGAGTGACTAGGCACGGGCAGTGTTTGGGGAAGATGGGCGGGCAGTAGGACAGGCAGCGGGCCTGTTCTCCAGGCATAAAAGTGCCAGGCTAGGGTGACTGAGGGGGAAAAGGGGACAAAGCAAAGGATAAATGACAGGGCTGGATTTAGCTGTGGTGACCACGTGTCCTGAAATGTAACTCTGTACAACACATGGTCTAAGATATAAGTGTCCCCGTAAGGGACCACAGGACACATTTCTATAGGATTTGGCCTTGAAGTTCAGGCCATGCGCACAGCCCCTGGTATGCAGACTGGCTGGATCCAGGCAGCACCCCACTGGCTTGTTCAGGAGGCTGGGATAGTGACCCCGGTTATCCAATGAGCAAATCAGGACCAGGCCCTCCATTTCTGAGAGGACCCAGAATGTGGTTTGGTTTTTACTGTACAGCTCTGGAAAGAGAGATGTCCTGTGAGCCTTTGGAAAAGCAGGGCTGAAGCACAGGAGAGAAAGCACTAAAGAGCTGGAGCTGTTTCAGTCATCAGCAGAGCCACTCCACCAGTAGATAAAAGAGTCTGACCAACATTTGTTAGTCACTCAGTCGTGTCTGACTCTTTGTGACCCCATGGACTGTAGCCCGCCAGGTTCAGGCTCCTCTGTCCAATGGGATTCTTCAGGCAAGAATACTGGAGTAGGTTGCCATTTCCTTCTCCAGGGGATCTTCCCGAACCAGGGATTGAACCTGGCTCTCCTACATTGCAGGCAGATTCTTTACTGTCTGAGCTATCAGGGAAGCCCTCTGACCAATGCTTACACGTGACCAAATGCATACATTGGAATGCTGGATGGTAGCATCAAGGTACCTGCATTCTTTCCATCTCTGGAAGATATCAAATTCCATCGCTTCTGTCTGATTTGGAATGAACCGAAACTCAGACACAAGCTCTGGGGTGTGTTCTGGAAGCTCGCACTCCCCAAGCTCGGCTGCAGGTTTCATAAAAGGGAGAAAACACGAGACAGTGAATGCTTCTGGTTATTGCAGCAGCAAGTCCAAAGGCGCTCTGCCCGACTGTAAACAGCACAGGTACCCCCTCAGGTCTAACTAAGGCCCTCCTTTCAGGAAGACTTAACTCCCACTCAGTCCCCACAGATACATTCAGAATCCCTTCCAATCACTCCATTGCGCTCCCCACTGGGCCATACACTATGATCTCGATTATGACTGTCTCTCTCCCGACTACTTCTCCTGCCCAGGGAGGCCCTGATTACATTACCCCCACCAAACTGTAGTGCCTAAATTTGCAATAAAAGGCAACTGCAGGGAATGGGGACCTGCCCAGGAACATCCATGTAACAAGGCTCTCGTTAAGGGTGGGTCTGAGCAGCACACAAGAGTCTGCAGTACTGGAGAGGACCAAGCAAGAATTCAGTACAGGCAGAATCGGGTGTTGGGGTAGGGGGAATGTCAGGAGGGAGAGGGAAGGCGTGAGGAGGGAGGGATGAGGGGGTGAGAGGGCTGCAGGAGCAACTGCGGCAACTCAGGCAGAAGCTGGGAAGGAGGCGGCTGTGCAGAAAGGAGCAACAGCCACGTGGGCGATCCCAAGCAAAAAGCCCAAAGCCGCCCCCACAGAATGCAGGGCCAGAGGACACAGGAGGCCCCTTCCTCCGCGACCTGAATGAGAAAATCTCTCTCCACTCCCCCAACCCTCGCAGGACAGGAGGCAGAGCCCAGAGGGACAAGGAATGCCCCAGAGGCCCCTCTGCTCCTTTTCTGCAATTGCCTCTAGTACCTGGCTAATACAAAGTGTGGTCCGCAGGCCAGCAGTGTGGCCATCACCTGGGAGCTTGCTTGCCATGCAGAATCTCAGGCCCCACTTGAGACCTGCAGGAGCAAACCCACCTTCCACCAGATGCCCAGGAGGGTGGGGCACATGTTACTTGGAAAAACATGGATCTACAACAGGGGTTTTCTAACAAATATGCGTCAGAATTGCCTGGAGGACTCGTTAAAACACACATGGCTGGCCCCCACGCCTAGAGGTTCTAAATCCATACATCTGGAATAAGGCCTGAAAACCTGCATTTCTCTTTTTAAATTTATTTATTTTTAACTGGAGGATAATTGCTTTACAATGTTGTATTGTAAACAACAACATGAATCAGCCATAGGTATACATATGTCCCCTCCTTCTTGAACCTCCCTCCCACCTCCCACCCCGAAAACCTGCATTTCTAACAAGCTCCCAGGTGATAGCGATGGAGCTGATGCAGTATGTTCCTGGGGAACATACTGTGAGAACCACCGCTTAACACAGAATCCCACCAACAAGCCAGCACATGACCAAACACCCCGAATTAACAGCAACCTTTAATGTACCTGGCAGCCCTTTCCACTGGCTTCTGAGCCCCAATCCCAGTGCCCCCTTTCAGAAGAGAGACTCCTGTGGGCTTGCAGAAGAGGATGAAATGTCCCTGTCTACCCAGAGGAAGCAGTGATACCAACTGGGAAGGCTGGTGTGAGGACCGCACGAGACAGCCTCTGACACTGGGCGGGGAACTCAGGGCTGTCTCCTCGCCTGACCACAGCCCCTCAAATATGCAGCTTTCAGCTGGACGGCAGCCCTAAGACCACCAGGGGTCTAGATCAGGATATGCGGCTGCTGGGGACTCTGGGCACAGCCACAAGTGATGGTTCTGCTCTGGACACATTTGCCCAGAAAAGGGGAGGGCTGGGCTTCCAAGGCTGGGGGCTGCAGCTGACCTCTGACCTAGATGTTACCCTGAAGCTGCGGACCCAGCAAGGTCGGAAGGGCCGTCTGGAAAGAGGTCTCCTTGATATGAGCCACGCTGCAGCATGGGCCAAAGTGAGCCATGCGTTTACTGGTGTGTCTGCACCAGACTTGATTAACTGTGCCTCTGACATCATCAAGCACAGGAGGGAGAAGCCAATGACAAGGTTCCCACAAGACCAGGCGAGGGGGCTAGTGTCCCCCCTTATCATCAGGGGTACTAAAGCAGGCCTGAGGGACACCCATCCTGAGGAAGCATGCTGCCTGCCTTCCAAGAACCTGCCAGCAAGAGCACACTTTGCTTAGCCGTGGTGGGGGATGGTGGGTGTGGAAGAAACAACTCAGAGGCAGGAGGGCTTGACTCCCACTTGACCGGTGTGACCTGGGTAAAGTCCCTTAACTGCCTGGGTCTCTAATGCCTTATCCACAAACCTGAAACTTACAAAGCAGGGACACACCACAAATGACTATGTTTTCCCTCCTCCCTTTTCTTTGTACCTGAATTAATTTTCAAATCAACCGTAAAATTCGTTCTCAAAAGAGCAGAGCCTCCAAGCAGGGCCACTGCATCACAACAATGGAGGCACTGATTCAAGGACAGCTGCGGCAAGACACGTGTTCATGGCTCCAGCATGAGAGGAAACACCTTTCCTCTCAGTTTTCAAATGCACAGAGGCTCTCGAGAAATTTCACAGTCCTTGGGGAGCTCTTCAAGTTCATTCTGCACTTACTCATCACCTACAATAAGCCAAGTCCCCATTCAAGAATAAGCACTAAAGGTGACTAAAGAACTGAACTATCAGGGAATGGGAGTAATCTGGTCATTAAAAACCATCTTTATGAGTATAAACATGATGAAATATATGTACTAAAATTACCAAGTAGAAAACCATACAAAAAAATCTGTATACGACTCTGACCAGAACTACATTTTCAAAACACATAAAAACTCTGCTTGTCTGTGAGTAGGATGGTGGGTTCCTTCCTTCCTTCTACTTATCTGTTGTCCTGATAGTCTATAATAAGCCTATACTGATTTTATAATTTGAAAAGACTTAGATCAAGTTTTAAAACTTGGTAAATACAAAATTGGAAGCCAAATCTTATTATGGTGTTCAAAAAGAATTAGTAATTATGAATGAATACATCATCAGTCATTATCCCATAGAAGCCAAAGAGCACACTGGTAAAGAGTCCACAACATATGTCTATCTGATGTGCTAACCAAATTCCCTATGTGCAGCTACACATTAGTATCCTCTTAATTAGTGCTGGAGACTTTAGTGAGTGTTTCTTGTGCATCTTAAACTAAAATCCACCAATGCATCATACGGATGGAATGGTCAACACTGAAAGTCAGGCAGGCAGCCCTCTTACCCACCAATTCCCACATGCTGATGGCTCCGCTGTCAGCGCTTCCAGCCTGACCTCTCTCGTGGAGCCTGATCTGCACTGACTCAAGAAGCTACCAGAGGCCCCACTGGCACCTCTGAGCCAAGAGACTGCACAGATGTCCCGCCATGGAGCCCAACTCTTAGTCTAGCCATTCACTGTTAGCATCATCCATTCTCAGCAAAAGCCTAGCAGTCACTTCTGACTCCTCTTTCAACACTGAAGCCTAATGACTGGGTCCTTCTCCTTATATTGATGTGGTTTGGAGGGGTATGTGTTTAACCCCCAGCCTTGGTCAGTTTGATTTTATTACAGCTACATCTCACTACATCCCCAGCCCCAGTCTTGGTCTTGTTCCTGTCCCTTCTCCCCATCATAACCACTGTGGGCTTTCTAAAATGCACATCTGATGGGGCCTGCCTCCTTCTTCAAAGGTGCCACTGCTGACAGCATGAAGCTGATGTGCTTTAACTGGGGTCAAGGTCATCCACTTCTCCAGATTTCTGAGCTTGGCCCTCTGTGTACTTCTCTGTGCCTAGGTTCTTCTGTTCATCTCCATCTACCCTTCCTCCCATGGGCCTGCCACTTCCGAGCCTCCTGCAGGTCTCTTGCCGAAGGCACCACACTCTGCTAATAATGTGCACACGAGTATGTGATCCTGCCTTGCGGTCCTCAAGGGACTGGAAGCTACTTGGGGATGGAGACTGTATCATGTTCCTTTATACACCCAAAGCAGAGCCCTGTGCCTGCTACATAGTAGACCCTCGTTTGCTGAAAGGAAAAGCAATACCTTTAAAATGCTAATTACCACTAAGGAGTAATGTACCTTGTAGGCAGAGAGCGGCTAATTCCACAGCTGTTTCATATGGGCATTTCAATCTTGAAAAAAAAAAGAAAAAAATTAATTCTAAATATGATCTTTAATATTCATAACTATACAAAATGTCACTAAAATCATTTTTCAGTAGGTAGTGATATTTAGATAATGATTTTTGTTCTCTGTGGTTTCTATTTTTGCTGTCTACATTAAAAAATGCAAACAATCTGACTTACTCTCCCTGTTTCCCAAAGTCAGTTCTCCTCATATGTTAAATTAACCCCATCGAGGTTAATTTCAACTCTTAAGCATAATGGGCAGTTTTCCTGAATCTGGCAAGAATGGGGAAGTTTGGAAAAGAGAATGAAAAGCCCTGCCGTTTGCTTTACTAGTTTTAAACTTTTATTTTATCTTGATTTGACACATGCATCTTTTCAAGTTGCCTTAAGCCTTTCTTGAAACAAGGTCCTAGTGTTGGAAATAAACAGACAGACACTATATCTAAGACGGCCAGGACAGCCAGATACCCCCAAGCAATCAAATAACTGAGACACTGCCACAGAGCTGTATTACTACAAATCCAGTGATCCCATTCATACTTAATACACAAATTTTGTTAGAAAAATAATAACGACATACATTGGTATAGCACTCCATAGTTTTCAAAGCCTTTTCACATGCGTGTATTATCCAGTTTGGTCAATGCATCAAGGCTGTATGCGAGTGGCCAGTGCTCCCCAGCCTTCAGCTCAGAGATGAGGAGCTGAGTGTTCCAGTGTCCTGCCCACCACCGGCCAGCTGGCAAATTCAGTGCTGGGGCCAGAACACCAGTCTACTGTGAATAGAGTAATGGCAGGCTGAGGCGCATGTCAACTGCAAAGTGCTGTACAAATCCAAGATGTCGCCATTAATATTTTTCCAGACTGAAGACAATCACCAGGTAAGAGGCTTTTAGTATGGGAGCACAGTACAGTGAGAGAGAAATATACACACACACTTTGATACACACACAATCAAAGATCTGTATCACACCGCCAAGGCAAATGTATACACTGTACAATCTACTTGTTCTAGAGTGTACATTCCACTAGGATTCTTGTAGCACATATTCTACAGAGAATTTGCAGATTCAGAAATCACATTTTAAATCTCCTTCAGGTCATATTCAAAATCAAAATGTATTCTTGTCACGAGCAAGTATTGCTTTTTAGATTCAGTGGGTCTTAGTTTTTCATGTAGCAAAAAACAGTCAATATGTCTGGTGAAAAATGACACAGCTGTAAAAGTTGTGACTGCTGAAATCACATATCCTTAAAATACATACACTGCCTATAAAATCAGTCACTTCAGTGCCAATGCTTGTCGTGCTCAACACTGTATAGCCAGAGGCCTAGGACTTAAAAACCATTTTTAAGAGAGGAAAAGGAAATGAGATGAGACATCTAAACCTCTTTCTAGTAGAATCAGAATGTAACCTCTTTACATAAATGCAGATGGTGATGAGCGAGACTTTCAGATGATCCAAATACTTGTAAGTGTATACATACTAATAAAGTATCTTGCTTCCAAATACAACAAAAGCCGTTATGAATGGAGCAATGATGTGACTGGGGAGAGAATGACTCCCAAATACACATCACTGAAGATATCAAATGCTCTTGGAAATGCTTCAAGCCATATAAAGTAAAAAAGTAAAGTGAAGTCGCTCAGTCGTGTCCGACTCTTTGCGACCCCATGGACTGTAGCCTACCAGGCTCTGAGGAGCCTCTCAGTCCATGGAACTTTCCAGGCAAGAGTACTGGAATGGGTTGCCATTTCCTTCTCCAGGGGATTTTCACAACCCAGGGATTGAAACCCAAGTCTCCCACACTGCAGGCAGACGCTTTACTGTCTGAGCCACCAGGAAAGCCTGGTGTTATCAAGCCATATAGGAGTTATTTAACATAAGATGTTGATGACAGTGATACAAGAATTAGACTCACTTCACAATGCCTGGTGTACTTTTTTTTGAATTTTGAAAAGGGAACAAGGGTAAAGAGTTATTAAAAAAAAAAAACCACACACACAGTGAATTATTTAGAAAATACACTATGATCTTGAGTTAATGGTTAGAAAAAAAACATACTTACTTTCCTGAAAGAATGTCATGCCTGAGTTGTAAAACAAACAGGTACCTGATAAACATATACAAAAGTCAACAGAGGGTCACTGTTCCCCAGCCACTTCCAATCCCCAGCTTCCCATCACTGCTCCCACCCCCATGCGGTCCAGAAGTCTGCATTGTAACAAGGGAGTCCAGGTCAGATGAGAACCCGGGTGGAAGCATCTCCTCCTGTCTCAGGAAGGCATTCCAGAACCTAGCTAGGAAGGTGAATGCATGGAGGAAATTTGCAAGATACTTGGAGGATGGAATATGGAAAGCTGCACGGTCCAATGACGCCTCCTCAATGCCCGTGGGCCTCCAGGAGACAGACAGACAGAGAGACACACACACGCAGAGCTCACACAATCCAACAGGTAGGGTGGAGCCACTGCATCTGACCCTCAGCTAACCCTGCCAGCAGATTTCAGGAAGGATGCAGCTGAGTGTATCAGAGAGTTTGCAGCTGACTGCAGTGCGCGACTGCTGGAGGCTTTTTTTCTGCCGAGCTTAACCGCAGACTCTGTCTTCAAAAAACCAAAAAACACATGTGTGTGCACACACACACACACAGATACACACACACAGAGGAAACAGAAATCCTGGAACTGGTCATGGAAAATGGGGAGGAAGGCAGCAGATAACACCAGAGGAGTTCACTGAAGTAAGAGATTAAGTAAGTGTCCTTTTTTACCAGGAGGATGTGGGCATCAGAACCACTTACAGTGCTTTGTAAAAACCAAAGCTGCCCACGCTCCGCTCCACACCTACAGAATGAGAATCTTACACGCAAGAGTGGTCCCCAGGAATGTGATTTGTTCAAAAGCTTCTTGGGTGTTTCTGATTCACAACCCCTGGTTAAGAATCACTGGCTTTGATGACAGCTAGAAGCAGCACACTTCATAAAGGACTCTGAAGAGGAGCCCTAGGATAATGTAATTTGTTTGAACTTTGAACACAATGAATACAGTCACTGTCTGTGGGATGGATATAGGATAATGTGGGTGACCCAGACATGTGGGTGGTGGTGAAGGTTCTAGTACATTCCAGAATGTTACTACTTCTGACAGGTACTCAACTACCATTAAACTGAGTACCCATATTAAGGAGGAAACAGTGCTGATGTGGCCAGAACTTCCAATTCCTATAGGAAATCTTAACTACAGAAGCCCATAGGCCCCTCCCATGGCAGGACATGATGATAAAGTCAGTCATTAAAGTGCTACTTAAGTGGTCACCTCCAAGCCAGGGGCCAGAGCCATGGACCACCCATCACCACTGCTGTGCATCACAGACAACAACAAGGGGAGTCTGGGGAATCAAAGGCAGCAGGGGACTGAGTCGAGAGTCTCACCGACAGCACGGTGGCTGAAGGGAAAGTCCACAAACAAAATGTGTCTTAAGTCTCTTTTGCTTCAGCACTATCTCTGAAGTCTCAGAGGCAGACATAGGCAGGTATACCAAGGAAGAAACTCAATAGGGTGGAAAGTCACCATGAAGGAATGCCAACAAATCTGATACTACAACGATCGAGGGAATATTTGGCAGCGCTCCTTAAAGAAATAAAATGGCAGTTTTGGATGCTGAAATGCTCTTCTAACATCTGCCTTCCCTTTTGGTATCTGAGACAAAAAAATCAAGTGCCAGAAACCAACTAGCCAATTTACCCGAGGTCCATCAAGACAGAAGTGAGACGAGAAGATGCACTTTTAAATTCTGATTTATGAAGAAAAGGTTCAATCAGGCAGTTTTCAACAGAATACAGAGATAAGCACAGGCAAAGTGTTCATAACTTTTTCTCAGAACAGAAAGACAGCAGATGGAAGAGATGGCAAGCCCACAGTCTAGAAGACCTGCTGATTATAACTAAGGCAACTGGTATGGGGTGTGAGTGGGTGGAAGGACCTTGCTTCGCATCTTGTCCTACCTTGTAAACTCTTCACGAAGGTTGTTCGGTTCTGAAGAATAATATTTAACTCGAAAGTGCAAAGCATAAGCAGGTCCAACTAAGCATTTGGAGATGGAAGGTTGAAGATGTTTTTCCCCAAGTTTTGAAGATCACAAAATGGACAAAAGGAAAAACACATTAAATCTATTAACATATCTACCACACCACTGGAAATTAACAACAGACCATACAAAGCAATCCCAGTTTGGAAAACTAAAATGGACTTTGGTGTTGACAAATACAGTATAGTTAGTAATCTCATTCTGGAAGAAAATCCTACTCATCTAGATGACTTACTGAGAGCTAACATTTTACTTTCACCCCTGACTGCCAAGATACCCCAGTGACAATAACTTTTAACAAAATACTAAGTGGACTATAGGAAAGTGACACATAAACAGCCAAGTGTTCTGTAATCTAAAAATAACTACAGTAAAAATACTTTAAAAGTATTAAATTAAAAAAAAAATTACTCATACGTAAACCACATTGAAGAAATGCGGTTACCACAACATAACATCAGAGAGCAGGACCAGATTGTCAAAGATCCCACCAGCTCTCCCATTCTTTGAATCTACTTCATAACCCACAAGAAAATGAATGTCACAGTTATAAAGTCATGTTTCTGAACATCCTATTTTTCAGTCCTCATTGGGGGAAGTGTCTAATTTCAAAAGAGGGCATAGTGTGTTTTTTTAACATCTACTAAAAACTCCCATTCAAATTTTAGACTCTTAACATTTAGCCAGTCTTAGGAAATTAAAACATCCTTAGAACTGAATCTATTTGAAAATGCTCCCAAGTTCTAATGAAAATGTAATACTTCAAAACATTGGCAAAGGAGTTCACTCTCTGAAAAAGCAGTAAGGTAGTAGACTGAATTTTGCTTACTTACTTTTCATCTGCTTTTTTATAGGTTTGGAATGATCCAGCCAGTGCTAAAAGAAAGAAAGAAAAAATTTGTTTTCTTTTAGGAATAGTTTCATCAATAAGATTTCATAGTTCCCTGGAGTTACCCTCCCCTATAAATCTTAGTAACTAAAATCAGGGCTGGGCCTCCCTTGTGGCTCAGCTGGTAGAGAATCTGCCTGCAGTGTGAGAGACCTGGGTTTGATTCCTGGGTTGGGAAGATCCCCTGGAGAAGGGAAAGGTTACCCACTCCAGTATTCGGGCCTGGAGAATTCCATGGACAACATAGTTCCATGGGGTTGCAAAGACTCAGACACAACTGAGCAACTTTCACTCACAAAACCAGGGACTGGACCAGATTATGAGCTCTTAAGCTGGTTATCTGCAACCTGCTTGGTATAGTATAAAAATATCTGTGCTTCATGAAGAGAGGTCAACATCATTAATTATTAGAGAAATGTTAATCAAAACTACAATGAGGTATCACCTCACACGGGTCAGAATGGCCATCATCAAAAAGTCTACAAATAATAAATGGTGGAGAGAATGTAGGAAAAGGGAACCCTCTTACACTGTTGCTGGGAATGCCAACTGGAGCAGCCACTATGGAGAACAGTGTGGAGGTTTCTTCAAAAACTAAAAATAGAACTACCATTTGATCCAGCAATTCTACTCCTGGATAAACATCCAAAAACCCAAAAACACACATTCAAAAAGACACATGCACCCCAGCGTTCACAGACAACCCAAGTGCCCATCAATAGATGACTGGTTTAAGAAGGTGTGACATATATACACAATAGACTATTACTCAGTCATAAAAAAGGCAACATGGATGGACCTAGAGATGATCATAATAAGTAAGTCAGAGAAAAGACAAATATCATATGCTATCACTCACATGTGACATCTAAAAAATGACAAATGAATCTATATATAAAAAAATGGAAACAGACTCACAAAAAAAGTAAAAAAAAAAAAACTTATGGTTACCAAAAGGGAAAGGGGAGAGGCATAAATTAGGAGTTTGGGATTAAACTACAGATACAAACTACTACACATAAACTAGATAAGCCACAAGGATTTACTGTTCAGCACAGGGAAATATATTCAATATCTCATAACAACCTATAATGGAAAATAACCTGATGAAAATTTATATACAACTGAGTCACTTTGCTGTACACATGAAACTAACACAATATTATAAATTAACTATTCAGTTCAGTTGCTCAGTCGTGTCTGACTCTTTGCGACCCCATGAATTGCAGCACGCCAGGCCTCCCTGTCCATCACCAACTCCCAGAGTTCACTCAAACTCACTTCAGTTAAAAAAAGAAAAAATATCTGTGCTTATGTACGTCAAGTTCATTTTTCCTGGGAAGAGTTAGCTTTCCAAAGAGGTGCTGAAAATAACCTAAAACCCTTTACCTAATTGATCTATAAAGTCCCTTCAAGTCAATGGAGCCATCAGCAGCCTTTTCCTCCTGAGTTTTCTCACGATAGAACTAAGTCTCTACTAACCTAGTAACGACCATAGGCCATGCTGCCAAAAGTCTCTGTTCATACACGGGTTTTTCGACTCAGTCCCCCTAAATTCAACAACCAAAATTCAAGACCCTTTAAATGACCCACACTGAAGATGGAAAGACAGGAAGGAATTTGCCTGAGATAATTCTGCTCTGGTCCATGAAGGTGTTTCAACTTCCTCTAGCTTTGACCAGAAACACCACTTCAGTCTTATCCACCCGAGGAAATTACAAAACCACTTCCCTCATATATAAGTTCCTCTGTAACACCCAACTTGTTGGCGCTACAGTCTTGAGGAGCCTTGGGAGCTTGACTTCCATGAAAAACAACATTTAAGAACATGACGCTGTGAGCACCTCCAGGCGAACATACGCCTCAGAGGGCAAGGACCACATGCTTAATCATCTCTTGAGTTTCCTGTGCCACACACAGAGCTGGCCACCCAGCAGGCCTTATTGGATTCTTGAGAAATAAATAAATGTTCAACATAATTTTTTTAAATGGGGCAAAAAGGGACTTTCCTTTATGGAAACTCTGCACACGTGGAACACTGCCGTTAGGACAGCAGTTGGAACAACCCTGCACAGAGCGGGTTTCTCAATAGCTGCTCAGAATCAGAGGTCATTCTGCTGACCGTCAATATACTTTCAAAAGCAACCCAAACCCTGCTCATTCTAATAATGAGAACGGGAGGGAATGAGTGAGTACAGTGTACTCTACCCCTCACCAAAGAGCCCATTACGAGACTCTGTGGGAGGAGAGGGATAAGGCAACACAAAAGCAAATAAGAGATGAATTATAACACAATAAGCTGTGAGCAGTGCAATGGGAGACATCGGCTTTGTCATCCCTGCTCCCCAGCGAGGCAACTGACTGATAAAAGCCCCAGATCCCCACAGCTGGATGTCTATCTCAAAGTCCTGTGCACAGGATGCTTCGTCTCATTGTTAATAGCTCTGAATGAGAAATGACCTAAATGCCCATCAACAAAGACGGATTAAAAAATGACTCCTCCATGTAGTGAAATACTATTCAGCCTTTAAAATTGATTTAGGCTATTATATTGATGTGGCAAGAGATCCACAGCACAATGTGAGATGGAAAAAAAAAAAAAAAAGGCAGGTAGCACCCCTTTATAGAAAATTATTATTTCCTATCGACACATGTCCAGAAGAATTTATACAGGTTATTTCTGAATGTGGGACTGTGAATGACGTCTACTTATTTTCTTTTTCACTTTTCTGTGTAGTTTCTTCCTTTTAATGAGAATATTATTTTCACAGTGGAGGGTGTGGTGGGGTGGGCCTGCCAGGTTGTCAAATTTTATTACTCATTCACCACTTGCCTATCGGGTGGTTTTTGATGATCAGTTTGTCTCATTAGAGTGAGGTCTCATTGCTGCCCCTTAGCCAAGCTGAAGTCCTGGACCCTTAAACCCTGGGAAGAAGACATACAAGGACTTAAAAATCAACATATTTACTTTCCTGCCAAAGTAAGTATCATGCTAATGGCTTGACTAAACCTGTTCTTTGCCTCACTTTCAAATGAATTTACCCATACCAGGCAAGGAACGTTCTCCCCACAACCAACCTCTAATCTTATTAGCCCCGGAGGCTCAGAGCTTAAAGGAGCTTGTCCCATTTCTTTCCTTTCTCAAGTCTCCTTATCATATTTGGAATAGAATAAATTTCAGCCCGCTGTTCCTCTCCCTCTACTGTCAAACTCTAATCTTAATCCAGGCCCCGCCTGTATCATTTCCTGAGCTGTGGTTTTCAACCCTGGCTGCACATTTCAGTCACAGATACCCAGGTTCCACCCAAGATCATTATACAGAATTCTAGATCATTAGTGTTTTCCAAAGGCTGCCAGTGTGCTCATTAAATATTTAATGCTGAAGTTTCCCTGCGTCCTCTCCTACCCAAGAATATATCCTAATAATGACCCTGGGGATCCTGAAACATCCACAACCCCTTCTGAAGACTGCTGTCTGAGGTTTGTAAAATCTTCAGCAATTTCAGAGTTTACGAGCCAGATGGCTATGGCCCGGTGTTAACTGACAGGCAGATCATGGCTGGATGCTCCTCCTGGACAGCAAACGCCCTTCCCTCTGACCACACTGCTAAAGAAGTTCCCCTCATCCTCGCGCACTGGGCCCCATCCTTCCCAGCTAGTCACCAGCCATGGAGCCTTGCCCCGAGCAGGACCTACCAGGATGGAGGTCTCGGGCTCACAAAGCTGGGAAAAAAATCAGCAACAGCTCCATTTAAAAAGCTCCTTGACCCTGCGGTGTTCTGATCAGGTTTGCTCATCTGCATCAGAGGCAATAAGAAAGCCAGTCACAATCCTAAAACGAGATGATAAAACCTTTCTTGTGTCCTACCAGTTCAAACTGACCTAACTTCCTTCTTAGCTGCAGGGGCTGACCGGACCCTGATCACTCGTATTTAATCCCACAAGACCACCCTGGGACTTAAAGACCCCGGATACTCAGGCCCAGTGTGGCATTTAGCAAATCATATCCTGTACGTGGCTTGAAGCCCAATTTAACAGCAGCAGGACCTATCTCAGATATTCACCTGCATCTGGCTAAATATAGCCAGGCCGCCTGTCAGCAGGGACCAAGACAAATGGCTGCAGCCCTCTTATCAGACTGGTAAACCAGTCACCGGAAAGAGACAGGTGCGTTTCTGAGTTCAAAGGGCAAGCTATTTAACTCAGACACTCTAATGGGTATTAGGTAGTTTCTGATCTGAATTTCTCATCCAAGTCCATCTGGCAAAACCCTTTCCATAAACTGAGATGTGAGATGATCTGGCAAAGCCCATCTGTTCTGACTGTACATAGTTCTAGAGTTATGACATATATGAGACTGGCTGTAGAATTTAATTGTCTAAAACCTACACACAAGCACTTGAATCACAGGAGAGGCTCCGGGCTTGACAAGGGTCTAAAAACTCTGCCAGAACAACCCCTGGGCCATCACATTTGAGTGATGGAACTCATAACTGGCTTTCTAGTACCTCTAGATTTTCTTGGCTCGTAAAAAGTGTCTAGTTTGCATTTAAATTAGAGCTGGAAGGAATATGAGATAATCATATCCAAAGGATATAAAGAGAAAGAAGAGAACGAACACTTTTGGAGCTTATTGTGTGTGATATTGTGATTCATAATAAGAAATGTATATTTGGTCTTCGTTGGTTTCTGGCACAGAGCCCCTAAAACCCTTGTAATTTCCTAAGTGGTAACAGCAATAAAAGTGTCTTAATATTCATAAAAAACCCCTTTCAATGACACCTGAGTTTATGTGAATGAGGTTCTTTGGGAACGCACCTAGGGATGGGGCTGGTTGCTAGGGGAACCAAACATATGAGAGCAGGAACTTTCAGTCCCATCCCCTGATCTCCAGGAAGGGGAGAGGGGCTGGAGGTTGAATCAATTACCAACGGGCAATGATTTAATCAATAGTGTCTGTGTGATGAAGCCTCCGTAAAAACTCAAAAAGACAAGGTTCAGAGGTCTTCAGGGTTGGTGAACATATGGAGATTTGGGAAGAGGGATGTGTTCAGAGGGTCACAGGTGCTCCACACCTTCCCACCCCCAATACCCTGCTCTGTGCATCTGTTTCATCTGGCTATTGCTGAGCTACATCCTATTATGATAAACTGGTAACCTAGTAAGCTAAATGCCCTTCTGAGTTCTGCACTGGCTCTGGCAAAACTGATCATACCCAAGGAGGGGGTCTGGGAACCTCCCACTCACCTATGGCCAGTAGGTTAGAAGCACAGGTGATAACCTGGACTTGGGATTAGTATCTGAAGTGTGTGTTTGGGGGCCGGGGGTGGGGCAGGGAGGTGGGGAGTCTTGAAAGACTGAGTCCTTAACCTGTGGGATATCTGACACTATCTACTTGAAGCATTCATATATTGGTGGTGTTGGGAAAAACACGCATTAGATTATGTAACATCCATTGCCTTCTCGGGCCTGAGAGTACAGAAAGGTGGCTGTGGCGAGGGCAAGGGGTACCCTGCATCACGGCGCTAGTGAGACAGGATTCGAACTCAGCAAGCATCAGCATGATGCTCTGGGCCTCCACACACCCCCCGGTCTGACACTCCTTATCTGCCTACGGGAGGGCTCTCGCCTCATCCTCAATCTCATCCAGAAGGAAGTCCTGTCAACCTGCTGTGCACACCGGCCACTCCAGGCTTCCTTGGGGGTTCATTTAGCTCAACTGCAGAGACCCCTTCCCTTCCCTTCCCTTCCCAGGTGGCTCAGCGGTGAAGAATCCACTCGCAATGCAGCAGATGTAGGAGGCGTGGGTTCGACTCCTGGATCAGGAGGATCCCCTGGAGAAGGAAATGGCAACCCATTCTAGTATCCTTGCCTGGAAAATCTCACAGACAGAGGAGCTTGGTGGGCTACAGTCCATGGGGTTGCAAAGAGTAAGACAGGACTTAGTGACGGCACAACAACAAAACAGAGACTTCCCTTGATCCGCTGTTTCCCATTCAGTGCTGATATTTGCATGTGGGCAGGAAAACCCGCGCTCTGCCAACATTCAGAAGCAGGCTGCTGGGAGGCCTGGGGCGTTTCTTGAGCTGTGTGACATGTCTTTGAGAAAGAGGCGGAAGACCAGAATTCAAGTCCCCGCCCTGCCACTTGCCTGGGGTGTGGCTGTGCACTCACCCTTTCGCTTCCTCGTCAGTGCCCCGAGCTGTCTGCTGACACTGGCCAAAGAATCCACTCCCCGTCTCTGGAAACTAATGAACCATTCATATGCAAGAAAGGGTTTGTCTGCAAACATGGTGACATTCCAGGCACCCATCGGAGTGAAGCCACAACAGTCCCTCTGCGTGTCTTTCCAGCAGTCACCATGTCTGTGCGTCAACCTCCCTGGCAGCCGTGGGCCCCTAACTACCCATCTACCTGATTCCATGATCCACAGACCGGAGAGAAAACCTCTCACAGGTCTTGAAACAAAGGCCAAAATCCCCTTTTCTGGATTCCTTGCAGCCACATGCATCACCATAAGATGCTCTCTTCTCATGCTGGGATGGACTTGGGAAAGGACTCAGGATGGCTACCCCTACCCAGTAGAACACCCGCCCCCAAGTTGGGGTGGAGGCTCCCACTTAGTGGAGCAGCGGAGACCCCTGCCCCAAATGCCTGCCCCTCCTCTGCCTGGCAGAGTCCTCTCGTCCTCTGTGGCTGCAGCCCTCCCCCTCTGACAGCGTGATCACCTCGTCAGTGACACTCAGGCTCCAGGCTCACAGATGAGAGGACTGGGCCCACAGTATTCCAGGGGACCACTTGTCTGTCTCCCCCCCAGACTGTGGCAGGCAGGGACATTGTCCAGCCTACCCGTGTGCCACAGAGCTGGCCACTGAGTAAGCTCAAAGCCACAGTACACTGAATGGCTACGGACTAAATGTTTTCTTTGTCTGTGTGTGTTGTGGGGGGGTGTGTAGGGGTGGAGGGGTGTGACACTACCATGTGTCACGAAATCAGTATAACCCAGTGGGCTGGCCACTGCAATGACAGACCAAGTTCTGAATCTTGGCTCTATCCCCTACTTTAACCTTTGTGAGGTTCCGAGTAAGCCACAGCTTCATCATCTGTGAAATGGGTCTGCTTCACGGATCGATGATGAATAATTAAACACGAGTGCTATAAAGCCTTCGGTTTGATGCCAGTCTCAGGTCAGAGTGGGGACTCAGTAAACAGCACCTACCAGACCATCCAGGAGAAAGCTGGGTGGGTGCAGGCCAGAGCCCAGGCTCTCAGAAGACAGCTTTGATTTGTAAAAATAGAGCCCATGCCCCTGCTTTGAGCTGTGCCCCGCGAGGGCTGCAGATGGATTCCTGGGTGGCTTTCCTGCTTTAATACAGAAAAAGGAAACAGGAGGCCCCAGCCCCAACTGCTAAAAATAGGCGATGCCAATAGACTTTGACCTTGCTTCAGGGCTGGGCAGTGCACTATGGAAACCAGGCTTGGCTCTTTGCAGGGAGCTGGGGACGCAGAGAGTTGTGCCAAGAGCCCTGCCACTGCCAGCCCTCTGATATGAATATCAGGGGCTGGGTGGGGATGTCATTCTTGGCAGGAGCCTCTACCATGGTGCAGTATGCCACTGGCCAAGTGAACCGTCCCCTTCCTGGCCCCCATCTATTACACCTGCCACCAACTGCTTCATCCTAGACCCTAGGAAAAAATCAATGGCTCAGCAAACCTTTCCAAAAGGTCTCATCTAAATTGCTAAGGTCTCTCCTACAGGCAAGGCAGCCTTGGGGTTCCAGCTAAGCTCAGTGCATCACCTCTGGGAGCCTGATGACTTATGAGCCTGCCCACCTGGAAGAAGAGACCCACAACCATGATGGGTTACAAAGCCCTTTCTCCTCCCTTAACTCACAGAGTCCCTCAGTTTCCCTGTGAAATTGATGTTACTGCATCCACCCTGGTGCTAAGAAAACTCAGGCTCCAGAGTACCGTGTACTGAAAAGAGTGCCTAAACCTGAAATTGTAAAAACCTGGGTTCGTGCACGAGCTCTGCGACTCACTCAGTGACTTGCCAAGGTCTAAGAACTTTGGTTTCCCCACCCAGAAGACGGAAGAAATTTGACCAGTGGCTCCTAAGGTCCCTTCTGGGGCTAAAGACTAAAGTTCTAGGTTGTATGCCTTGTTACCACGAGTCACCAAGTCAAGAGGAGAAGGTCCTAAGTCTTAGGATCTAATTAGAAAGGTTTGCTCACATACACAAATAATGACCTTGAGGCCAAATGAGCAAACCGCCAGGGAGGGTGAAATAAACTTAGGTTTACACAGAGGAGGAGAAACACTTTGGGAGTTCAGGGCAGGCCGCATGAAGGGCTGTCATCAGAGCTGGTCTTGAAGGATGGCCAGAATTAAACGGGATGAACTGAAAGTGAAGTTGCTCAGTTGTGTCCGACTCTTTGTGACCCCATGGCCTGTAGCCTACCAGGCTCCTCTGTCTATGGGATTTTCCAGGCAAGAGTACTGGAGTGGGGTGCCATTTTCTTCTCCAGGAGATCTTCCCCACCCAGGGATCGAACCCGGGTCTCCTGGATTGTAGACAGATGCTTCGCCGTCTGAGCCACCAGGGAAGTCTCTTAAATGGGATGAGGAAGGGCATTCCAGGAGCTGCACCAGCATACGCAAAGTGACTAAACAACAAACATCACCAGAGCCTAGCCTGCAATGAGCCCCAACTGGAAGGCAGACTGATGAGAAGGGGCTGGGAGCTCCCACTGCGCCACATGGCTTGGATCCTCAGTCAGGCAGATAATGGCCCTGCACCTGCTCTTGTGAGGCAGAGAAGCACGCCATGTTCACAGAGGGCAGGCTGGAAAGGCTTTAGCACCTTCAGAGTCTGGTGTATGGCCTGGGAAGGATGCCTGGATCCCGCTGTGAACATCCCTCCTGCCACACGGGGCCTGGGCACCGGCAGGCAGGAAAGCCTGGCAGCCAAGTGAGCAGAGGCTCACAGCAAAGACATTCATAATGGAGTCCCCTCTGTGGTTTTCAGAGAACTCGAGTGGCTGGGGAGTGGTCGCCTGGGGTTAAGGACATGCCACCAGGGCAACAGATACTTGGCTCTCAAGGCAGAAAGATGGGTATTTTCTCCCTTCTGACTAGAGGAGATGTGAGGGACAGTACCCTGCCTCCCGTTTAGTCTCAGAATCACGGGACATTAAAACCAGAAGGGTTCTTGGAAGAACACATCCAACAAACGCATTTTACAAATGAGACTGAGGGCAAGGGAGAGAAGGTGGCTCATCTAAAGCCCATCAGACCAGGAGCAAGGTTCGGGCCTGAACTGAGCCCTGGGCCATAGACAATCTGAAGCCAAAAATACCATATACAAAAGGACAACAGGAAAAGCAGCTCTGGGAAGAGGAGGACTGACAAGTGTCAGATGCTGGGGACAGGAAGGAGAACTCTAAATTCAGCACCGAGGAAGCAACTGGAAATGGACTCTGATGTAGGTGTGTAAATGCTGGAGAAACAGGCAAAGTCCCTTAAGAGAAAGCAGTAAAAGATGGACAGAGAGAAAGAGACACTGAGGTGCAAGGAAGAAATCTCGAGGCATTCGGGCTAAATGACCTCGGTCTTCTCAGCTGGAGGCGAGGCCATCCGTGAGAACAATCTCTATGGGGACTGGATTAGAGGTCCACGGTGCAGACTCAGAAGGGGAACCCTGGGGGCACTTCAGGGTCCACTGGGGGCTCATGAGGCTCCAGGAACAGCTCGGGGCTTGGATTTCACTGAACCTGTGATCTGTGCTTGGGCCAGAAGGCACGGCCCGTAGCCTCTCCACCAATACCTGGCAGTCCTGGAGAAGCAGCAGAGGAAGCAGATGGGCCTGCATGCGTGTTGAAGGGGGGTCAGGGGACAGTCACGGGGGCAGGAGAATCAAAGGGCAAATGGGGACACAAAGGACATGCCTGAGGCTTGACCGGGAGGGGAGGAAGACCAGGGCAGGAGAGGGTTGTTGAGGGCCAAGGCCACACGCAGAGGAACTGGAAGGAGGGTAAGAAACAACAGAATCCTGGATCTTATCCTGGTCACAGGATGAGAAACAACAGAATCCTGGATCTTGGAGTGAATGGACAGTGACAGGACCCAAGGTGCAACTGGGTGAGGTTTGCGCAAATGAAACTTCAGTGAGAGGAAACCAGGTCTGGAATATTTAGAGGCATCAACAACTTGAGTTCTGAGTTTGCCCCGGGAAGAGGAAAATGGGCACTTGAGGCCTTGAAGGATGGGAAGAGAGTGCTGAGGTCAGAGGGTGCAGCAGTGGGTGGTCCAACCTCAAAGGAAGCAGAAGTACACGGTGGAGGGGACAAAGGATAGTGGGTTGCCCTTCCCTGAGCCATGGGGGCCCAAGGGGGAGTCTCCAGCTCACAGAAAGGAATCAGGACCATGATCTCAAGGAGGAAGCAGGATGCTCATGGCAACAGTCAGGGGGTAAGGGAGGGGGCTGCAGGCAGACAGGAGGTCCTGAAGGTGGGGCAGAAGCTGGTGGTATAGAGGGGGCATCCAGTGGTTGCAGGGGGACACATCTGCCCAGCAGGCACTGTAACCCAGGCGCACTTAAGCCCTGGCTGCACTGCATCACCACAGATTGGGCACCACACCATCCCTTTCAGGCAGACCCAATTTCCAGGCATCAACTTTGAGTATCTCCTTACAACCATCATGCATAGCCCCAGGAAGTATTTAAAAAGTGTCTTTCAGGTAGAAAGGCTTAGCTACACAGGAGGAGCTCCAGGTCTCAGTTCAAATATCTCCTACCAGAGCACTCACCCTTTCATACTCTGTCTAAAATAGCACTGCCCCTTACTCTATCTCCTCACTCTGCTTTATTTTTCTTAACCCTTATTACCACCTGTCATATTACACAGGTATTACATACATACACTGCATTATCCACTGCTTAGAACAGAGCCTAGTGCACAACAAGCACTCAATAAATATTTTTAGATTGCTGAATAAATTCTCTTTGAAACCCAAAGCTAGATTCTGCTGGGAATGGAAACTCTGAAGTCTTTCTTGCTTTTTAAAAGAATAAAGCTGACAGTATGACAGTCCTTGATTTCAAACTATATTACAAAGCTACAGTAATCAAAACAGTCTAGTACAGACACATAGCTCAAAGGAACAGAGAACCCAGAAATGAACTCACATTTATATGATCAATTAATCAACAAGAAAGGAGGCAAGAATCTAAAATGCAGCGAAGACGGCCTCTTCGATAAATGGTGTGGGGAGATCTGCACAGCTACAGATAGAAGAATCAAACAACTTCTGTCTCATACTACACACAAAAATAAATTCAAACTGGATTAAAGATTTAAACATAAAACCTGAAATCATAAAACTTGCAGAAGAAACCATAGGCAGTATGCTCTTTTGACAGTAATCTTAATAGTATTTTTAAATATGTCTCCTTAGGCAAGGGAAACAAAAGCAAAAATAAATAAATGCAATTATACCAAACTAAAAAGTTTTTACACTGTGAAGATAACTATCAGCAAAATAGAAACGCCACCTACTGAATGGGAGAAGATCTTTGCAAGCGACATATCTGATAAGGGATTAATATCCAAAATGCACGAAGCTCTCCTACAACTCAACATAAAAGAATATCCACACGATCCTATTTAGAAACGGGTAGAAGATCTGAATAGACATTTTTCCAAAGAAGACACACAGATCTCCAACAGACAACATGAAAAAATGATCAATATCACTATCAGGAAAATGCAAATCTAAACTACAGTGAGGTACCCATCACCTCACACCTGTCAGAATGTCTATTATCAAAAACACAACAGAAAACAAGTATCGGCAAGGATATGGAGAATAGGGAACCCCTGTGCACTGATTGTTGGTGGGGATGTAAACTGATGCAGCCACTATGGAAAAGAATATGGAGAGCCCTCAAAAATTAAGAACAGAGCTACCGTATGGTCTAGCACTTCCACTCCTGGATATTTATCCAGAGAAAACAAACACACTAATGAGAAAAGATATATGTACTCTTACACTCATCGCACTGTTATAATAGCTAAGATATGGAAGGAACCCAAGTGCCCATCAACAGATGAATGGGTCAAGAAGATGCGGTACCTATACATACACATCAGAATACTACTTAGCCATAAAAGATAATGACATCTTGCCATTTGTGACAACAGGGATGGATCTGGAGGGTATTATGCTAAGTGAAATAAATCAGACAGTGAAAGACAAATATGGTTTGATTTATCACTTATGTGTGGAGTCTAAGAAACAAATGAACAAACATTACAAAACAGAAACAGAATTAGAGATACAGAGGACAAACAGGTGGTTGCCAGGAGGGAAAGAGGGAGGGAAAAAATAGGCGAAGGTGATTAAGAAGTACCAATAGCCAGCAGTTGCAAAATAAATGAGTCACAGGTCTGAAACGTACAGCAAGGAGAATATAGTCAGTAACTATATAATATTTTTGTATGGCAACAGGCTATAAATAGGCTTATTGTGGCCATCATTTATAAAGGTACAGAAATATTGAATTACCATCTTGTGTAACAGGAACTAACGTAGTATTGTTGGTCAATTATAAAATAGATGAAGAAATAAAACGAAAGAGTGGTTCTGAGCTGTGTTGAGTTCACTTACTCAGGCACCTCCACTGTGGACAGTTCTGTCTCAGGCAAAGCGAGGGAAGTCTTTGCTGACCAAACACAACCTCCTGGAGCCTGCAAGATGGCTCTCGAGCAATGCCAAGACCTGCTCGGACCGCCCGGCCCTGGAGCCCACTAAGCCTGGGTGCGATTCAGCTGTGCTCACAGCACCTGCTCTCTACACCTGGCAAGAGTCCACGAGGAGAGGGCGGCACAGCCTCTTCTGCTAGTTAAAAATACGCACAGCATCCCCAGAAGAATTCTTATAATGAGATGTCTTTATACCTACTCTAGAGATATGCCTACACTGCACCCTCGTGCTTGGAAATGTCTCCCTAGCACATCTCCACATGCAACAAGATACTGGACACCTCCAGGGTGGGGCGTCATGGATGCACCAGCTCACATGGGCACCAGCACCTCCATCCCAATGCTCTTTACCACGACACTAATGCAGTTTTACTCCTGTCTTTCTCTACCGATTTCTAGTAACCGTGGAACTGTGATTAGCCAGTCCATCGTGTAAGGAATCAAAGGAATA
Source organism: Oryx dammah (assembly GCF_014754425.2). NCBI lineage: Eukaryota > Metazoa > Chordata > Mammalia > Artiodactyla > Bovidae > Oryx > Oryx dammah. Next base: position 97,032,902 of record NW_024070185.1, read on the forward strand.
CTTACCGGAACCTGGGCAGAGTCGAGGAACTGGAGGCCAAAGTAATCTGTTTCCACCAGGTCTAAGTGGTACACAATCTGATCAAACAAATCCTGGCCTTTGGCATGTTTCTGGAAGATAATGGGTAGATGAAATTTTAGGAGGTGACAGTTGATAAGAAACAAGATTAAAAAAAAAACAAAACACCCAAACAACAAAATCACTTTCCTCTCTCTACCATACACATGTGTCAGAGTACACAAATTTATTTAAATGCAATTTTTTAATTATAATACAAACTCATGATTAAATCTAAAGCATACGTGATGACAAGAAACCCCCACCAAACTACTACTTTATAGGATGATTAGGGAACCAACACCCTATTATGATAAATGGTTAATAAATAGAAAAAAAAAAAAGTCAAGCATTGATCCTGCCTTTAGCTGCAGCACTAGGAAACCAAAGAGTTGCTGTTGTTTAGTTGCTAAGACATACCCCACTCTTATTCGACCCCGTGGACTGCAGACTGCCAGGCTCCCCTGTCCATGGGATGTCCCAGCCAGGAATACTGGAGTGGGTTGCCATTTACTTCTCCAGGGGTTTTTCCCAACCCAGGAATCAAACCCTCATCTCCTGCATTGCAGGCAGATTCCTTACCACTGAGCCACCAGGAAAGACCAACCAAAGAGTAGATGGCAGCATATACAAAAATTAACTAAAAATGAATCAAAGACCTAAATGTAAGAGTTAAAACTGTAAAACTCAGAATAAAACATACACACAAATCTTCATGACTTTGAATTAGGCAAAAGCTTTTTAGCTAAGACACTAAAGGCACAAGCAACAAAAGAAAAAAAACAAACTGGACATCATCAAAATGTAAAACTTGTATGCTTCGAAGAATACAAAGACATGGAGAAAGTACAAAGACAACCCAGAATGGGAGAAAATTTTACAAATCACACTTCTGATAAGGGACTTCTCTAGGACATATAAAGGATTATTACAGCTCAATAAGAAAAAGACAAATACTCAATTTAAACACAGGTCAAGGATATACAGAGATGAGGGCTTCCCAGGTGGCACAGTGCTAAAGAAGCCGCCTGCAGTGCAGGAGATGGGGGTTCAACCCCTGGGTCAGGAAGATCCCCTGGAGAAGGAAATGGTGACCCACTCCAGTATTCTTGCCTGAGGAATCCCATGGACAGAGGAACCTGGCGGGCTACAAAGGGGTCTCAAAGAATCAGACCTGATTGAGTGACAGAGCACACACACATACAGAGAGATGGAGAGATAGTTCATCTAAGAGAGATGAATAGCTGGCATATCAAAAGATGCTCAACATCATTAGTCATCAGGGAAGTGCGAATCACAACCACAATTAGACACTTCATACCCACTCGGAGGGCTATAACAAAAAAAGACAGGTAACCAATGCTGGAGAAATTGGAACCCTCTTATATCGCTGGCTGGATGGGAATGTCCAATTGTGTAGCTAATTTAGAAAAGAAGCCTGGCAACTTCTTAAACAGTTAAACACAGTGTTACCATTTGACCCAGCAATTCCACTTCTAGGTAAATATCCAAGGAAAAAGGAAAACATTATGCTCACACAGAAACTGGTACAAAAATGTTCACAGCAGCATTATTCAGAATAGCCCCAAAGTGCAAGCAACCCGAATGTCTATCAATTGATAAATGGATAAACAAAATGTAGCATATCCATACAATGAAATACTATTTGGCCATAAAAAGGAATAAAGTTCTGATACATGCTACAACATTGATGGACTCTGAAAACATTATACTATGTGAAAGAACCTGGTTATAAGTTACAAGGGACCACATGTTATTTGAGATGTCCAGAACATTAAGTCTAGAGACAGAAATTAGATTGATTGATAGTAACTGCTTAGGACTGCCAGGTCTATGGGGTGACAGCAAAGATGAACAGAGTTTGGGGGGGCGGTTAATGAAGTGTTCTAAAATTGACCATGGCCACAGATGTGCAACTCTATGAATAAACTAAAACCCATTAAATGTGTATGTTTCAGGTAGGCAGGTGAATGTATGGTATGTGAATCTCTATAAGTAAACTACTAAAAATAGCAGAGAGGCAGAGTTTTTCTTTAGAGTAGTATTCCAGAAATTAAATGAAGAAAGAATAACAAAACTGTGATATCACAATTTTGTAGCTTCTAATGAATGGCAGGCTCTAAGTATTGGATGCCAGTGGTTACTAACATTGCAATAGGAGACGGATAACCAGGTGAAAGACATCGTACCACCCAAGGTATAATCTAGCTCCCCACACCTCTCTTTCCACAGGGAAAAAAGAAATCTACCTTGCGACTGGTTAAACCACTAGATCCAACTGTAGGAAATGCAGAGGAACGTTCTAAACTACAAAGAACCACAATTGGCAAGATCCAGCCTGTGGGAAATTCTAGAAACTCCTCAGGACGAACGACGCAGTTTTCTCAACAAACAGAGTATAGGGAAGAGAAGAGATTGAGAGGAAATGTACAGATTGAAAGAGATTTAAAAGACATTTGTAAACAGGCAAGCTTAACTTGCAGTATCCAGGGATGCACAGTTGGGTGAGCAATCTTGGAAAGACAGTAAAGAAGTGATTACAATAAAGTCAGGGTAGGTGTTGCTCTTGGGGCCGGGCATGGGGCTGGGAGGAGGCAACATCTGTGGACTTCCGGCTGGCTGGCAGGGTTCCAGCTTTTGATGTGGGTAGTGGTACCAGGGTGTCTGTCTACTTTCTAGTAGTTCATTAAACTGTACCTTTTTGTTTCCTTTTTACGCCTCTATTTGTGTTATATAAATAAACAACAATAACAAAAAGTTAAAAAAAAAATAAAAACTTCATCAGTGAATTAGTCTCCTTCCTTTCCGGAAATACTCCTCTGAAAGCAACCATTCAATACAAGATTCCAGAAGGCTCGACATGCAGGGGCATTCTCTGTAAATGAATCTAGTGGAGAAATAAGGTGGGATTAGGGGTGGGCAAAAAGGAGAAACGATCAAAATTCCAATCACAGAACACAGCACTGGGGCCCACCAGCACATCAGAATATTATTCGGCTGTTACAAAAGAGAATTATGAGGATGAGACAGAACTATGGAAAATTCTTATGACAAACGTTCAATAAACAGAGCACAAGGGAACAGCAAACTGTGACTCCAGCTACAGAAATCTAAGTCTGTACTTGCACAAGGACTACTTGATAAAAACAGGAGAGTGGCAAAAATTACAACAGCTGCGTCAGCATGGAGACACGATAGATGGTTTATTTCCCAAGTTTTCTTTAACACTGATCTTTTGGCAGTTGTGAGGCAACAAATACAATGTTAAAAAAAAAAAATCACAATCCTGGCACTCTTCCCCCTTGCCCATAACAGTCCATTCTCTGCAGGTATTTTTCCCAATTACTATCCAGTGCTACTAGCCACATGCAACACCTATTAGCACGGTGCCAAGGCTTCATTAGTGGGTTTCCTAGCGGGAGAGAACTAGTCAGAGTAAAGCTTTAGCAGCAGGATGTGGCAGAAACAACTGGGCTGCGAGGAAGCAAGAGACCTCTCGTCCCGGATGCACCACCTGGTCCCCTGGGTATACAGGGCCACCAAAGCTCAGCTGACCCCAAACCCAACCTGCTCCCTACCTGGGTCTCTTTTGGTTCAGGGCTCACCATCCAGGTATGTAATTTTAACACTCTTGGGGTCTGAACTCAAAAAAGCACAGTTCCGCAAATGTAAAATGAGAGAAGTTAGCCAAAGTCTTTGTCTAGGCCATTCCAAATTTTATTTTTCTCATGTCTTTCTAAAATGGCTCTTAATTTAGAAGGAGCTCAAGGTGGTGGTTGGGAAAATAACCTTTCTAGGGGCAGTGGGTCCCTTCTGCCAGTGTAAGATGGGCTCCTCCTACTGGTAGACCCTCACTCGGCTGGACGTGGAGGTGGCAGAGTCTGGTGGGTAGGATGTACCATTTTTACTCACCTATAAACACTTCCCCCCACTCACCTCCCAACCAAGTACACTCTTGGGTCTCTTCTGCTGGAAGATGGAATTCCCAGTGGCCCTTACTAGGTCTAAAAAGAATCTGATGAAATTATGAGGGCTGGAACAAATAAAAAGGTCCTTGAAACAGAGGTCCCAGGGGGCTGAAGACAGGACGATCAAGACCACAGCGCTTGAATCAACCATCTCTCACCCCTCCCAACCCGCAGTGTGTCCACTCTCAAAACAGAAGGTTCCAGATAATTCATCTGCACCACCAGCCAGGACACCTTACTGAGAGCAGTCCCTAGAAGCCCCACAAGCTGTCATCTTGGGCTTACTCGCCCAAACATATCCTTCTTCGGCAACATCTCCAACTCTGTTCTCCCCGCCCCTCTCAAAGGCAGTAAGTGCCCCTCCCTTGGGTTCCCACAAGCAGGCTCAGGCCTTTATTACAGGCATACTTAACACACTGCACCATGGCTACTCATGTTCCCATCTCATTCCTGCTTCAGACTCAGCACTCCCAAGGGCAGAGACCTGCTGAGTTCCTCTGGGTACCACCCCTTCTTCCCTCCATCCCCAAAGTACATGCCTGGCTGGCACCCAGCAGGTACTCCACAAAAGTCTGCTGGATGGATGGACGGACGGACAAGATGCATGGATGGATGGGGGATGTGTAGGGTCTAGGGCCAGGAAATGGATCTTCTGGAGGGGCCATGCTAAAGCACAAAAAACAGACTGATTATTTCCCAAGCAGCAGACCTAAAAATGAGAATACACTCATTAAAATCTTTTCAGATTAAGTTTTCCATGAAGAAGCATCTAGGGAACTGTGCTGTACTTCCAAGGCCATTTACCTAAAGACGATTTCGTGGCTGTTACATGAGGTGCTGTCAATTGAGTACACAAGGAGATCAGTTAATGTGACAAGACTAGAAGCTGATCCTGTTGCCTCATCATTAACTAAGTCGCCCTCTCTGTGATGAATTCACTCACTCATTCAACAAATGTTTATCAACTGCTCATCAAATGCCAGTCACCCTTCCAGGCAATGGGGTACACTGGGGTCACAAAGTCTGGAAAGAGCAGCTACAGGAAACTACAGAAGAACAAATTCTTCTTGGGGAATGAAATCAGCCTAAAAAGCTTAAGACCCGAGCCCACAGGTCGCAGTACCAAGTGGTACTCCATGCCTTCCCAAGCTCAGTGTAAAATATACTCAGTGTAAAATCTTTCAAAGTTCTGAGCACCATCTTGAAATCCAACCACGAGACACGTATGGAGAGTGGCCCCAAACACAGCAGGATCTAGAGAGCTCTACCCTTGAGTTCTTGCATCCAGAGCACCTAGGTTTTCGGCCTCTCATCTCAACACATCACTTTTCACAAGGACCAGCAACTAGTGGTTTGGGGACAGTATGGCTCTCTATAGCAGCTCTTTCTGATCTGACAGGAGCTAAAAATAACCATACACATTAAAACCATGTGAAATAAGAGTACTGGGTTGCCAGCTAAAGACAGGGTCAGGCAGGCAGCCAGCAGGGAAAGGTATGGACATTGTGATACCTTCGCTGGCCAGTCAGAGGTTCCGATTTAGTCTATCTGCTGGTTCCCAGCCAAGGTCCCGATAAGGAAGACTGCTGGACAGCTGATGTCTTAACTGTCCTGCAGATAAATGAACCAGCCTGACCCTCTCAGATAAGATGCAATGGGCAACATCTCACTGCAGCCTGACCCACGTGCAACGTAATAAGTCAACAGTGGTCCTGGAAGAACAAAGAAGATAGAAGGCCAGCCATCCAAATCTCATTAGTCTCCATAGCATTCAATGCTGTGCATCCCAGGTAGGTCTGAAAGGAGGAAGCTGTGTGTGAGAGTGCCAGTCAAGCGTGCACATCCTAGGTGCTGGAAAGAATGCCATCTGGGCAGAGAAAGGATTTCAGGAGCCTTGAAGGCACACGAGGCTCTCTCCCCTCCATCCACCGGCTCCACATCCATCAGAGGGCAAGTCCCTCTACACCCATCTTTAGAAGGCTCTCTCCTTCCTCTCCATTATGGCTCAGGCCACATCACTTCATCTGTGGGCCACAGCAAGAGTCCCCCGAGTGGTCCCAGGTTATCATTCCATTTATCAATGATTGATCCTAAGTTTTATAACATATGGAAACTTGATAAACAGAAAGGGACAGAGGGTGGAGGTGAAGGAGAGGGTGGGAGGAGGGGTAGAGTCTTTCTTTAGCTCTAAGTATTAAGGTGCCCATCTGATGGTGGCCTCAAACCAGTTATAAATACACACAGTTGTACCACAGTGGAGCCATGCCCTGGGACTCTTAGAGGCCAAAATGTTGGGTTGGAAAACCAGTTCTATTTCTTTTCTAGCAATATGACTGTGACTTTAGGCAATCCCCATGCCAAGTCTCAGCTTCTCCATCTGAAAAATGGGTACTCTCCTCTACCCTGTCCATCGTGCTAAGTCACTGCATTAATAAAAAAGGAAAGCAAACAGGCATCCGCTGTCAACTGCAGTGTCCCATACACACAAAGGAATTATTATCACTTTCATCCAAACCTTATTCCTCTCACATGTCCACAGGAATAACACAATGTGTTTTTTTTTGCCAAATGCTGAACAAGTACTGACAAAGGTCCGTCTAGTCAAGGCTATGGTTTTTCCAGTGGTCAGGTATGGATGTGAGAGTTGGACTGTGAAGAAAGCTGAGTGCCGAAGAATTGATGCTTTTGAACTGTGGTGTTGGAGAAGACTCTTGAGAGTCCCTTGGACTGCAAGGAGATCAAACCAGTCCATCCTAAAGGAGATCAGTCCTAAATATTCATTGGAAGGATTGATGCTGAAGCTGAAACTACAATACTTTGGCCACCTGATGCAAAGAACTGACTCATTGGAAAAGACCCTGATGCTGGGAAAGATTAAAGGCAGGAGAAGGCGATGACAGAGGATGAGATGGCTGGATGGCATCAACAACTCGATGGACATGAGTTTGAGCAAGCTCCAGGAGTTGGTGATGGACAGGGAAGTCTGACGTGCTGCAGTCCATGGGATTGCAGAGTCAGACACGACTGAGCTACTGAACTGAGAACAAATACATGACCTAGTAATCCCATTTAAAGGAAAACAGGCTAGCCTGGCTTTGGGATTTTGGGTAAACCCATGTTAGTTTTTGGAGATCAACTCCTTCCTTTCCAAGTTCTTAATCACCCCTTGTTTAAACAGCTCTCAGAACTCTAATTGTTCTCATTAGTGGTCTTCCTGGCCATTGGTTCCCAGAAGGTACATGCCTCAAGGCATCTTTCAACTGTCTCTCAGTTCAGTTCAGTCGCTCAGTCGTGTCCGACTCTTTGCGACGCCATGAATCGCAGCACGCCAGGCCTCCCTGTCCATTACCAACTCCAGGAGTTCACTCAAACTCACGTCCATTGAGTCGGTGATGCCATCCAGCCATCTCATCCTCTGTTATCACCTTCTCCTCCTGACCCCAATCCCTCCCAGCATCAGAGTCTTTTCCAATGAGTCAACTCTTTGCATGAGGTGGTCCAAGTACTGGAGTTTCAGCTTTAGCATCATTCCTTCCAAAGAACACCCAGGGCTGATCTCCTTTAGGATGGACTGGTTGGATCTCCTTGCAGTCCAAGGGACTCTCAAGAGTCTTCTCCAACACCACAGTTCAAAAGCATCAATTCTTCGGCACTCAGCTTTCTTCACAGTCCAACTCTCACATCCCATACCTGACCACTGGAAAAACCATAGCCTTGACTAGAGGGACCTTTGTTGGCAAAGTAATGTCTCTGCTTTTGAATATGCTATCTAGGGTGGTCATAACTTTTCTTCCAAGGAGTAAGCTGTCTCTAGGAAGTGCTAATTTCATGGTTAGTTACTACTTCCTATCCTCACCCCCAAACTTGATAACTTGTTACTTTTCTCTGAACCTTAGTAGGAAAGTAGCTCTCTAATACCTGCACGTGCACACAGAGGGTCCAGGGGTCTCTGTTCCTACTGCCATCCCTACTAAGTCATCACAAAGAAATATACGCTGTTTACACCAGGATGTTGTAAACACAAATATCTGAAATTACCGAATAAAGTTACCTTGAAATTTCATCCTGAGTGAGAAATAGCAGCTCAGACCTCAGCAAGATCTGGTGACTCAAAACTGAAATCTATTGGTGCAAAGACAATGCAGAGGATCCCTAATCTGCTGGATTGAAGGCCAAGCTGTCCAGCTTATAAATTCCACCTCACAGTTGAAGATTTCCATGTTTACCAAGGTTCCATGACCCTAGTTTGCAGAGAAAGCCTGAGACTCAGAGAGATCAACAAGACCAAGTTCCTATTGCTCACAAGTGGCAGACCAAGAATCAGAACCCAGCCTTCTGGATTCCTAGGACAGAGATCCTTCCATCTCATCCCACTGCTTCTCCAGTCAGTTCATTCACCTGTTTGGCTCCAAACACATGCAATGTGTCCAGCCAGCAAAGAAGAAATATTTCTTAAGCCCAATTCAACACACGGCTGCAGAAAGCGTGCTTCGTGCATAGTCTTGGCTACAGGTGGGAGACAGGGCCACCCGGTCAAACACCAGCAGACCTCCTGGTGGGAGGTGGGCGCAATTCCCATTCTGTTTGGAGGAAGAGAAATTGGGGCAGAATGGAAAGTAGTTGATTCACTCACACACTAACCCAGAAGCCAAGACACTTTGTGTGGGGGACACCAAGAGTCTGGGCAGCTCCTGGAAATTCAATTCTGGTAAAACAGAGTACGTGTTACTAATTTCCTGACCTGCCTGGCTAACCATCTCTTAGAAATCGGAGGAAGCAACCAATACCACTGCCCTTATTTTTGGTCAACAAGGAAGTGAGAACAGTCTCAGAAGAAAGTGTTGTTTTGGTGTGCGCGTCAGTGAAAGGGGACAGTGTGAATGGGGTTCTCTTCCAACCAGGGGCGCAGGGCTCTCCACATGGGACATGAGGTCTGGGCGGGTAGAGGGTAGGCGTAATGGTTCCCGCACAGAGCACCGCCACACTGGCTTCCAGGGATGGAGCGATCAATCTAAAACACTGAGACTTTGTGCTGTCTTATTACCTATCAATCAGCCTCTGTTCCAGGCTGATAAGCCATCTTTGGGCTGAAAGTCAAAGCTCTCATTTGTTTCTGCTGTGAGAATTAAATGGCCCCAACAGCCATGATCCTATGAACCTTCTTGCAATCAGCATGGAATGCCTAATACCTTCTACCTCAGTTTCTGTCTCCCTATAGCTGCTTCCAACCGTGCCTACCACAGGTGACTCAGCAGTCAGCTGAAGACAGACCTTCACCTAAGTGCTGAATAAAGTCTGGATACTAACGCTACTTGATCCTGGCAGCCCTGAAAACTGGTTTCACCCAACACTTCAAATACTACACCTCCCCCTCTCAGTAAGAAACCCTAAAACAGCACAGGTTGAACACTCTTTAATTTGGGGGTAACTACTATCAGGCCTCTTGAGTAACTACTATCAGGCCTCTTGAGAGTCCCTTGGACTGCAAGGAGACCCAACCAGTCCATCCTAAAGGAAATTAGTCCTGAATGTTCACTGGAAGGACTGATGTTGAAGCTGAAACGCCGATACTTTGGCCACTTGATGAGAAGAGCTGACTCATTTGAAAAGACCCTGATGCTGGGAAATATTGAAGGCAAGAGGAGAAGGGGATAACAGAGGATGGTTGGATGGTATCACCGACTCAATGGACATGAGTTTGAGTAAACTCCGGGAGTTGGTGATGGACAGGGAGGCCTGGCGTGCTGCAGTCCAAGGGGTTGCAGAGTCGGACACAACTGAGTGACCGAACTGAACTATCAAGCCCAGGCTTCCCTGCTGGTTCGGTGGTAAAGAACCCACCTGCCGAAGCAGGAGACAGGGTTCGATCCCTGGGTCATGAAGATCCCCTGGAGGAGTGCATGGCAACCCACTCCAGTATTCTTGCCTGGAGAATCCCATGGACAGAGGAGCCTGGTGGGCTACAGTCCGTGGAGTCACAAAAAGTCAGACACGACTTAGCGACTGAGCACGCACTATCAAGCACATTTTAATATGTGATCTTGACCGACGGGGACAAAAATATCAGACAACCTCCTTAAACACCAAGGTCCACTGGACAAATTACTCTTAGAATTCTGGATTGGGAGACTCTCCTCACCTTTATTGGTAAGCAAGGTGAGTCATGAACCAGTTACAATGCTCTTGGCCCAACTGAGTCCACACGAAGCTCTGGAGAATGGGATCGGGGGCAGGAGACTGCCCTGAATGACCTCTCAGGCAGGTGCTTCCCAGCTTAGTGCCCTCCATCTTACATCAAAAGAGAAGCAAGTACATGGGGGACTTGAAAGGTCTCAGGTGGCAAGTACCCTGCATGCTAATTTTCACATTGATCTTTTTAAACTGCGGCACTTATAAACAGGGCTGTCAAGTCTTTCTCCTTTTCCTCTGCATCTGGAAGAGCCTGGCGCTGCCACAACCAAATAGAATATGGCATTCGTGATATTTTCTCCTTTCCAAGGTGAGTGACAGTTCTCTAGGGACACTTGCTCTGTGGGAAGAGCCGACTACCAGGTAAAAAAAATCCAACTACTCTAAGACTAGCACGCTGAAGAGGCCGTGAACATGTTCCCGTCAACTGTCCCAGCTGAGCCCAGCCTCCAGCCATCCCTGCCAAGGTGCCAGACATGTGAGCGCAACCATCATGAACCACCCTCACTAGCCAATCTTGCAACTAAGTTTCCTCCTGAGTGACCTGGTCCATGACATGAGGAGCAAAACAAAATCTCAGCCTGGCCCCACCTCAATGGGTTCTTGACCAACAGAACCCATGAACTATGATAAACAGTGATGCTTTAAACCACTGAGCCCTGGGGGAATGTTATGCAATAGATAATCAGAAAGAAAACCATGCAAATACAGATATAATGTGTGCATGGCCATGTGTGTGTACATAAAAGATTTAGTATACAAAAAAGTTTTCCATAACTTTAAAAACTGTTTCTTAGGAATCCTTACACTGTGATGTTAGCTCAGGTACCATCTGCTTGGAGACAAGGAATTAGAATGATAAATATATTGAGTCTTGGGGGGAAAAGGGGGTGGTAAACAAACCTGAAAACTACTCTTTGAAGGTCCTAACTGTTTAGGGAAAAGATATTAAAATCAAGGGCTGGAAGGACTGAAGCTGCCTTGCTCTACATTCACCAACACTGTATTAAGAACTCAATAAATTGCACTGTAGATGGGGAGAAGACAGCTAGGGATTCAGAGAGACTTAAAAGACATTATTTACCAAATGCAATGTGTTGTCTGTAGTTGGCTCCTGATTCAAACATGCCAACCACTGACCACAAAAAGGTTTTAGATGCTGGAGGAAAAGCGAACAAGGACTTGGCATCAGACAACACTGAAGACTCATTGTTCAAGTTTTGTTGAGTGTGATCACAGATGGTAGACATGTAGAAAGAGAGAGGGACACCCATTTAGGTATTAACAGGCTAAATGATACAAAGTTGTCTCGGAGTTGCTTGAAGGTACTCCAGAGAAATAACAAAATATGGGTGCTGTATACAAGACAGTTTCATCATACTATTGTCTCAACTGGTATAGTTGAAATTTTCCATAATAAAAACTTAATGAAAACTTCACAAACTGCAAAGAAGTTGAGGGTTTGAAGGTGTCTGGCCACGGTGACCAGGGGCCCACACAGGCCCTACTAGGCATCCAAGTTACCAAATAAGAAGCAGAGACAGCTCAGAAATCAATACATTCAAGTTCCTCATTTTACAGATGGGGAAAAACGAGGCCAGACATAGGTCATGTTGCCAGGCAGCCAGTACAAAGCCAAGAATAGAACAGTAGCCTTCTGACCCTGAGACCAATACAATTTTCTTTCTCAGAACTGTCTTGAGACAAATGCATTGTTACCTGAATAGGAAACACAAAAAACCCAGCCTAGCATTTCTGCTATGGAAAGGTTAGAGATCAAATAGGCAGTACCAAAAATTTCAGTGTTAAAAGCTTGTTGCCTATAAAAAGTGTCTTGTTTGGGCAAATATTTTTGGCTTTATAAAATGGTGGATCAGAAAAAGGGGAGGGAGAAGAAAGAAACACAGGATTTGAAAGGAAAAGAAAACGAAACAAATTTGTGCCTGGCCAAACAGTAACATGCAATTAAAATGATGGATGTCTTTGTGCCAGAGGTTGAGTTTGAAACAAGCTGCTGGAAGAAGGGCAGCCCTGAAAATAAATTGCCAAATCACTTTTTGCAGCCAGACTGCAGATTCCCCATCCATGTGATTCTAAAAGCAAATAACTCCACATAAATAAATATGCAATGAATTCCCAGGAAATCCAGCCAAGAAACATGAACAGAAAGAACTAATTTTGGGTGGACGACTGCCCCCACCGATCCTGCAACCTAGGAACGCGACTAAATTTGCAGAGTAAAGCAGGTCGGTGCTACCTCGCATCTTTCGATTACTGGGACCTGTCACGACCGCCCCCTTCTCTCCTTGGAGCCCTTTACAGCTCTGAAAGTTCTGGGTGTCGCAACACACCCCATGATGCAGCGGCTGATAGCATGGGCTCTGGGATCAGTGTGGCAGGGATCTGAGTCCCAGCCCTGGTCCTCAGCTTAGGCTGAGACCGGTGTCAGAAACATCTTACCTGGTAGGAATGTTTGAGGATGGCAAGAAACGAAATGATGAATTTAACTGGGCTTGGCCCCAGGGTTCACCCATAGGGCAGGTCTGTGGAGGCAGGCTTCATTCTAGGTGGCCTATCAACTCGTGGAAGATAAGCTTTACAGAGGTGGAGTGACTGGGGAGTGTTAGAAGATGAACCATGTCCCCCCAAAATTCGTATGTTGAAGCTTTAACCCTGCAATGCTTCCCAACGTGGCTGTAACTGGAGAAGAGGTAATTAAGTTAAAATGAGTTCATTAGCCCGTGCCCTATCCTATCAGACTGGTGTCCTTATAAGCAGGGCTCACACACACAGACATCAAGGCTGATACAGAAAAGACCACCCGAAGACAGGAGGAGACGGGGCAGCAAGAGAGCGGCCATCCACAAGGCAAGGGGACAGCCCTGACTCTGCCGGCACCCTGAGCTTGGACTTCCAGCCTCTGGAACTACGGAAGGATAAATTTCTATTGTTCAAGCCACCGAGATCATGGTACTTTGCTTACGGCAGCCCAAGCCGAGTAGTACAGGCAGATTCAAGTTAGGACCAGTTTTCAATCTGGCTTCAGCAAGCTCCAGAAGATGGTGAGGGACAGGGAAGCCTGGCATGCTGTAGTTCATGGGGTCCCAAAGAGTGGGACTCAACTGAGCGACTACCACTTTAATACTTTTAGTGATCACACCAACTGCTGAGGCACAGAACTCCAGGGCTTAATTTACTCAGCTCTGTGTGCGTGGAAGATTTTCAAAACAGGTTAATGAGTGGAAAAGCACATAAAACTTTTAACCTTGTCTCTGGTGAGCATGACTGTTAGGGTCATAAAACTACAACTGAGGCACCATCATCCATGTCCCTGATGGAGGGATAGAAAATAAAGCTGTCTTGTTACAGGTGGCCTTTGATTTTTCATTCTTCTCTCTCTCTCTCTTTTTCCTTTGGTGAGTCAGTATTCTTTAAAAAGTCTCCTGGAAGAAGGCAGAGAATGACACATTCAGAAGAAGAAAAGGAGGGTGTGATGCCTACGGGCACTCCCTGGGTCTGGATTGGCAGGGATGGCATTGTCAAGATTATTATGAGGTGAGTGGTCTGTGTTTAGCATGAGCTGTGGTGAGAAGACTCTTGGCGGCAAGTTCACCACACAGAAAGTGAGCCTCTCCTTAACCATGATCTAGGAAAAATGTTCCAATCACAGATGCATTTTTAAAAGCAATAAATACTGAATATCAAACATGGTTAAAAAAAAGTATGAACTAGTACTATGTAGTATTATGGAATGTTACTTTAAAGTAGAAGATACAAATAGGAAATTATCTACAGAACTAAATGCTGCTGCTGCTGCTAAGTTGCTTCAGTCGTGTCCGACTCTGTGCGACCCCATGGACTGCAGCCCACCAGGCTCCTCCGTCTATAGGATTTTCCAAGCAAGAGTGCTGGAGTGGGGTGCCATTGCCTTCTCCGACAGAACTAAATACCTAGGCACAAATACAGAGGGATTCCCTAGTGGCTCAGTGGTAAAGAATCCACCTACAATGTAAGAAACTCGGGTTCGATCCCTGGGTCAGGCAGATCCCCTGGAGAAGGGCATGGCAATCCAATCCAGAATTCTTGCCTGGAGAATCCCATGGACAGAGGAGCCTGGTGGGCTACAGTCCATGGGGTCACAAAGAATCAGACATGGCTTAGTGACTAAACACACACACACAAACACACACAAATACAGCAACTCTTCATCATCTCTCACTGCTGTGGACTGGTCATAGCTAACCCCAGCATCTCCCAGTTCAACCAGAACTAATTCACCTAGAATGATTTCCCACATAAGAGAAGACCTCAGTGACCCAGGACTTCAAATCTGTGTCAAAAGATTTTTTTCCAAGACTGTCTCTAAACCAGGCATTGAACCCCAACCTTTATACCTTCTCAGGGACCTAGGCAGTTACTGTAGGGGCAGGAGGAAAATCTGTGTGGGGCCAACCGTTCCAGCAGGTTCCTGCTAGATGGTGCTTACAAGTGAATTGGGGGCAGTCACCACACAGATCTAGTCAACTGCTGCTCTATGAGAATTCAGACCGTGCTATCAGACTTTCCAGTTGCTCAAGAAAGCTACAAAATTGAAATTCCTTTATGTGAAATGTGGAAATATTTTAAGGCCTTGTACAGACCTTTAGTCTACTTTTTAATTGGAGCATGACACACACAGACAAAACTGCACAGGTCACATGTGTACAAAGCTAGGAATGATCAGAAATGACCATGACTATGCAGCCACCGCCCAGGGCAAAAGACAGAAGTGTTCCCAGCTCCTGGACATCCTGAGCAAGGTCTTCCCAATCCCCCCTCTCCCTCCCTCCCACAGGAGCTGCAGACCGGCTGTGCCCATCTTGCAGTTCTAGATGCAAACGGAAGCACATGGCCTGTATTCCTCTACAGCCACGTGGGGCCCAAGCCCCTCCAATCCACAGTCTTGATGGCTGAGCAAAGGCACACCGGTGGACCTTACAGCCCTGAGTGGAAGGCAAGTGAGGCCCAAGAGAAAGCGCCTTTGTGGATTCACTCACGGCTGAGAAGCACTCGCCAAGGGAGGAGTCTCAGATAAGAAGCCCCAAGTGTGGGTGGAGTGGGAAGGTCAAAGTCACAGAAGGGGAGGGTCTGTTCTCCTGAGTAAATGGACAGGGGACAAAAGGACAGAGGAGATGGCAGGTGCCAGGGGAGGAAGCCAAAGTTCACAGCCACCAACAAGGCAGAAGGAGACCGTGCCTGGAGACCCACAGCCAGGGCGACTGGGACCAACTCCCATGCCCACGAGACTGGCATTTTCCCCAGAGGACACCAACTGGGCCGGATTCCTGGAAGGGGGAGGAATCAACAAAGATTACCTAGCATGCCCCAACTTTTAAAACCCTTTTTCAGGGTCATTATCAATACATGTGAGCTTCCCAGGTGGTGTTAGTGGGAAAGAACCTGCTTGCCAATGCCCAAGATGTAACAGAGGCAGGTTCAATCCCTGGGTAGGAAAGATCCCCTGAAGGAGGATATGGCAACCCACTCCGGTATTCTTGCCTGGAGAATTCCATGGACAGAGGAGCCTGGCGGCCTACAGTCCATTGGGTCACAAAGAATTGGACATGACTGAAGCGACTCAGCATGCATGCACGCATTAAAAAAAAAAACAAGAGCACAGTAAACACCTGTCACTCAGGTTTAACAAGGATCAAAATTCAGTGTCATCTGTAATCCTTCCTCCCCCTCCCCTCCATTAATTTTTTTCACACTTCTTTTGCACAGATGGTGGTGGTACATTTACTTACATCTAAATGTGCAAATCTGAGCTGCTCCATATTGACAGACGGAAACATCTGTACAACCCACACCCCTGTACCATTCTGCACAGTCTAATCTCCCCAGATCCTGAGCACCCCTCCTGGGTCAATTCCTAGCCGTCCCCACTCCCTAGGAAGCAATACCCATTCTGAACTGATTCTTCTCCAGATTAGTTTTGCCAGTTCTGGAGTGACAGAGAAATGGAATCATCCAGAGGTACTCTTGTACAAGGCTTATTTCACCCAGCACAACACCTATGAAGACAGAAAGACGGGTTTTAAAATTCACTTTGGGCCACGCTGTATAGAGATGTCTTTATCACCTTTCTCATGCTATCTTATGTGGATAAACTATAAAGCTCTGAGATAAACATTTGAGATAAAGATAACCTGCACTGGGATTCAGAGCTGTGATTTCCAATGAATTACTCAAATCCTGCTTTCTTGTCTGGGTCCCATGTTCCAGATACTGGTTTCTGCACTAAAATGTGTGACAACCACCACCCCAGAGCTCTGACCTGCAGTGACCTCTGAAAAGCAAGACTGACCACCATTTTTTTCCCCTGTCTCTTGCCCTGGCTCTTCCTTCTTAAGCAAGTAAACTGGGTACAAGTGGGTTTGTTGCTCAGTTGCTGAGTTGTGTCCAACTCTTTGCAACCCCATGGACTGCAGCATACCAGACTTCCCTGTCCTTTACCATCTCTGAGTTTACTCAAACTCATGTCCCATTGAGTCAGTGATGCCATCCAACCATCTCATCCTCTGTCGTCCCCTTCTCCTCCTGCCCTCAATCTTTCCCAGCATCAGAGTCTTTTCCAGTGAGGCAGTGCTTCGCATCAGGTGGCCAAAGCATTGGAGCTTCAGTTTCAGCCTTTCCAGTGAATATTCAGGTAAAGCTGTAGTGTTCTCTGCAAACCCCAAAGACGCATCTTCCCACTAAATGGGCAGTTGCTTGAGGAAAGATGCAATCTTGACTCAGTCTTGTATCCACCTGGCCCCGGCATGGTTCTGTGCATAAAGCAGGCTCTCGATAAACACCCATGTTTCTTATTCTTCACTCTTCCTTGAAGATGTCAAGGCCACCCAGGGTTGGGAGGCAACAGAGCAGAGGGCAAGAGCTCGGGCCGCCCTCCTTTTCCCGGGGATTCCATGGTGGCAGGAGTCCTAACACCCGTGCTCAGGTACTGTGCAGGCTGACACAGCCCAGAGCCTGGCTGGGAACAACTTTCCACAAGTCTACAGTGGACACCATCTGGGTGTCTCTGTCTCAGCCTCCCAGTTGGCCTGGTGGATGTGAGGTGCGTTGAAAGCCTTACCACACTCCTTTCCAGGTGTCTGATCCCATTGGGCCCTCATACCGGCCTTGACTAAAATAAAGCCAGGAGTGAATCCAGATTTTATGGCACCTGGAAGTTTACACCATTTGGAGGTCCTCTTAAAGAAATAAAATGCAAAAATAAATAAATAAATACTACATTTGCAAACTTAAAAAAAAAAAAAAAAACAAACCAAGGACCCAGGCAGCACAGTATCAGGACCTCTCCGCATCACCATTCCACCCGTAGGCTATCAACCCTGCCAACCTTCCATGCACAAAACAGGGGGTGGGAGTGGGATTGTCCCGGCTCAGCTTCCCATCAACCCTACTCCTAGATCCAACCACCAAAGCCACTGGGTTCCACGTGCTTGAACGCCACTGCATCTGCCCCTCTGTCCACGCCCAGCACCACGCTAGTTTGGACCCGAGATACAGCTAACAGCCTGATGACTGTCCACCTTCACCCATCCCTGAGCCAAACTCCAAGCATCCAGTGGTCCTAGCTCCTTTCTCGTCACTCTGCTTCATCCTCTCCTGAGCTGCATTCTGCTTCCCAGACACGTCTCCCCTCACGGCCTCCTCAGTGAGGCTGGTCAGTCCTCCGTCCAGAGTCAAAATCACCCCAGCAGCCACATCCCCCGAAGCCCTCATGGATGGAAATTGACCTCTCCCTCCAACGAACCCCCACAAGGCTTCAGCTGTCTGGCTCTGATCATATGCCCAAGTCATTCTGCCTGGTACTAAGGTGACCTGAGAAGCAAAATAAGGTGGCAGAGCTCCCAAAGGTCAAAAGAGCAAATGCAACTTGCTCAGCCATCTCCTCCACCAAATGGGGATGAGGGCACTGCACTGCTGAGCGGTGTGGACCAGATGAGGATTAAGTGAGATGATGGCTGGGCACACACTTGAAGACCCAGTGTTCTCAGCACAATATCAGAACCTGGGACCAATCTTGGCTCTATCATGAACCATAAATCCCCAATAATAGGCCATCTCACACCACAGTCATTTCAGACCCTCCTCTACCAGGGACTAGCTGCTCCCTTGGCTGCAAAGATTTTGCCTTCCTTCCCATGGTGAGGTCCCAAGTTTTTTGCCAAATATAATAGGAAGTAAAGTGTAACAATGAAGAACACATTTTACTCCACAATTAAAAAAAAAAAAAAGCATGTGGAGTGTGATGGAATTTTTGTTGAAAGAAACTATTTTTTATCCATTATTAGCAAAAAGGTGGAGGGATACCACCAAAATGTAAATGAAGTGATGATGTATTATTGGAGGTATGATACGACTTTTATTTGGTATTTTTTTAATTGATAATTCCTAGAAATTCTAAAATAAACAGCATCAGTTCAGTTCAGTTGCTCAGTTGTGTCCGACTCTTTGCGACCCCATGAACCGCAGCATGCCAGGCCTCCCTGTCCATCACCAACTCCAGGAGTTCATCCAAACTCATGTCCATCAAGTCAATGATGCCATCCAGCCATCTCATCCTCTGTCGTCCCCTTCTTCTCCTGCCTCCAATCCCTCCCAGCATCAGAGTCTTTTCCAATGAGTCAACTCTTCGCGTGAGGTGGTCAAAGTATTGAAGTTTCAGTTTCAGCATCAGTCCTTCCAATGAATATTCAGGCCTGATTTCATTTAGGATGGACTGGTTGGATCTCTTTGCTGTCCAAGGGACTCTCAAGAGTCTTCTCCAATACCACAGTTCAAAAGCATCAATTCTTCAGCACTCAGCTTTCTTTATAGTCCAACTCTCACATCCATACATGACCACTGGAAAAACCATAGCCTTGACTAGACAGACAGCATGCTTTAAATTAAAGTACAGAGCTGGTATGACAGGATAATATTTCTTTTTTATAAAACCAGTATTTTCATTATTTTTCCCTTTTTTGCTTCCTAGTTAACCAACTAGGCTACTTTGTTCTCAGTGCTTCAGGAAAGGTTTGTTATGATCAAACACAGTAAGATTAAAAAAACAAAGATGCAGATGACAGACGCTGGAGCCACATTTGCCAGGCCCACCACACTCTAGTGGCAAGGCCACAGGTGGGGCATTAAACCCTTCTGCACGTGTTTCCTCATCGGTGCAATAGGGCATTGGCTACCTTATAAAGTTTTTGTGAGAATTAACTGAGGAAGTATACACGAAGTGCTCAGAACTATGTCTGGCACTGAGTAAGCTCCACTTTGGAAGAAAAGCTATGACCAATCTAGACAGCATATTGAAAAGCAGAGACATTACTTTGCCAACAAAGGTCCATCTAGTCAAAGCTATGGTTTTTCCAGTAGTCAGGTATGGATGTGAGAGTTGGACTATAAAGAAAGCTGAGTGACGAAGAACTGATGCTTTCGAATTGTGGTGTTGGAGAAGACTCTTGAGAGTCCCTTGGACTGCAAGGAGATCAAACCAGTCAATCCTAAAGGAAATCAGTCCTGAATATTCATTGGAAGGACTGATGCTGAAGCTAAAGCTCCAATACTTTGGCCATCGGATGTGAAGAACTGACTCACTGGAAAAGATCCTGATGCTGGGAAAGACTGAAGGCAGGAGAAGGGGACAACAGACGATGAGAAGGTTGGAAGGCATCACCGACTAGATATGGACATGAGTTTGAGCAGCCTCTGGGAGTTGGTGATGAACAGGGAAGCCTGGCGTGCTGCAGTCCATGACGTCACAAAGAGTTGGACACGACTTAATGACTGAACAGCGGCCACTCCAATTAAGCCAAGAACTCTGACTGCAGAATCCACCCCCCACAGCCAGCTCTGTCCTACCGCCCTTAAGCGGCATCTCTGGAGGTTTCTGCTGCTGGAGCTTCATCATATGTTGTTCTTTTACAGTGGATTAATTCTGTCTTGAATTTTGTTTTTCTCCTTCAAATTCAACTTCATAGGTTAAACTTATACATGTAATCTCTGAAGATCAAGGTCAAGAGCAGACAGAGCAGACACTAGCAGGACAGCAGAGGCGCCAAAACCATTTATGTGCTGTGTACGCTCTTGCACGCTGCTCTCTGTGCCTCGATCTCCTTATACTGTATAATGAGGATGTTAATAGGAATTATCTAACTCATAGGGTTGTGAGAAATCAGTGAGCTAAGCCATGTGAAGTGCTTACATCATAATGTACATGGTCAGTCTACTTTGAAAACACGCTATGTGCAAGCCAGACCCCAAAGGCCACACATTCTGTACGACTCCATTTATATGAAATATCTAGAGTTGGCAAATCCAGAGAGACAGAAAACGGGTTAGTGGCTGCCTGAGGCTGGGAAGAGGGAAGAATGGAGGATGAATGCTTACTTAGGTTCTGGGGTCATGACAAGGCTCTGGAGCTAGACTGTGGTAATGGTTGCCTAACATTGTGAGTGTAATGGAATGGTTGAAACTTTATCTGCATTCCACCAAAATAAAAACTTTTGCAAAACAATAAGTCAATTTATTACTTATTTTTTGTAAGTAACATAAATAATTACAATTATTACTCAAATTACTACATGAACCACTCCCATGACATGGGATGTACTAAGTCTCCCACGCGGCAAAACATGAGCGGGAATACTATAGAGTGCAAGCAGGGCAGGGGTTTGGGACAAGCTTCACAGACACGGCGGCATCTGAAATGGGTCTTGAGAGACAAATGGACCCTTATGAGATAAGAATCAGCCAAGAAGAAAGGGAATGAACAGCAAAGGTACAAAGTGAGAACCATGAGGGTGGCAGCCTTGGGGAAGAACTAGGCAGACGGGAATGCCAAGTCTGAAAAGGGTTTTACATCCGGTGCTCTCACGTACTGTGGGATGTTGGGCAGAAACCTTGCTGCTGAACTTTCTACAAAACTGGAATGCCCGCAGTTCTGCCACAGAGGTGCTACGAGGATTAAATAAAGCCACAAAAGGCGAAAGCTTCATCTCAATCTAAAACACTACACAAACATAAGGGACGTGACTGTCCAGAGAACACAGCCCCTCAAACACAGCGGCACGTGGCATTCGACTGCTGACTGGGGCCCTCCTGGGGTAGAGGCTGCGGGTGGAGCAGGTTCCCTGGCAGAGCCGGGAGGTAAGCAGTGACAGGGTGAATGAAGGCTGGAACACAGTACACAGCCCACCTGAGCAGCCAGACCACGTAGATGCCTGGGAGGGGAGTGGGGGGTGGTCCTTTAACCCTGACATCCTTAGCACACTGACCCTGGGCTACCAAGGCAACATGAGGGGCCAGATGTGCCCTGTGAATCAATTACAATTCCACTTCCCACCCCAAATGAGCTCCCTTGAAGCACGACCCGCATTTTTGATCATTTCATATTCCTTGCATGGGGCCTTACACACACTCTTTGATCTCCCTCTGCTTTTGTATTTTGATCTCATGTTTTGCTGTGTTGTGTGTGTGTGTTGTTTTTAAATTTTTTATTTTGTATTGGAGTATGGTTGATTTACAACATTGTGTTAGTTTCAGGTGTACAGCAAAGTAATTTAATTATATACATACATATAGCTATTCTTTTTCAGATTCTATTTCCCACACAGGTCATCACAGATATTGAGTAAAGTTCCCTGTGTTATACAGTAGGTTCTTGTTGATGATCTATTTTATATGAAGTACTGTGCATGTTAACCCCAACCTCCTGATTTATCCTCCCCCCCACCTTTACTCATAAGTTTGTTTTCTAAGTTTATTATCTCATTCTGCTTTGTAAATAAGATCACCGGTATCATTTTTTACTGTCGTTTTTAACGCATACATGAAACAGATGGCATAAAGCAGAGCTCGTCAGTAAACAGAATGAACTTCAGCTCTCTCGAAAACTCATCTGTGTGGCAGTGCTCATCCTGTGAAGTGAGTTAATAAGATAAATGACACATAACAGTAATCCAAGTACACGCAATGCTTCTCTTCTTTTCTGAAGACGGCACATAATTTTTGCATTTTTCTTCGGAAGTCTTTTTAATGAAGAGGAGCTATCGCCAAAGCTTTGAGAGCAAAGCTAAACGCTTCTGGACTTCAAAGCAAAGTCAGGCAGTCCTATGTAGAATACCGAAGCATCCCGAATAAGTGCTTCTGACCTTGGACTGCCTGGCTCCCACTGAAACATCCCACACACAGATCCCCTCTTCTTAGCTCCCTCCAGGCCCCTGGGATCTGCCACTCCAGCCTGTGTGCAGGGACAGGAACTGGTCTCCAGCCAGCTGGGCCCCTCCCTGGACTCTGACCCCCACTGTCACTGCCACCCAATACAGACTGCAACTCACTGGGCAGGTGGCTTGGGTCTTGGGCCCCAGCAAACAGGAGCCATCAAAGGATGGAATGGGCTGCCAGGGAGTGCTGTGGGTTAATAACTAACCCTCAAGCACCTTTACAGTTTATCGGGCTTTCCTGGATGAAGCCCATGGCTGTTTCACAGGCAGATGCCAGAGCAGGCAGTTTCTTCTGGGCCCTGGGGAGAACCACAGGTTAGTTTGGGAACAGGTAGGGGGACCTCGGAGAGGCAAAGAGGTCTACTGCTGTCACTGGGCCACTGAGAGGAGGAGCTGGGAGGTGCAGGCAGGAAACTGCTCTTATTACACGTTAATTACTGCTCATTTGCCACAGGTGAGCAGCCTCTGGCTGTGGAGCGGCAGGCGTGCTCCAAGGCAAAGACCTGCCACCCCAGAATGACGCTCTGGACCACGTGGCTTTCAAGTGTTTCTTTAGGAGTAAAACGGAGTGGTTCCCACTGCCCTGCCGTCTGTTCCACCTCCTTTCTCTCTGCAGTGTTCAAGTTCATTGACTCTACTCCTAAAAATGGCTGCAGGCACCTCTGGCCAGGAGATGGAGAGAAAGGGCTCAAGGGGGTGGGAGTGGGGGGCAGTGGGGGATGGGGGAGAGGTGTTCCGGTAGAATGTAAAGGAACCCAAACAGGAGTAAGATACAGAAAAAGAGAACCTCAAGGTCAAGTGTTGGTCACTCACTCGTGTCCGACTCTTTGCAACCCCATGGGCTGTAACCTACCAGGCTCCTCTGTCCAGGCAAGAATAGTGGGGTGGGCTGCCATTTCCTTCTCCAGAGGATCTTCCCCACCCAGGGATCAAACCCTGGTCTCTTGCATTGCAGGCAGATTCTTTACTGTCTAAGCCACCAGGGGAGACATTCAAAACTACAGTTATGGAGCTGATGAAGAACCAGAAGAAAAAGATACTCTCTTAATCAAATCTACTGAACACTTCTCAAAGATGAGGAATCTGGAGCTTTTCAAAGAAGCAACATCCAATGAAAGATAGGATACCTAGGCTCACAGGCAGGGGCTGAACAGGAGCAGGATCTTGCAAGTATTATCTCGAGCCTCAGTGCCTTTGCATACGCTGACTGGCCACCAGAAAAGCTGTTCTCCACTGTCCTCAGAACTCAAAGCTTTCTCTCTGAAATTTTCTGGTTGCCCATCTTTCCCCTCCCAGGCCTCCCACCTTAGCCCTTTCTTTAAGCTTATTTGAATTTCCCCCGGGGAAATTCATTTCACACTAGGTGTAATGACTTGTCTCCACTCAAGCTTCTCAAGGACAAGGAACTTGCCTCACTGTTCTCTGTGTGCTGAGTCAGATGCTCTAAGTGATGCTTGTACCAACTGTACCTCAGGGGAACCAAATGTTGAGGATGCCATCGAGGAAATCCACAGTGGGAAACTCTAAGACAGATGGCCCAACTCCTTCAACAAATGGGGAAGAAAAGGAGGGGAGAAGGGAAAACTCCAGATTAAGAGCTTTAGCTAAATTGTGGGGCAGAGAAAAAGGAGAGAATGTTGGTCAAAGGACACAAACTTTCAGTTATAAAATAAAAAGTTCTGGGATCTAAATGACAGCGTGATGATGCAATAGTTAATTATAAGGTAGAGTATACCTGAAATCTGCCAAGATACACACACAAATGGTGCCTAGAGAAGTGATGGATATGTTAATTACCTTGATGTGCAGTGACCATTTCACAAGGCAGATGTATATCGAATCAACATGCGTTACATCTCAAATAAATAGCATTTTTATTTGTCAATTATGCCTCAATAAAGCAAGGGAAAATAACATTTCAAAAAATTCTTAAAGAGCTTTAGATAGACTATCAACCAAACACACTCAAAGGACCTTGGTGTGACAACCAAATAAGAAAATTTGAACACTGACCATATACCTGAGGCTAAAAGACAACTATTAATTATTTTTAGGTGTTGTGATAATATTGTGAATATTTTTTAGAAAACACAGCCTTTATCTTTTAGATACCTGGGATTTTGTTTTGGAATTTTTTTTAAAAGAATCAGGAAGGAACAGATATAAGAATACAAGTGAAAAGAGAGGGGCCACATTAATAAGTGATGAAGTTTAACAATGGGTACTTAGGTTATATGTTCGTTATATGATGGGTACTTAGGGCTCTCTCTGCTTTTGACTGCACTTAAAATTTCAATTAATAAAAACTGGAAGGAAGGCAGGCAGAATTGAATGAAGACTACACATCCCGCAACTGCTCACCAGCAGCAACAGACTTCAGCTAATTCACAGCGAAATGGAAGACGGAACGTTCACTTCCACTTAGGGAGGAAAGGCAAGGGGGACTTACATGGACGTGTTCTCCCTTGTTCCACTGAAGTGAGCTCAGAAGAGGAAGTGGGTATGGGAGACAACCTCATCAAGGCCAGCAGAGCAAGGAGCCGAACACAATGAGAAAAATAGAACCCAACTAAAAACCAGGCAAACGGGAGTGGGGTTCAGGATTGGGAACTCATCTACACGTGTGGCTGATTCATGTCAACGTATGGCAAAACCAATACAGTATTGTAAAGCAAAATAAAGTAAAAATAAAAATTAAAAAAAAAAACAGGCCAACATCATAGAACGCAGCATACCAGGAGGAAACGCATGTATGGTCCATAAACACAGGCAAAGATCCTCAACCCATCAACAACTGGGAAAAAGTGAAGACTACAGTGAGTTCCCACTAACTCCCACAAGACTGGTAAAATAAAACAGAAAAGCTGCCCAACGCCCAGAGCTGAAGAATGGATTAGCAGACGCTTTTATGTACTGCAAGGAGTCTGGAAAACAATTTCATATGATCTTAAAAGGCCCTGCCTGCCGCCCTCCCAGCGACGGGTACATACCCAGGAGAGACGCTGGCTTGCAAATGTGCACCAGGAGACCAATTTCAGGAGGTTCAAAGTGCCATTTTTCCCCCTAATAGCTCCAAACTGAAAACATCCCAAATGTCCACCGACAAAGGATAAATATATTCGGGTATATTCATGCAGCACAGCAAGAAGTCCAGCCATCTCATCAATATGGATAAACCTCACAGACACAGTATTGAGTGAAAAATCCATATACTATAAAGTTCACAAACATGCAGGATGAACAGTCTTTTAGGGAAACACACATATGAGGCAAACCCATCAAAAAAGGAATGAGATAAACTTCAGGGGTGGGGGAAGGGAAGGCAATTAGGGAGGAACGTGGGTGGGGGATTAACAGCACTGGTGAGGCTCTTTGTTCTTAAGCTGGGTGGTAGGTACACCGATGTTTGTTACATTAATTTTTTTAGTATTTATTTACTTATTTGGCAGCACGGGTCTTAGTTGCGACACGTGGGACTGTCCATCTTCACTGCAGGACATGTGGGATCTAGTTTTCTGACCGGGGATAGAACCTGGGCCCCCTGCATTGGGAGTGTGGAGTCTTAGCCATTGGACCACCAGGGAAGTCCCTACTTTTCTTTAAAACCAGTCATATTACAGATACTCTTTTGATTCTGTATTTCATCATTAAAAGATTTAAAGACTGACTGGACAGAGGACTTGCCAACACTGAGCAACTCTGACAAAAGACCAGACAACCTGGGAGAAGGATTAGCAAAAAAAGGAAGAGTCCCAGGTAAGAGGGGCCAGGATGCCAAGAACAAATCCTCGAGGGGTGGGTGGAGGACATCCAAGTCTCTGATGGCAGGGCCATCGGTGAACGGCAGGGCAGAGTTAGGAAGGCCCAGACATGAAGAAAAGTCTGTAACTCGGATGAATGGGTCAACAAACTGTGGTGTGTCTGCACACCGGAATACCATTCAGCCTTTAAAAAGCTGACCCATGCTACCACCTGGATGGACCTTGAAGACATTATGCTAAGGGAAAGAAGCCAGACACAAAAGGACAAGGGCGGTATGACTCCACTTACGAGAGGGAGCTGGGGGAGTCAGATTCATAGAGACAGAGAGCGGACTAGAGGCTGCCAGGGGCTACAGGGAAGGAGGAATGGGGTGTTCGAGCTTACTGGACATGGTTTTAGTTGGGGATGATGAAAACGTTCTGGAGATGAACAGCGGTGGTCTTGCATAACAATGTGCACATACTTTGAAGTGTACACCTAAAAATGGTTAAAATGGTCAATTTTATGCTACTTACGTATTAATCACAGTTTTAAAAATCCATATTTCCAAGAAGGTGCAGCTGAGCAAGCAAGCTGGAAGGATAAAGGAGAGATGCTACCAAGCCTACCTCAAGCCCCTTGAACACACATAAGACATGACACAGACGACAACAACGTTCAGGCATGAAGTGGGCATGGAAGAGACACCACAGAGCCAACGGAGGCTGACCCTGCAGGCACCCAAGGAACCAGGCGGTCCACATCCTCCTGGCAGGGCCAGCTTCCCCGAGTGAGTCTGCCTGTGGGACCTGGCTCAGTGGCGGGAAACAAAGACACTCCAGATGACCCCATGGATGGCACAGGGCCCTGGGGATATCACCCTCCCTCCACTTCACAACTTCTAGAAGGAAATGCTGGGCACTCAGCCAACTGTGACACTGGGGGAAAGAGCCTACAAGACATGCTGAGAAATGGTAGACAGAACCCAAATGCCAGAGATGCTGTAAAGCAAAGAGGTTCAGCAAAGGCAGGGCAATTTACAGCATGAAATTCTAATCTGTCGAATTACAAAAGATTCTGACCTTCCATTGGAGTTCCGGAGAGCACACCTTCATGGGCTAGGGGTAGAGCACTAAACAATGGGTCAGGAAACCAGATTCAATTCTGGCTCCACCCTACTTACAGCGGAGTGGCCTTGAGACCTGCCTAAAGGGGATAATAACACCTTCCCAGATGGTAGCAATTAAGGGAAGTAACACAGATTCTGTGAGCCTGGGGGGTAGGCGAGCCAACAGGCAAGACACCAGGTGCTGTGAGTGACAACCTTCAACCCCAAGAGACAGGTAGGAACAGGTATTATTACACACACACACACACACAAACTTCTGTAAGTAATTCAGAATAAGCCAAAAAGAAGGCACCAAACTGGGTGAAAAGTATGTCTGGAAGGCTTGGATAAGAGGAAAAAAGGTTTTTCTTAAATAAAAAAAGTATATAAAAGGCTGCACACCATGTTTATAAACATGTATGCAAAAGCACAAAGATTGAAGGGAGCGGTGAAACCAACCAGTTGCTATGCAGCAGGATGGGAATATATAAAATGTTTCTCTCTAGGATAATTTTAGTGTTGTTCTATTAAACACTTTTTTAAAACGTAGCCTATTTCCAAACTCAGCGTTGAAGAATTATGGGCCTCAAACCAGAAGGCGCTCTGGTTGAAACCACACTCACTCAGTATGACTTACAGGTGTGAATCCCATGCATGGGAACCCCAAGTGGCCTAGAAAGGGGGCCACCGTTATGAGGCTCAGGGTCCCCATCAACCCTGGGGCAGGCTCCACCCACCCCCACTCCTCCCAGACCCAGTCCTGGTCAGACGACCTTCCCCGACACAAACCTCTTCTAGCCCGAAGCTAGAGTCTGCCTTAATATGTGACACCGGTGGGGTTTTTTCAATCAGTCTCTTGGGCCCTGATTCTCCCCTCTCACAAATAAGGTATAAGAACAGTAACTACCGAAAGAGGTTTGGTGAGGATTCAACAGTCACTTAAGCACTTAGCACAGTATCAGCACACTGTGATCCCCTGACTCTTACCAGCTTGAGACCCTCCTCTGTGCTTCAGAGGTTGCTTACTCACTCCTTCAAGATTTGGGGGCTCAGCCGGTGCTCACCATCATCCCTAGTCACAAGGAGCTGGAAGCCCAGCCAGTGGGGCTTCCTGGCTCCCATCCTCCCTGCGTCTGCACGGGCTGCTTCATCCACTACAATGCCTTCTGAGCAACTCTTTAACAGCGGAACCTCCTAGGCAACCTTCCGGACAACTCAGTGTCACGCAGGGCATCGAACCTTGTCCAAATCCAGCCCACGGTTCCATCGCTCACCCCCTCGCCACCCCTCCTGGGGTTCCAAGTTATCTCCTGACACTGTCTCCCACCTTCTAGACTGGAACTCTCTCCCCGGTCCTGTACCCCTCCCAATGCTTCACGCAGGGTAAGTGCACAACCAGTCTTGGGTGACTGAAAACACTTTAGCCAAACAAAAGCATTGTGGGGAACAAAAATAAGCCAGAAATTAAAATCAAATGGGACTAGAGATACATCCACTGTCGAGAGAAGCCGAAGAGGCTGCAGAATGAGAGACCCTAGGGCAGAGGAGGCAGCCCTGGGATGCTGTAGGATTACCCACACAACTATGCCAGATCAGCCCCAGCTGGGAGCAGGGCCTAAGCTCCCTGGGCAGGTGAGAGCCTCCCCCAAACAGGTGTTCAGAACACAAGCCCTCAAATGCAAGGGGAGTCTGTGGCCACATCAACGGGACCGCTAAGCTACCAGAAAGCAGAGGTGATTGGTGGGGAAGGGCTCCAAGAATGAGGACCCCACTCCTTAGCCAGGCTTTAGGTAGCATACAGCTCAGATGGCCACAGGGAGCTCCCCGCCCCAGCTAAGGATCCCAGGGGCTGTAAAGTAGTGGGGGCAGAAGGGTCCCACCCTAAAGAGGCCCAAACTTGGGGTCTAGATCCCTATTCAATTGTGCTGTAGAGGTGGGGAAAGAGATTTTACTGTTATCAACCCATATAAATTAATCATTTTAAATAACATATTCAGAACTAAAAACAAAAAGTACAGATGGACACACACACACACACACCACAGTTTTAAAAGTGGTTATCTCTGATGAGATTTTAGATGTTTTTAACTTCTCCTCCATCTCTATATTTTCTAATCTTTCTGCTGCCAACGTGTTCTCCTGTGAAATGCAAGTGGGGGAGGAAAACACACCATCCACCAAAAAAAAAAAAACAAACCCACCAACATGAATCAGCAGCTGACCCTGCCTGCAGACAGCTGCCATGGGCCCGAGGGGGAAGCCCCAGTGCAAAGAACCAGATTCCTGCAGAAGAAACACTCTGGGCAGCGTGGAGGAGGCTGGAGACAGGAGTCAGGCCATGGAGAAGGATGGGACACGGGTTTTGAGGACAAGTTGTAGGTGGAGGATTTCTGCAGTGATGGAGTGGAGTTTTTTCTAAGTCCCTACGCAAGAATGTAGGAGAAAGGCTATCTCCCCATATCACCGACCTGACCCCCACCACAATCTTTTGCTGTTTCAGAATTAAACAGACCTGCGCCTTCATCCACAATAGTGCACTAGGGACAGAACTCAATGAGACTATGCACGTGAAAGCTCTTAGCAGTTAATATTTGTTTTGTCCTGGACTTGAGCAGGGTCATGTTCCTGGTGCTGGAGAGGCTGGCAGACACCCCCACCCTGCATATTAACACCGACAATCCGGCAAGTGAGGAACCGGAGTTAAGAGAGAGCACCTCTGTCCCACTTGGGATGGTCACCATCCACCTCTCCTGCCTTCTCCCCTTCCCCACCTGCCCTCCTTTGAAAACAAAGGTATGTTTTAAAAATACATAAACCCATGACACAGTTATCCGAGGGCCCCCATGGCCTCATTCATAGTCCAGGATGAGTTCGAGCAGGGTAAGCCCTGGAGGGCCGCCTTGAGCCATTACCAGCCCTCACAAGGAAGAAAAAGCAAGCCACCTGAAATCTGGGATAAGGCAGGGTGTTCATGGCATCAGGGACCTCAGGAGTGGGTGGAGATGAGGAGCTGCCTTCTTATGGGTCTTATGTGGTCCTCCATTTCTTCCCACACCTGAGAGTGAAGATACCCCTGTCCTCCAAGTTAGACCCCACTCCTCACTTCCCTCACACTCAATCAACAGCCCCACCTTGGGGAACACACCAGCACTCAGTCCCTTCTCCACCCCAGGCCCTCATCACCCCTCACCTGGATTACTGCAACAGCAGAACTGTCTCCAGAGAGGGAATGGTCTCCATTCCCTCTCCCAGCCCAGCCTGCACTCTGGGGTGGCAAACACGGGCTCCCTACAATGCAGGTGTGAGCCTGCCAACCCCCAGCTTGGAGGCTGCTGCTCCCATCCTCACTGTCTGAAGCCCCTTTTAATGCACAGTGCAGCTGCCCTCTGCTCTCCCAGTTCAGAGCCAGTGTTTTTCAAAGGATGTGAAGGGACCACTGTGTCAGAATTGCACGCCCAAGGTACCGATTCAAAGTCCAGCTTCCTAAACTAATCAGAAATTCTGGAGGTGGGCTCTGCACAGCTGAACTGGAGTCAAGAAAATCCCAGATGCACTCTTGGTGTACACTGAAGTTAGAGAACCCTTTTGCTGGAGTTTCCCGTTGTTTAGGTAAATGCCGAGAACATACCTGGCCCCCTGCCATGATGCTGTGTTAGGACTCGGGCCAGCCACCTTACTGCTGATCCGACACATCTCCAAAGGCGAGACTGGTTCCCAAAGATGCGCCTGACACCTCCTCACCAAGTGACCAAGGGAGTCACTATATCCCCAGGCCTCTGTGTCCCATACATATGATGGGTGGATATGTGTTGTCTAGGGTCCCTTCTAGACATACGATCTTCATGCTGTATCATGTATGTTCTGTTAGGTCTGAGGTTCCAGTCCTGAAATTCTAAGGACCGGCATTTTTCTTCCTATTTGGGGGTGTAAGTGGGGGGTGAAAAGTGAAAGTGTCAGTAGCTTAGTCTGACTCTTTGCAACCCCATGGACTATTGCCCACCACACTCCTCTGTCCATGGGATTCTCCAGGCAAGGACCCCAGAGTGGGCTACCCTTCCCTTCTCCAGGAGATCTTCCTGACCCAGGGTTTGAACCTAGATCTCCTGCACTATAGATGGATTCATTACCATTTGAGCCACGGGGTGGGTGGGTGGGGGGCGCCGGGGGTTAGCATTCTTTTCTCATTCAAAGTGAAACTTTTATAAAGCATCTCTCTTACTACACCCAGTTTCCAATTTCCAATAAGGGAGAGTCAAGCAACGTTTAGCCTTCCTGGCACAGCTTTTTTTTTTTTTTTGCCAAGCCATGCAGCTTATGGGATCTTAGTTCCCTGACCAGGGATCAAACCCAGGCCCTTGGCAGTGAAAGCGCAGAGTTCTAACCACTGAACCACCAGGAATTCCCACCTTTTTTTTTTTTTTTAACGTTCATTCTAGAAAATTTCCCAATCCCTTTTCACAGGCCAAAGAGGAGGCACAGGGATGTGTGTAAAATGACAGCCTACCAGCAATCCTTCAGCACCCTGCTGCTTCCTAAGGCCTTTTCATATCCTTTTAGACGTATAATCCTCCCATTTTAAAGACCAGAAAATCGAGGTTCAAGGTTGGCACAGCCAGACTGCACAACTCAAACGTGCACCTTCCCATCCTGAAACTCTCCGGGCTTGCCCTGTACCACCCAAGTCCACACTGAGCTCAGAGACGGTGAGAGCAACTGCGCCAAACCTCCCACTGGCCAACGAGGCATGCCCTGCAGGGCATGGGAGGGAGTGCTAACCAGCCAGCCACACCCCTTCCTGGCTCTCCACACAGAGCTGCTGGAAGCCTGCGCATGCAAGGGAGGGGGGAGACGGGGCTGAGCAACAGCCGCACGAGCAAAAGCGATGCCAGGGATTTAGTCAACAGAGAGCTAATATGAGTCAACAGCGGGTGCCGCTGCCAAACACACTAATGGGATCTTCAGCAGCATTAACAGAAGGGAAGAGTCTGGGGCAGGCCGAGGAAGTCCTGCCCTGCTCTGGCCAGACCACACCTGAGGGCTGGGCCTGGCAGGGCGGGGCCTCGGAGCGGGATGCACCTTCTGAGCCAGCACCCAGGTTTCTGAAGAGGAGTGGCTCTGGTGGGGCACTCTAGTCTGTATGGTGGGCCAAGGCCTCCCCTGGGAGCTGGGTTGGCACAGGAAGCCCACTCCAGATTGACCATTATAGATGGATTCTTTTTTTCCCCCAAAGATCCTGATGCACGGCAAAGGTTAAGAACACAAAGACGTGCCAGAGGATGAGACCCACCAGCTGGGGAAGGGGGCTCCAGGCTCCATCAGGGAAGCATCACTGGAGAAGACAATTATAGCTGCTTCTTCCTTTGTTGTATATAACAGCGGGGCCGTGGCATGGCCAAGAAGTGGCTGACTCCCTGAAACAACAGGGAGTCTAAAAATGCATAAGGGGCACTGGATTTGAGATCCTAGAGCCACAAGCATCAAAGTCTCCAGAAGTCCTCCTGATTCATCCATCCCCAGAACCCTATCTGGTGAGCCTGTGAGCTCAGCATCACTTACAGTAAAAAGACACACTGCCACCTGTGTTTCTCAAGGGCCTCAAGGCCACCTCTCATTCACCTTTGGGTCCACAGCCCAGCTGAAAACCAAGGTGCCCCAGCACAATGCCACTGAGGGCCTTGTGTTTGAGGCACTTCTGGAACACAGGCCTCCTGACGAGGGCTAATAAAACGGCTTATGACAATGCCTAAGCATGGTTAGTATGCTGAGCAGAAAATGCATGACGCTACCACCACCAGAGAGTTTTAATTACAAAAGAGCCATAGTTAGCCTGGCAAGTGTGCTTTGTGCCCGAGCAAGTGACTGGAGACAGAAAATCCAGCTTAGGGAGATGGCGGTCAAAGGTAAATCCGGTGTACCAGGCCCCAAAGCCATCCCAGGGCCCAAGAAGCGGTAAAAATTCAGGAATGCAGGAGACGAGAAGAATGACCAGTGGGACTAAATGCCAAAAAAGGACAGCATAAAAAGTGAGCCTGGTGAAATGGGGCTGAGAAGGAGCACAGATGCCACAGCTTCATGGAGGCCGGGCTGCTTGGAGCCCATGCTGTAACTGAGAGTTCATTCCTGGCACTGAAACTCTGAAGACGACTGTGGGAGACTGTGATGCAGATCTAACAGCGAATAAATCTTTCAGTCAATGAGCTGTGCTCCCTGGTGAATTCTTCTCCATCTTTCCTCCCCAAGCAAGGGCACAGATGACCAAAGCCAACATTTGCTCTGGACCTGCCTTAGGGCGGCACATATACATTATATGCATGTCTATATAAATAAAATTGGAAGTTCACTAAATAACATCTTAAAGCATCCCACTGGACGCCCCTGGTGATACAGTGGATAAGAATCCGCCTGCCAATGCAAGGAACACAAGTTTGATTCCTGGTCTGGGAAGATCCCACATGCCCAGAGCAGCTAAACCTCTATGCCACAACTACTGAAGGCCGTTCGCCTAGGGTCTGTGCTCCCCAACAAGAGAAGCCACCGCAGCTAGAAGCCAGCACACCGCCAGTGAAGAGTAGCCCCCTCCCCCCACGGCTCTCTCTGCAACTAGATAAAAACCCAAGCAGCAGGGAAGACCCAATGAAACCAAAAAATAAATAAATAAATAAAATTTTCTTTTGCAAAAAGGAAACAAATCTGCCATTGTAAGAAAACCTAGAGAATTCTTCTGTCAAGTAGCCTTTAATTAAGTGAAGAAACCTTTAGGATGCAAAACCTGCCTCCGCCATGCTGGGCCAGGGCTCCACCAGCTGAGGTAAGTCAGCCTTCGCATCCCAACCTGTTCATCTGGGTACCTGTTTGGGTCTATTCACCACGCATGCATTTTTACTGGGTTTGCATTTTTCATCTCAGAGACACCACTTCAGCCTGTCGCAGAAACCTGACAAACGCAATACATTTCATAAACGAATCATCTCGGGGGAACAGACAAGAAAATCATCAGCAGTGAGCGTTGTCAAAGTTCCCAACCAGAGCATTCCTTTCGCAGATCTGAGATGCAGAACGCGCCACATCCTCTCCACACACCAGCTGCCCGCTCCAGAAGCAACCCACTCAACCTCTCCTCCACTCGGCTCGGCCCGCCCCCCTCCCCTTTTTCAAGCCTCTTCTCCCAGCAGAATAAAAAGCTGGAGAGCCCAGTCTTGGAAAAACAGTAACATTTTAATACTATTTTAAAGACAACTGCTCTAAGCACTGGAATGTTGGCTCCTTTTCCATGAATAAAAAGGCCCCCGAAGGGTATTATCGTAACAAAATGATATCCTATGGAGAGCACCAGGAACCACAAAAATAAAATCGCCATAAACTGAAACTGTCTTAAAATTAAACCTAACACAAGGAAACATTAAACCGCAGGCCAGGCAGGCTCTGATTTTCCCATTTAAAACCCTTACAGGTTCCCAGCCAGTTCTCTCCTGACGTCCAATTTCCCCATCCCGAGAAGGTCTGAATGCTTTCTTTAGAAGTCCCGGTATGTTATTCCGCCCGCCCCGCTTGAAACCCTCGGGACGATCTGTAACATTCATCTAAAGCTCAACCATTTCTGTGTCCTCAGTCACACCCAAAGATTCCCAAAGGCAACGTCTGCCGCAGCGCCGGGTGCACAGTAGGCGCCCCATTAATGTGCGGATTCGATCTGATCAGATCTGGCCCCTTGGGCTAGAAAGACCCGCTGGTGGCCGGACGCCCTGGCGGGGACAGCAGCGCCAGCCGAGCTCTACGCTGCAGGGGGCGGGGTGCAACCACCTGTGGGCGGGTGGCCCGGGCTGAGGCCGCGGCACAGCCGCCCTGGGGTGCCTCCGCGGCTCCCTGCACAGACCCCGGGAAAAGTCCGGCGCCCCAGGCCCGGGGGCACCCGGGGGCCGATTCCCAGCGGCCCAGAAGGGAGCTCTGCCGCTGCAAAGTTGACCCGATCAGCGAGAGTCGATTCTCGAGTTAGCTCCCAAGTCGCCCAACCCCCTGTGAGGCAGCGGGCCAGAGGGGCTATTTAGGATGGGATGATGGGGTGGGGAGCGCCCAGATGGGGACTGGAAAGAGCAGAAATACTCCCCCGACTCCCTCCCAAACTTGGGGCACCTGCCGGCCAGGAGGCGAAGGGGCTTCTCCCCTGCCTTCCCACCAAGGCCTGGTGGCGAGTCTGTGGGGGCAAGCGGGCGACCCCGGGGCAGCCCCGCCTTGTTTTGACATTCTCTAAACGACAGCCCAGCACCAAGAAGGCCGCTGCAGGAACCGCAGGGACCTCAGGGGAGGGGGCGGGGACTTGGGACTTGAGGGGGCGCGGGCCAGGGATGGGGCCCCCGGAAGAGACCAGAACGGGGTGGCCCGAGAGGGGACCGGGACTAGGAGTGCGCGCAGAAAGGGGAGGGGATCCCGGAGAGGTACAAGGGGAGCGCCCGAGAGGGGAGCATCGGGGGAAGGGAACTGCCCCACGGGCCCCGGGGTGCCAGTGGCCCGGACCGGCTCCGTCACTCACCGGCAGGTCCACGCTCACTTCGGTACCGTCGAGCAGGAAGACGCGGCAGTAGAGGGTGGCCTTGGAGGCTCCGGCGGCAGAGATGTGCACGGCCGCGCCGCCCGTGAGCAGGGGCCCGCCGCCGGCCGGGAACACGCTGCCCCCGGGCGCGGCGGGCAGCGTGGAGACAGCGGCGGCCGGGCCCCCCCGCGGGCCCCCGTCGCGCTCGTCCCCCAGCCCGGCGGCCCCGCGCCCTGCCGCGCCCCGCGCGTAGCGCTGCATGGAGCGGCGGCCAAAGGTCCGGCGCAGAAACCGCAGCATCCTGGCTGGGGGCGTCCCCTG